>NW_027512933.1:0-318479 GCF_048772815.1 Callospermophilus lateralis
GATTTAGAGTTCCAAATTCATTTGTCTATATAGGAGAGAACAGAGTGAAACCTACATATAAAAACTGCTACTGTAATCGAACGCTTCATCCTAGAAGAACAAAATTTGGTGAGCCAAGTGGGACTTGTGGACTTGTGATTACCACCACGTATCATCAACATTGGGTGAAAAAATATTCACTGGTATTTCTGAAACTCGTAATTTCTTGGAAGCTTGGCAACCCCTCTCAATGAAAGTGCTTTTTCACAGTCTCTGCTTAGGGCTACTTGTATCGGAAAAAAATCATAGAGAAAAAACTGAGAACTCCTTTATTTTCAAAAGTTTCAAAGAGCTACTACAAACCATGTTGGATTTAGAGTTCCAAATTCATCTATCTATATAGGAGAGAAGCGAGTGAAACCTAAATATATAAAATGCTACAACCTAGAAGAACGCTACAACCTAGAAGAACACAATTTGGTGAGCCAAGTGGGATATGTGTCCTGATCATTACCACCATGTATCATCAAGATTGGGTGAAAAAATATTTCCTGGTATTTCGAAAACTCGTTATTTCTTAGAAGCTTGGCAACCTCTCTCAATGAAAGTGCTTTTCCACAGTTTGTGCCTAGGGCTACTTGAAGAGGAAACAAACCATAAAGACAAAACTGAGAACTCCTTTATTTTGTCAAGTTTCAAAGATCTACTACAAACCATGTTGGATTTAGAGTTCCAAATTCATCTATCTATATAGGAGAGAACAGAGGGAAACCGAAAAATATAAAATGCTACTGTAAACGAACGCTTCAACTTAGAAGAACAAAATTTGGCGAGTCAAGTGTTATTTGTGTACTTTTCATTACCACCAAGTATCATCGAGATTGGGTGAAAAAATATTTGCTGATATTTCGAATACTCGTTATTTCTTAGAAGCTTGGCAACCTCTCTCAATGAAAGTGCTTTTCCACAGTCTGTGCCTAGGGCTAATTAAAGAGGAAACAAACCATAGAGACAAAACTGAGAACTCCTTTATTTTGTCAAGTTTCAAAGAGCTACTACAAACCATGTTGGATTTAGAGTTCCAAATTCATCTGTCTATATACAAGAGAACAGAGTGAAACCAAAAAATAAAAACTGCTACTGTAAACGAACGATTCAACCAGAAGAACAAAATTTGGTGAGCCAAGTGGGATTTGTGTACTGATTATTACCACCAAGTATCATCAAAATTAGGTGAAAAAATATTTGCTGGTATTTCTGAAACTCGTTATTTCTTAGAAGCTTGGCAACCCCTCTCAATGAAAGTGCTTTTCAACAGTCTGTGCCATGGACTACATGAAGAGGAAACAAATCATAGAGAAAAAACTGAGAACTCCTTTTTTTTGTCAAGTTTCAAAGAGCTACTACAAACCATGTTGGATTTAGAGTTCCAAATTCATCTATCTATATAGGAGTTTAGAGAGTGAAACCTAAATATAAAAACTGCTACTGTAGACGAAGGTTTCAACCTAGAAGAACAAAATTTGGTGAGCCAAGTGACATTTTTGTACTGACCATTACCACGAAGTATCATCAAGATTGGGTGAAAAAATATTTGCTGGTATTTCGGAAACTCGTTATTTCTTAGAAGCTTGGTAACCACTCTCAATGAAACTGCTTTTCTAAAGTCTTTGCCGAGGGCTAATTGAAGAAGAAACAAACCATAGAGACAAAACTGAGAACTACTTTATTTTGTCAAGTTTCAAAGAGCTACTACAAACAATGTTGGATTTAGAGTTCCAAATTCATCTATCAATATAGTAGAGAACAGAGTGAAACCTAAAAATAAAAACTGCTACTGTAAACGAACGCTTCATCCTAGAAGAACAAAATTTGGTGAGCCAAGTGGGATTTGTGGACTCGTCATTACCACCACATATCATCAAGATTGGGTGAAAAAATATTTGCTGGTATTTCGGAAACTCGTAATTTTTGGAAGCTTGGCAACCCCTCTCAATGAAAGTGCTATTTCACAGTCTCTGCTTAGGGCTACTGGAATCGGAAACAAATCATAGAGAAAAAACTGAGAACTCCTTTATTTTCTCAAGTTTCAAAGAGTTACTATAAACCATGTTGGATTTAGAGTTTCATATTCATCTATCTATATAGGAGAGAACAGAGTGAAACCTAAATATATAAACTGCTACTGTAGACGAACGCTTCAACCTAGAAGAACACATTTTGGTGAGCCAATGGGATTTGTGTACTGATCATTACAGCCAAGTGTCATCAAGATTGGGTGAAAAAATATTTGCTGGTATTTCGGAAACTCGTAATTTTTGGAAGCTTGGCAACCCCTCTCAATGAAAGTGCTATTTCACAGTCTCTGCTTAGGGCTACTGGAATCGGAAACAAATCATAGAGAAAAAACTGAGAACTCCTTTATTTTCTCAAGTTTCAAAGAGTTACTATAAACCATGTTGGATTTAGAGTTTCATATTCATCTATCTATATAGGAGAGAACAGAGTGAAACCTAAATATATAAACTGCTACTGTAGACGAACGCTTCAACCTAGAAGAACACATTTTGGTGAGCCAATGGGATTTGTGTACTGATCATTACAGCCAAGTGTCATCAAGATTGGGTGAAAAAATATTTGCTGTTTTTTCGGAAACTCGTTATTTCGTAGAAGATTGGCAACCCCTCAAAATGAAAGTGCTTTTCCACAGTCTGTGCCTAGTGCTACTTGAAGAGGAAACAAACCATAGAGAAAAAACTGAGAACTCCTTTATTTTGTCAAGTTTCAAAGATCTACTACAAACCAGGTTGGATTTAGAGTCCAAATTCATCTATCTATATAGGAGAGAACAGAGAGAAACCTAATTGTAAAAAGTGCTACTGTAGACGAACGCTTCAACCTTGAAGAACAAAATTTGGTGAGCGAAGTGGGAATTGTGGACTTTTCAATACCACGAATTATAATCAAGAGTGGGTGAAAAAATCTTTGCTGGTATTTCGGAAACTCGTGTTTTCTTGGAAGCTTGGCAACCCCTCTCAATGAAAGTGCTTTTCCACAGTCTCTGCTTAGGGCTACTTGAAGCGGGAAGAAATCATACAGACAAAACTGAGAACTCCTTTATTTGCTCCAGTTTCAAAGAGCTACTACAAACCATGTTGGATTTAGAGTTCCAAGTTCATCTATCTATATAGGAGTTTACAGAGTGAAATTAAATATAAAAACTGCTACTGTAGACGAACGCTTCAACCTAGAAGAACAAAATTTGGTGAGCCAAGTGAGATTTTTGTACTGATCATTATCTCCAAGTATCATCAAGATTGGGTGAAAAAATATTTGCTGGTATTTTGGAAACTCGTTATTTCTTAGAAGCTTGGCAACCCCTCTCAATGAAACTGCTTTTCTAAAGTTTGTGCCTAGGGCTAATTGAAGAAGAAACAAACCATAGAGACAAAACTGAGAACTACTTTATTTTGTCAAGTTTCAAAGAGCTACTACAAACAATGTTGGATTTAGAGTTCCAAATTCATCTATCTATATAGTAGAGTACAGAGTGAAACCTAAAAATAAAAACTGCTACTGTAATCGAACGCTTCATCCTAGAAGAACAAAATTTTGTGAGCCAATTGGGATTTGTGGACTTGTCATTACCACCAGGTATCATCAAGATTGGGTGAAAAAATATTCGCTGGTATTTCTGAAACTCGTAATTTCTTGGAAGCTTGTCAACCCCTCTCAATGAAAGTGCTTTTTCACAGTCTCTGCTTAGGGCTACTTGTATCGGAAACAAATCATAGAGAAAAAACTGAGAACTCCTTTATTTTCTCAAGTTTCAAAGAGCTACTACAAACCAGGTTGGATTTAGAGTCCAAATTCCTCTATCTATATAGGAGAGAACAGAGAGAAACCTTAATGTAAAAAGTGCTACTGTAGACGAACGCTTCAACCTAGAAGAACAAAATTTGGTGAGCGAAGTGGGAATTGTGGACTTGTCAATACGACGAAGTATAATCAAGACTCGGTGAAAAAATCTTTTCTGGTATTTCGGAAACTCGTGATTTCTTGGAAGCTTGGCAACCCCTCTCAATGAAAGTGCTTTTCCACAGTCTCTGCTTAGGGCTACTTGAAGCGGGAAGAAATCATAGAGACAAAACTGAGAACTCCTTTATTTTGTCAAGTTTCAAAGAGCTACTACAAACCATGTTGGATTTAGAGTTCCAAATTCACCTATCTATATAGGAGTTTAGAGAGTGAAACCTAAATATAAAAACTGCTACTGTAGACGAACGATTCAACCTAGAAGAACAATATTTGGTGAGTCAAGTGAGATTTTTGTACTGGTCATTACCACCACGTATCATCAAGATTGGGTAAAAAAATATTTGCTGGTATTTCGGAAACTCGTTATTTTTTAGAAGCTTGGCAACCCGTCTAAATGAAACTGCTTTTCTAAAGTCTGTGCTGACGGCTAATTGAAGAAGAAACAAACCCTAGAGACAAAACTGAGAACTACTTTATTTTGTCAAGTTTCAAAGAGCTACTACAAACAATGTTGGATTTAGAGTTCCAAATTCATCTATCTATATAGTAGAGAACAGAGTGAAACCTAAAAAGAAAAACTGCTACTGTAAACGAACGCTTCATCCTAGAAGAACAAAATTTGTTGAGCCCAGTGGGATTTGTGTACTTGTCATTACCACCACCTATCATCAAGATTGGGTGAAAAAATATTTTCTGGTATTTCGGAAACTCGTTATTTCTTGGAAGCTTTGAAACCCCTTTCAATGAAAGTGCTTTACCACAGTCTCTGCTTAGGGCGACTTAAAGAGGAAACAAACCATGGAGATTAAACTGAGAACTCCTTTATTTTGTCCAGTTTCAAAGAGCTACTACAAACCATGTTGGATTTAGAGTTCCAAATTAATCTATCTATATAGAAGAGAACAGAATGAAAAATAAAAATAAAAACTGCTACTGTAAACGAACGCTTCAAACTAGAAGAACAAAATTTGGTGAGCCAATTGGGATTTGTGTACTGAATGTTACGAAAAAGTATCATCAAGATTGGGTCAAAAAATATTTTCTGGTATTTCTGAAACTCGTTATTTCTTAGAAGCTTGGCAACCCCTCTCAATGAAAGTGCTTTTCCAGAGTCTGTGCCTTGGACTACATGAAGAGGAAACAAACCATAGAGAAAAAACTGAGAACTCCTTTATTTTGTCAAGTTTCAAAGAGCTACTAAAACCAATGTTGGATTTAGAGGTCCAAATTCATCTATCTATATAGTAGAGAACAGAGTAAAACCTAAAAATAAAAACTGCTACTGGAAACGAATGCTTCAACCTAGAAGAACAAAATTTGGTGAGCCAAGTGCGATTTGTGGACTTCTCATTACCACCACGTATCATCAAGATTGGGTGAAAAAATATTTGCTAGTATTTCAGAAACTCGTAATTTCTTGGAAGCGTGGCAACCCCTCTCCATGAAAGTGCTTTTCCACAGTCTCTGCTTAGGGCTACTTGAATCAGAAACAAATCATACAGACAAAACTGAGAACTCCTTTATTTTCTCAAGTTTCAAAGAGCTAATACAAACCATGTTGGATTTAGAGTTCCAAATTCATCTATCTATATAGGAGAGAACAGAGTGAAACCTAAAAATATAAACTGCTACTGTAGACGAACACTTCAACCTAGAAGAACACAATTGGGTGAGCCAAGTGGGATTTTTGTACTGATCATTACCACCAAGTATCATCAAGATTGGGTAAAAAAATATTTGCTGGTATTTCGGAAACTTGTTATTTCTTAGAAGCTTGGCAACCCCTCTCAATGAAAGTGCTTTTCCACAGTCTGTGCCTAGGGCTACTTGAAGAGGAAACAAGCCATAGAGACAAAACTGAGAACACCGTTTTTTTGTCAAGTTTCAAAGATCTACTACAAACGAGGTTGGATTTAGAGTTCCAAATTCATCTATATAGGAGAGACCATAGTGAAACCTAAATATAAAAACTGCTACTGTAAACGAAAGTTTCAACCTAGAAGATCAAAATTTGGTGAGCCAAGTGGGATTTGTGGACTTGTCATTACCACCAGGTATCATGAAGATTGGGTGGAAAAATATTGGCTGGTATTTCGGAAACTCGTTATTTCTTAGAAGCTTGGCAACCCTCCTCAATTAAAGTGCTTTTCCACCCTCTGAGCCTAGGGCTATTTGAAGAGGAAACAAGCCATAGAGACAAAACTGAAAACTCCTTTATTTTTTCAAGTTTCAAAGAGCTACTACAAACCATGTTGGATTTAGAGTTCTAAATTCATCTATCTATATAGGAGAGAACAGAGTGAACCCTAAAAATAAAAAACTGCCACTCTAAACGAACGCTTCAACCTAGAAGAAGAAAATTTGGTGAGCCAAGCGGGATTTGTGTACTGATCATTACCACCAAGCATCATCAAGATTGGGTAAAAAAATATTTGCTGGTATTTCGGAAACTTGTTATTTCTTAGAAGCTTGGCAACCCCTCTCAATGAAAGTGCTTTTCCACAGTCTGTGCCTAGGGCTACTTGAAGAGGAAACAAGCCATAGAGACAAAACTGAGAACACCTTTATTTTGTCGAGTTTCAAACATCTACTACAAACCAGGTTGGATTTAGAGTTCCAAAATCATCTATCTATATAGGAGAGACCATAGTGAAACCTAAATATAAAAACTGCTACTGTAAACGAAAGTTTCAACCTAGAAGATCAAAATTTGGTGAGCCAAGTAGGATTTGTGGACTTGTCATTACCACCAGGTATCATCAAGATTGGGTGAAAAAATATTCGCTGGTATTTCTGAAACTCATAATTTCTTGGAAGCTTGGCAACCCCTCTCAATGAAAGTGCTTTTTCACAGTCTCTGCTTAGGGCTACTTGTATCGGAAACAAATCATAGAGAAAAAACTGAGAACTCCTTTATTTTCTCAAGTTTCAAAGAGCTACTACAAACCATGTTGGATTTAGAGTTCCAAATTCATCTATCTATATAGGAGAGAACAGAGAGAAACCTAAATGTAAAAAGTGCTACTGTAGACGAACGCTTCAACCTAGAAGAACACAATTTGGTGAGCCAAGTGGGATTTGTGTACTGATCATTACCACCACGTATCATCAAGATTGGGTGAAAAAATATTCGCTGGTGTTTCTGAAACTCGTAATTTCTTGGAAGCTTGGCAACCCCTCTCAATGAAAGTGCATTTTGACTGTCTCTGCTTAGGGCTACTTGTATCGGAAACAAATCATAGAGAAAAAACTGAGAACTCCTTTATTTTCTCAAGTTTCAAAGAGCTACTACAAACCAGGTTGGATTTAGAGTCCAAATTCCTCTATCTATATAGGAGAGAACAGAGAGAAACCTAAATGTAAAAAGTGCTACTGTAGACGAACGCTTCAACCTAGAAGAACAAAATTTGGTGAGCGAAGTGGGAATTGTGGACTTGTCAATACCACGAAGTATAATCAAGACTGGGTGAAAAAATCTTTGCTGGTATTTCAGAAACTCGTGATTTCTTGGAAGCTTGGCAACCCCTCTCAATGAAAGTGCTTTTCCACAGTCTCTGCTTAGGGCTACTTGAAGCGGGAAGAAATCATAGAGACAAAACTGAGAACTCCTTTATTTTGTCAAGTTTCAAAGAGCTACTACAAACCATGTTGGATTTAGAGTTCCGAATTCACCTATCTATATAGGAGTTTAGAGAGTGAAACCTAAATATAAAAACTGCTACTGTAGACGAACGCTTCAACCTAGAAGAACAATATTTGGTGAGCCAAGTGAGATTTTTGTACTGATCATTACCACCACGTATCATCAAGATTGGGTGAAAAAATATTTGCTGGTATTTCGGAAACTCGTTATTTCTTAGAAGCTTGGCAACCCCTCTAAATGAAACTGCTTTTCTAAAGTCTGTGCTGAGGGCTAATTGAAGAAGAAACAAACCCTAGAGACAAAACTGAGAACTACTTTATTTTGTCAAGTTTCAAAGAGCTACTACAAACAATGTTGGATTTAGAGTTCCAAATTCATCTATCTATATTGTAGAGAACAGAGTGAAACCTAAAAAGGAAAACTGCTACTGTAAACGAACGCTTCATCCTAGAAGAACAAAATTTGTTGAGCCCAGTGGGATTTGTGTACTTGTCATTACCACCACCTATCATCAAGATTGGGTGAAAAAATATTTTCTGGTATTTCGGAAACTCGTTATTTCTTGGAAGCTTTGAAACCCCTTTCAATGAAAGTGCTTTACCACAGTCTCTGCTTAGGGCGACTTAAAGAGGAAACAAACCATGGAGATTAAACTGAGAACTCCTTTATTTTGTCCAGTTTCAAAGAGCTACTACAAACCATGTTGGATTTAGAGTTCCAAATTAATCTATCTATATAGAAGAGAACAGAATGAAAAATAAAAATAAAAACTGCTACTGTAAACGAACGCTTCAAACTAGAAGAACAAAATTTGGTGAGGCAAGTGGGATTTGTGTACTGAATATTACGAAAAATTATCATCAAGATTGGGTCAAAAAATATTTTCTGGTATTTCTGAAACTCGTTATTTCTTAGAAGCTTGGCAACCCCTCTCAATGAAAGTGCTTTCCAGAGTCTGTGCCTTGTACTACATGAAGAGGAAACAAACCATAGAGAAAAAACTGAGAACTCCTTTATTTTGTCAAGTTTCAAAGAGCTACTACAACCAATGTTGGATTTAGAGGTCCAAATTCATCTATCTATATAGTAGAGAACAGAGTAAAACCTAAAAATAAAAACTGCTACTGGAAACGAATGCTTCAACCTAGAGGAACAAAATTTGGTGAGCCAAGTGCGATTTGTGGACTTCTCATTACCACCACTTATCATCAAGATTGGGTGAAAAAATATTTGCTAGTATTTCAGAAACTCGTAATTTCTTGGAAGCGTGGCAACCCCTCTCCATGAAAGTGCTTTTCCACAGTCTCTGCTTAGGGCTACTTGAATCAGAAACAAATCATACAGACAAAACTGAGAACTCCTGTAATTTTTCAATTTTCAAAGAGCTACTACAAACCAGGTTGGATTTAGAGTTCCAAATTCTTCATCTATATAGGAGAGAAAACAGTGAAACCTAAAATAAAAAGTGCTATTGTAAACGAACGCTTCAACCTAGAAGAACAAAATCTGGTGAACCAAGTCGGATCTGTGAATTTGTCATTACCACCACGTATCACCAACATTGGGTGAAAAAATATTTGCTGGTATTTCAGAAACTCGTAATTTCTTGGAAGCTTGGCACCCCTTTCAATGAAAGTCCTTTCCCACAGTCTCTGCTTAGGGCTACATGAAGCGGAAAAAAATCATAGAGACAAAACTGAGAACTCCTGTATTTTGTCAATTTTCAAAGAGCTACTACAAACCATGTTGGATTTAGAGTTCCAAATTCTTCATCTATATAGGAGAGAAAACAGTGAAACCTAAAATAAAAACTGCTATTGTAAACGAACGCTTCAACCTAGAAAAACAAAATTTGGTGAGCCAAGTGGTATCTGTGATTTTGTCATTACCACCACGTATCACCAACATTGGGTGAAAAAATATTTGCTGGTATTTCAGAAACTCGTAATTTCTTGGAAGCTTGGCAACCCCTTTCAATGAAAGAGCTTTTCCACAGTCTCTGCTTAGGGCTACATGAAGCGAAAACAAATCATAGAGACAAAACAGAGAACGCCTTTATTTTGTCAAGTTTCAAAGAGTTACTACAAACGACGTTGGATTTAGAGTTCCAAAATCATCTCTCTATATAGAAGAGAACAGAGTGAACCTAAAAATATAAACTGCTACTGTAAACGAACGCTTCAACCTAGAAGAACAAAATTTGGTGAGTCAAGTGGGATTTGTGTACCGATCATTACCACCAAGTATCATCAAGATTGGGTGAAAAAATATTTGCTGGTATTTCGGAAACTCGATATTTCTTAGAAGCTTGGCAACCTCTCTCAATGAAAGTGCTTTTCCACACTCTGTCTCTAGGGCTACTTGAAGAGGAAACAAACCATAGAGACAAAACTGAGAACTCGTGTATTTTGTCAAGTTTCAAAGAGCTACTACACACCGTGTTGGATTTAGAGTTCCCAATTCATCTATCTATATAGGAGAGAACAGAGTGAAACCTAAAAATAAAAACTGCTACTGTAGACGAACGCTTCAACATAGAAGAACAAAATTTTGTGAGCCAAGTGGGATTTGTTTACTTGTCATTACCACCACGTATCACCAACATTGGGTCAAAAAATATTTGCTGGTATTTCGGAAACTCATAATTTCTTGAAAGCTTGGCAACCCCTTTCAATGAAAGTGCTTTTCCACAGTCTCTGCTTAGGGCTACATGAAGCGGAAACAAATCATAGAGACAAAACTGAGAACTCCTGTATTTTGTCAATTTTCAAAGAGCTACTACAAACCATGTTGGATTTAGAGTTCCAAATTCATCATCTATATAGGAGAGAAAAGAGTGAAACCTAAAAATAAAAATTGCTACTGTAAACGAACGCTTCAACCTAGAAGAACAAAATTTGGTGAGCCGAATGGGATCTGTGTACTTGTCATTACCACCACGTATCCCCAATATTGGGTGAAAAAATATTTGCTGGTATTTCAGAAACTCGTAATTTCTTGGAAGCTAGGCAACCCCTTTCAATGAAAGTGCTTTCCCACAGTTTCTGCTTAGGGCTATATGAAGCGGAACCAAATCAGAGAGACATAATTGAGAACTCCTTTATTTTGTCAAGTTCCAAAGAGCTACTACAAACCATGTTGGATTTAGAGTTCCAAAATCATCTATCTATATAGGAGAGAACAGAGTGGACCTAAAAATAAAAACTGCTACTGTAAACGAACGCTTCAGCCTAGAAGAACAAAATTTGGTGAGCCAAGTGGGATTTGTGTACTTGTCATTACCACCACGTTTCATCAACATTGGGTGAAAAAATATTTGCTGGTATTTCGGAAACTCGTAATTTCTTGGAAGCATGGCAACCCCTTTCAATGAAAGTGCTTTTCCACAGTCTCTGCTTAGGGCTACATGAAGCGGAAAAAAATCATAGAGACAAAAATGAGAACTCCTGTATTTTGTCAATTTTCAAAGAGCTGCTAAAAACCATGTTGGATTTAGAGTTCCAAATTCTTCATCTATATAGGAGAGAAAACAGTGAAACCTAAAATAAAAACTGCTATTGTAAACGAACGCTTCAACCTAGAAGAACAAAATTTGGTGAGCCAAGTGGGATCTGTGAATTTGTCATTACCACCACGTATCACCAACATTGGGTGAAAAAATATTTGCTGGTATTTCAGAAACTCGTAATTTCTTGGAAGCTTTGCAACCCCTTTCAATGAAATTGCTTTTCCACAGTCTCTGCTTAGGGCTATATGAAGCGAAAACAAATCATAGAGACAAAATAGAGAACGCCTTTATTTTGTCAAGATTCAAAGAGCTACTACAAACGACGTTGGATTTAGAGTTCCAAATCATCTATCTATATAGGGGAGAAGAGAGTGAACCTAAAAATATAAACTGCTACTGTAAACGAACGCTACAACCTAGAAAAACAAAATTTGGTGAGTCAAGTGGGATTTGTGTACCGATAATTACCACCAAGTATCCTTCAAGATTGGGTGAAAAAATACTTGCTGGTATTTCGGAAACTCGATATTTCTTAGAAGCTTGGCAACCCCTCTCAATGAAAGTGCTTTTCCACACTCTGTCACTAGGGCTACTTGAAGAGGAAACAAACCATAGAGACAAAACTGAGAACTCCTTTATTTTGTCACGTTTCAAAGAGCTACTAGAACCATGTTGGATTTAGAGTTCCAAATTCATCTATCTATATAGGAGAGAACAGAGTGAAACCTAAAATAAAAACTGCTACTGTAGACGAACGCTTCAACCTAGAAGAACAAAATTTGGTGAGCCAAGTGGGATTTGTTTACTTGTCATTACCACCACGTATCACCAACATTGGGTGAAAAATAATTGCTGGTATTTCGGAAACTCGTAATTTCTTGAAACCTTGGCAAACCCTTTCAATGAAAGTGCTATTCCACAGTCTCTGCTTAGGGCTACATGAAGCGGAAAAAAATCATAGAGACAAAACTGAGAACTCCTGTATTTTGTCAATATTCAAAGAGCTACTATAAACCATGTTGGATTTAGAGTTCCAAATTCTTCATCTATATAGGAGAGAAAACAGTGAAACCTAAAATAAAAACTGCTATTGTAAACGAACGCTTCAACCTAGAAGAACAAAATTTGGTGAGCCAAGTGGGATCTGTGAATTTGTCATTACCACCACGTATCACCAACATTGGGTGAAAAATATTTGCTGGTATTTCAGAAACTCGTAAATTCTTGGAAGCTTGGCAACCCCTTTCAATGAAAGAGCTGTAACGCAGTCTCTGCTTAGGGCTACATGAAGCGAAAACAAATCATAGAGACAAAACAGAGAACGCCTTTATTTTGTCAAGTTTCAAAGAGTTACTACAAACGAAGTTGGATTTAGAGTTCCAAAATCATCTATCTATATAGGAGAGAACAGAGTGAACGTAAAATATAAACTGCTATTTTTAAAGAATGCTTCAACCTAGAAGAACAATTTTGGTGAGTCAAGTGGGATTTGTGTACCGATAATTACCACCAAGTAACATCAAGATTGGGTGAAAAAATATTTGCTGGTATTTCGGAAACTCGTTATTTCATAGAAGCTTGGCAAACCCTCTCAATGAAAGTGCTTTTCCACAGTCTGTGCCTAGGGCTACTTGAAGAGGAAACAAACCATAGAGACAAAACTGAGAACTCCTTTATTTTGTCAAGTTACAAAGATCTACTACAAACCATGTTGGATTTAGAGTTCCAAATTCATCTATCTGTATTGGAGGGAACAGAGTGAAACCTAAAATAAAAACTGCTACGGTAAACGAACGCTTCAACCTAGAAGAAGAAAATTTGGTGAGTCAAGTGGGATTTGTGAACCGATCATTACCACCAAGTATCATCAAGATTGGGTGAAAAAATATTTGCTGGTATTTCGGAAACTCGTAATTACACACCATTTTGGATTTAGAGTTCTACATTCATGTATCTATAAATGAGAGAACAGAGGGAACTTAAAATATAAACTGCTACTGTAAACGAACGCTTCAACCTAGAATAACAAAATTTGGTGAGTCAAGTGGTATTGGTGTACCGATCATTCCCACCAAGTATCATCACGATTGGGTGAAAAAATATATGCTGGTATTTCGGAAAATCGTTATGTCTTAGAAGATTGGCAACCCCTCTCAATGAAAGTCCTTTTCCACAGTCTGTGCCTAGGGCTACTTGAAGAGGAAACAAACCATAGAGACAAAACTGAGAACTCCTTTATTTTGTCAATTTTCAAAGAGCTACTACAAACCATGTTCTATTTAGAGTTCCAAATTTATCTATCTATATAGGAGAGAACAGAGTGAAACCTAAAAATATAAACTGCTACTGTAAACTTACGCTTCAACCTAGAAGAACAAAATTTGGTGAGCCAAGTGGGATCTGTGTACTTGTCATTACCACCACGTATCACCAACATTGGGTGAAAAAATATTTGCTGGTATTTCGGGAGCTCCTAATTTCTTGGAAGCTTGGCAACCCCTTTCAATGAAACTGCTTTTCCACAGTATCTCCTTAGGGCTACATGAAGCGGAAACAAATCATAGAGACAAAACTGAGAACTCTGTTATTTTTTCAAGTAGCAAAGAGCTACTACAAACCATGTTGGATTTGGAGTTCCAAAATCATCTATCTATACCGGAGAGAACAGAGGGAACTTAAAAATATAAACTGCTACTGTAAAAGAAAGCTTCAAACTAGAAGAACAAAATTTGGTGAGTTAAGTGGGATTTGTGTACCGATCATTACCACGAAGTATCATCAAGATTGGGTGAAAAAATATTTGCTGGTATTTCGGGATCTCGTAATTTCTTGGAAGCTTGGCAACCCCTTTCAATGAAAGTGCTTTTCCACAGTCTCTGCTTAGGGCTAAATGAAGCGGAAACAAATCATAGAGACAAAACTGAGAACTCCTTTATTTTGTCAAGTTTCAAAGAGCTACTACAAACCATGTTGGATTTGGAGTTCCAAAATCATCTATCTATACCGGAGAGAACAGAGGGAACTTAAAAATATAAACTGCTACTGTAAAAGAACGCTTCAAACTAGAAGAACAAAATTCGGTGAGTTAAGTGGGATTTGTGTACCGATCATTACCACGAAGTATCATCAAGATTGGGTAAAAAAATATTTGCTGGTATTTCGGAAACTCGTTATTTCTTAGAAGCTTGGCAACCCCTCTCAATGAAAGTGTTTTTCCACACTCTGTGCCTAGGGCTAATTGAAGAGGAAACAAACCATAGAGACAAAACTGAGAACCTTTTTATTTTGTCAAGTTTCAAAGAGCTACTACAAACCATGTTGGATTTAGAGTTCCAAATTCATCTATCTATATAGGAGAGAACAGAGGGAACCTAAAAATAAAAACTGCTACTGTAAACGAACGCTTCAACCTAGAAGAAGAAAATTTGGTGAGTCAAGTTGGATTTTTGAACCGATCATTACCACCAAGTATCATCAAGATTGGGTGAAAAAATATTTGCTGGTATTTCGGAAACTCGTAATTTCTTGGAAGCTTGGCAACCCCTCTCAATGAAATTGCTTTTCCACAGTCTTTGCTTAGGGCTACATGAAGCGGAAACAAATCATAGAGACAAAATTGAGAACTCCTTTATTTTGTCAAGTTTCAAAGAGCTACTACAAACCATGTTGGATTTAGAGTTCCAAATTCATCTATCTATATAGGAGAGTACAGAGTGAACGTAAAAATAAAAACTGCTACGGTAAACGAACGCTTCAGCCTAGAAGACCAAAATCAGGTGAGCCAAGTGGGATTTGTGTACTTGTCATTACCACCACGTATCATCAACATTGAGTGAAAAAAATATTTGCTGGTATTTCGGAAACTCGTAATTTCTTGGAAACATGGCAACCCCTTTCAATGAAAGTGCTTTTCCACAGTCTCTGCTTAGGGCTACATGAAGCGGAAACAAATCATAGAGACAAAACAGAAAACGCCTTTATTTTGTCAAGTTTCAAAGAGCTACTACAAACGACGTTGGATTTAGAGTTCCAAAATCATCTATCTATATAGGAGAGAACAGAGTGAACCTAAAAATATAAACTGCTACTGTAAACGAACGCTTCAACCTAGAAGAACAAAATTTGGTGAGCCAAGTGGGATTTGTGTACCGATCATTACAACCAAGTATCATCAAGATTGGGTGAAATAATATTTGCTGGTATTTCGGAAACTGGTTATTTCTTAGAAGCTTGGCCACCCCTCTCAATGAAAGTGCTTTTCTACAGTCTGTGCCTAGGGCTACTTGAAGAGGAAACAAACCATAGAGACGAAACTGAGAACTTCTGTATTTTGTCAAGTTTAAAGACCTACTAGAAACCATGTTGGATTTAGAGTTCCAAATTTATCTATCTATATAGCAGAGTACAGAGTGAAAACTAAAAATAAAAACTGCTACTGTAAACGAACGCTTCAGCCTAGAAGACCAAAATTTGGTGAGCCAAGTGGGATTTGTGTACTTGTCATTACCACCACGTATCATCAACATTGGGTGATATATATTTGCTGGTATTTCGGAAACTCGTAATTTCTTGGAAGCTTGGCAACCCCTTTCAATGAAAGTGCTTTTCCACAGTCTCTGCTTAAGCTACATGAAGCGGAAACAAATCATAGAGACAAAACTGAGAACTCCTGTATTTGTCAATTTTCAAAGAGCTACTACAAACCATGTTGGATTTAGAGTTCCAAATTCATCATCTATATAGGAGAGAAAAGAGTGAAACCTAAAAATAAAAATTGCTACTGTAAACGAACGCTTCAACCTAGAAGAAAATAATTTGGTGAGTCAAGTGGGATTTGTGAACCGATCATTACCACCAAGTATCATCAAGATTGGTGAAAAAATATCTGCTGGTATTTCAGAAACTCGTTATTTCTTAGAAGCTTGTCAACACCTCTCATGAAAGTGCTTTTACACAGTCTGTGCCTAGGGCTACTTGAAGAGGAAACAAACTATAGAGACAAAACTGAGAACTCCTTTATTTTTTCAAGTTTCAAAAAGCTACTACAAACCATGTTGGATTTACAATTCCAAATACATCTATCTATATAGGAGAGAACAGAGTGAAACCTAAAAATAAAAACTGCTACTGTAAACGAACGCTTCAGCCTAGAAGACCAAAATTTGTTGAGCCAAGTGGGATTTGTGTACTTCTCATTACCACCACGTATCATCAACATTGGGTGAAAAAATATTTGCTGGTATTTCGTAAACTCGTAATTTCTTGGAAGCTTGGCAACCCATTTCAATGAAAGTGCTTTTCCACAGTCCCTGCTTAGGGCTACATGAAGCGAAAAAAATCATAGAGACAAATCAGAGAACTCCTTTATTTTGTCAAGTTTCAAAGAGTTATTACACACCATTTTGGATTTAGAGTTCCAAATTCATGTATCTATATAGGAGAGAACAGAGGGAACCTAAAAATATAAACTGCTACTGTAAACGAATGCTTCAACCTAGAATTACAAAATTTGGTGAGTCAAGTGGTATTGGTGTTCCGATCATTACCACCAAGTATCATCAAGATTGGGTGAAAAAATATATGCTGGTATTTCGGAAACTTGTATTTCTTAGAAGATTGGCAACCCCTCTCAATGAAAGTCCTTTTCCACAGTCTGTGCCTAGGGCTACTTGAAGAGGAAAGAAACCATAGAGACAAAACTGAGAACTTCTATATTTTGTCAAGTTTCAAAGAGCTACTACAAACCATGTTGGAATTAGAGTTCCAACTTCATCTATCTATATAGGAGAGAACAGAGTGAAACCTAAAAATAAAACTGCTACTGTAAACGAACGCTTCAACCTAGAAGAACAAAATTTGGTGAGCCAAGTGGGATCTGTGTACTTGTCATTACCACCGCGTATCACCAACATTGGGTGAAAAATATTTGCTGGTATTTCGGAAATTCGTTATTTCTTAGAAGCTTGGCACCCCTCTCAATGAAAGTGCTTTTCCACCGTCGGTGCCTAGGTCTAATTGAAGAGGAAACAAACCATAGAGACAAAACTGAGAACTCCGTTATTTGTCAAGTTTCAAAGAGCTACTACAAACCATGTTGGATTTAGAGTTCCAAAATCATCTATCTATATGGGAGAGAACAGAGGGAACCTAAAAATATAAATTGCTACTGTAAACGAACACTTCAACCTAGAAGAACAAAATTTGGTGAGTCAAGTGGGATTTGTGTACTGATCATTACCACCAAGTATCATCAAGATTGGGTGAAAAAATATTTGCTGGTATTTCGGAAATTCGTTATTTCTTAGAAGCTTGGCCACCCCTCTCAATGAAAGTGCTTTTCCACAGTCTGTGCCTAGGGCTACATGAAGAGGAAACAACCACAGAGACAAAACTGAGAACTCCGTTATTTGTCAAGTTTCAAAGAGCTACTACAACCATGTTGGATTTAGAGTTCCAAAATCATCTATCTATATGGAGAGAACAGAGGGAACCTAAAAATATAAATTGCTACTGTAAACGAACACTTGAACACTTCAACCTAGAAGAACAAAATTTGGTGAGTCAAGTGGGATTTGTGTACTGATCATTACCACCAAGTATCATCAAGATTGGGTGAAAAAATATTTGCTGGTATTTCGGAAATTCGTTATTTCTTAGAAGCTTGGCCACCCCTCTCAATGAAAGTGCTTTTCCACAGTCTGTGCCTAGGGCTACTTGAAGAGGAAACAAACCATAGAGACAAAACTGAGAACTCTTTTATTTTGTCAAGATTCAACGAGCTACTACAAACCATGTTGGATTTAGAGTTCCAAATTCAGCTATCTATATAGGAGAGAACAGAGTGAAACCTAAAAATAAAAACTGCTACTGTAAACGAACGCTTCAGCCTAGAAGACCAAAATTTGGTGAGCCAAGTGGGATTTGTGTACGGATCATTACCACCAAGTATCATCAAGATTTGGTGAAAAAATATTTGCTGGTATTTCGGAAATTCGTTATTTCTTAGAAGCTTGGCGAACACTCTCAATGAAAGTGCTTTTCCACAGTCTGTGCCTAGAGCTACGTGAAGAGGAAACAAACCATAGAGACAAACTGCGAACTCCTTTATTTTGTCAAGTTTCAAATAGCTACTACAAACCATGTTGGATTTAGAGTTCCAAATTCATCTATCTATATAGGATAGAACAGAGTGAAAACTAAAAATAAAAACTGCTACTGTAAACGAACGCTTCAGGCTAGAAGACCAAAATTTGGTGAGCCAAGTGGGATTTGTGTACTGATCATTACTACCAAGTATCATCAACATTGGGTGAAAAAATATTTGCTGGTGTTTGGAATACTCGTTATTTCTTAGAAGCTTGGCAACCAATCTAATGAAAGTGCTTTTCCACAGTCTCTGTTTAGGGCTACATGAAGCAGAAACAAATCATAGAGACAAAAATGAGAACTCCTTTATTTTGTCAATTTTCAAAGAGCTACTAGAGACCATGTTGGATTTAAAATTCCAAATTCATCTATCTATATAGGAATGAACAGAGTGAATCCTAAAAATAAAAACTGCTACTGTAAACGAACGCTTCAACCTAGAAGAACAAAATTTGGTGAGCCATGTGGGATTTGTGTACTTGTCATTACCAATACGTATCACCAACATTGGGTGAAAAAATATTTGCTGGTTATTCGGGATCTCGTAATTTCTTGGAAGCTTGGCAACCCCTTTCAATGAAAGTGCTTTTCCACAGTCTCTGCTTAGGGCTAAATGAAGCGGAAACAAATCATAGAGACAAAACTGAGAACTCCCTTATTTTGTCAAGTTTCAAAGAGCTACTACAAACCATGTTGGATTTGGAGTTCCAAAATCATCTATCTATACAGGAGAGAACAGAGGGAACTTAAAAATATAAACTGCTACTGTAAAAGAACGCTTCAAACTAGAAGAACAAAATTTGGTGAGTTAAGTGGGATTTGTGTACCGATCATTACCACCAAGTATCATCAAGATTGGGTAAAAAAATATTTGCTGGTATTTCGGAAACTCGTTATTTCTTAGAAGCTTGGCAACCCCTCTCAATGAAAGTGTTTTTCCACATTCTGTGCCTAGGGCTACTTGAAGAGGAAACAAACCATAGAGACAAGACTGAGAACTCCTTTATTTTGTCAAGTTTCAAAGAGCTACTACAAACCATGTTGGATTTAGAGTTCCAAATTCATCTATCTATATAGGAGAGAACAGAGGGAACCTAAAAATAAAAACTGCTACTGTAAACGAACGCTTCAACATAGAAGAGGAAAATTTGGTGAGTCAAGTTGGATTTTTGAACCGATCATTACCACCAAGTATCATCAAGATTGGGTGAAAAAATATTTGCTGGTATTTCGGAAACTCGTAATTACTTGGAAGCTTGGCAACCCCTCTCAATGAAATTTCTTTTCCACAGTCTCTGCTTAGGGCTACATGAAGCAAAAACAAATCATAGAGACAAAATTGAGAACTCCTTTATTTTGTAAAGTTTCAAAGAGCTACTACAAACCATGTTGGATTTAGAGTTCCAAAATCATCTATGTATATAGGAGAGAACAGAGTGAAACTAAAAATAAAAAATGCTACTGTGAACGAACGCTTCAGCCTAGAAGACCAAAATTTGGTGAGCCTAGTGGGATTTGTGTACTTGTCATTACCACCACGTATCATCACCATTGGGTGATAAATATTTGCTGGTATTTCGTAAACTCGTAATTACTTGGAAGCTTGGCAACCCCTTTCAAAGAAAGTGCTTTTCCCACAGTCTCTTCTTAGGGCTACATGAAGCGGAATCAAATCATAGAGACAAAACTGAGAACTCTGTATTGTAAATTTTCAAAGAGCTACTACAAACCATGTTGGATTTAGAGTTCCAAATTCATCATCTATATAGGAGAGAAAAGTGTGAAACCTAAAAATAAAAATTGCTACAGTAAACGAACGCTTCAACTTAGAAGAACAAAATTTGGTGAGTCAAGTGGGATTTGTGAACCGATCATTACCACCAAGTATCATCAAGATTGGGTGAAAAAATATTTGCTGGTATTTCGGAAACTCGTTATTTCGCAGAAGCTTGGCAACCCCTCTCAATGAAACTGATTTCCAAAGTCTGTGCCTAGGGCTAATTGAAGAAGAAACAAACCATAGGGACGAAACTGAGAACTACTTTATTTTGTCAAGTTTCAAAGAGCTACTGCAAACAATGTTGGATTTAGAGTTCCAAATTCATCTATCTATATAGGAGAGAACCGAGTGAAACCTAAATATATAAAATGCTACTGTAAACGAACGCTTCAACCTAGAAGAACAAAATTTGGTGAGCCAAGTGGGATTTGTGTACTTGTCATTACCACCACGTATCATCATGATTGGGTGAAAAAATATTTGCTGGTATTTCGGAAACTCGTTATTTCTTAGAAGCTTCCAACCCTCTCAAGGAATGTGATTTTCCAAGGTCTGTGCCTAGGGCTACTTGAAGAGGAAACAAACCATAGAGACAAAACTGAGAACTCCTTTATTTTGTAAAGTTTCAAAGATCTACTACAAACCATGTTGGATTTAGAGTTCCAAATTCATCTATCTATATAGGAGAGAACAGAGTGAAACCTAAATAAAAAAACTGATACTGTAGACGAACGCATCAACGTAGAAGAACAAACGTTGGTGAGCCAAGTGGGATTTGTGTACTGATCATTACCACCAAGTATCATCAAGATTGGGTGAAAAAATATTTGCTGGTATTTTGGAAACTCGTTATTTTTTAGAAGCTTTGCAACCCCTCTCAATGAATGTGCTTTTCCACAGTCTGTGCCTAGGGCTACTAAAAGAGGAAACAAATTATAGAGACGAAACTAAGAACTTCTTTATTTTGTCAAGTTTCAAAGGGCTACTACAAACCATGTTGGATTTAGAGTTCCAAATTCATCTAACTATATAGGAGAGAACAGAGGGAAATCTAAAAATAAAAACTGCTACTGTAAACGAACGCTTCAACCTAGAAGAACAAAATGTGGTGAGCCAAGTGGGATTTGTGTACTAGTTCTTACAACCAAGTATCATCAAGATTGGGTGAAAAAATATTTGCTGGTATTTCGGAAACACGTTATTTCTTAGAAGCTTGGCAAGCCCTCTCAATGAAAGTGCTTTTCCACAGTCTGTGCCAGGGCTACTTGAAGAGGAAACAAACCATAGAGACAAAACTGAGAACTCCTTTATTTTGTCAATTTCAAAGAGCTACTACAAACCATGTTGGATTTAGAGTTCCAAATTCATCTATCTATATAGGAGAGAACAGAGTGAAACCTAAAATAAAAACTGCTACTGAAAACGAACCCTTCAACCTAGAAGAACAAAATTTGGTGAGCCAAGTGGGATTTGTGTACTGATCATTACCACCATGTATCATCAAAATAGGGTGAAAAAATATTTGCTGATATTTCAGAAACTCGTAATTTCTTGGAAGCTTGGCAACCCCTCTAAAGGAAAGTGCTTTTCCACAGTCACTGCTTAGGGCTACTTGAAGCGGAAAGAAATCATAGAGACAAAACTGAGAACTCCTTCATTTTGTCAAGTTTCAAAGAACTACTAAAAACCATGTTGGATTTAGAGTTCCAAATTCATCTATCTATAAAGGAGAGAACAGAGTGAAATCTAAATATAAAAATTGCTACTGTAGACGAACGCTTCAACCTAGAAGAACAAAATGTGGTGAACCAAGTGGGATTTGTGAACTGATCATCACCACCAAGTATCATCAAGATTGGGTGAAAAAATATTTGCTGGTATTTCGGAAACTCGTAATTTCTCTGAAGCTTGGCAACCCCTCTCAATGAAAGTGGTTTTCCACAGTCTCTGATTAGGTCTACTTGAAGCGGAAACAAATCATAGAGACAAAACTGAGAACTCCTTTATTTTGTCTAGTTTCAAAGAGCTACTAGAAATCACATTGGATTTAGAGTTCCAAATTCATCTATCTATATAGGAGAGAACAGATTGAAACCTAAAAATAAAAACTGCTACTGTAGACGACGCTTCAACCTAGAAGAACAAAATTTGGTGAGCCAAGTGAGATTTGTGTACCGATCTTCACCACCAAGTAGCATCAAGATTGGGTGAAAAAATGTTTGCTGGTATTTCGGAAACACGTTATTTCTTAGAACCTTGGCAACAACTCTCAATGAAAGTGCTTTTCCACAGTCTGTGCAAGGGCTACTTGAAGAGGAAACAAACCATAGAGAAAAAACTGAGAACTCCTTTATTTTGTAAAGTTTCAAAGAGCTACTACAAACCATGTTGGATTTAGAGTTCCAAATTCATCTATCTATATAGAAGAGAACAGAGTGAAACCTAAAAATAAAAAGTGCTACTGAAAACGAACGCTTCAACCTAGAAGAACAAAATTTGGTGAGTCAAGAGGGATTGTTGTACCGATCGTAAACACCAAGTATCATCACGATTGGGTAAAAAAATATTTGCTGATATTTCGGAAACTCGTAATTTCTTGGAAGCTTGGCAACCCCTCTCAATGAAAGTGCGTTTCCACCGTCTGTGCCTAGGGCTACTTGAAGAGGAAACAAACCATAGTGACAAAACAGAGAACTCCTTTATTTTGTCAAGTTTCAAAGAGCCACTACAAACCATTTTGGTTTTAGAGTTCCAAATTCATCTATCTATATAGAAGAGAACAGAGTGAAACCTAAAAATAAAAACTGCTACTGTTAACGAACGCTTCAACCTAGAAGAACAAAATTTGGTGAGCCAAGTGGGATTTGTGGACTTGTCATTACCACCAAGTTTCATCAAGCTTGGGTGAAAAAATATTTGCTGGTATTTCGGAAACTCGTAATTTCTTGTAAGCTTCGCAACCTCTCTCAATGAAACTGCTTTTCCACAGTCTCTGCTTAGGGCTAGTTGAAGCGGAAACAAATCATAGAGACAAAACTGAGAACTCCTTTATTTTGTCAAGTTTCAAAGAGCTACTACAAACCATATTGGATTTAGAGTTCCAAATTCATCTATCTATATAGCAGAGAACGGAGTGAAACCTAAATATAAAAACTGCTACTGTAGACGAACGCTTCAACCTAGAAGAACAAAATTTGGTGAGCAAAGTGGGATTTGTGTAGTGATCATTACCACCAAGTATCATCAAGATTGGGTGTAAAAATATTTGCAGGTTTTTAAGGAAATTCGTTTTTTGTTAGAAGCTTGGCAACCCCACTCAATGAAAGTGCTTTTCCACAGTCTGTGCCTAGGACTACTTGAAGAGGAAACAAACCATAGAAACAACACTGAGAACTCCTTTATTTTGTCAAGTTTCAAAGAGCTACTATCAACCACGTTGGATTTAGAGTTATAAATTCATCTATCTATATAGGAGAGAACAGAGTGAAACCTAAATATAAAATCTGCTACTGTAGATGAACGCTTCAACCCAGAAGAAGAAAATTTGGTGAGTCAGTGGGATTTGTGCACCAATCATTTCCACCAAGTATCATCAAGATTGGGTGACAAAATATTTGCTGTTATTTCGGAAACTCGTTATTTCTTAGAAGCTTGGCACCCCTCTCAATGAAAGTGCTTTTCCACCGTCGGTGCCTAGGTCTAATTGAAGAGGAAACAAACCACAGAGACAAAACTGAGAACTCCTTTATTTGTCAAGTTTCAAAGAGCTACTACAAACCATATTGGATTTAGAGTTCCAAATTCGTCTATCTATATGGGAGAAAACAGAGTGAAACCTAAAAATAACAACTGCTTCTGTAAACGAACGCTTCAACTTAGAAGAACAAAATTTGGTGAGCCAAGAGGGATTTGTGGACTTATCATTACCACCACGTATCATCAAGATTGGGTGAAAAAATATTTGCTGGTATATCGGAAACTCGTAATATCTTGAAAGATTGGCAACCCCTCTCAAGGAAAGTGCTTTTCCACCGTCGGTGCCTAGGTCTAATTGAAGAGGAAACAAACCATAGAGACAAAACTGAGAACTCCTTTATTTTGTCAAGTTTCAAAGAACTACTACAAACCATGTTGGATTTAGAGTTCTAAATTCATCTATCTATATAGGAGAGAACAGATTGAAACCTAAGTATAAAATCTGCTACGGTAGACAAACGCTTCAACCTTGAAGAACAAAATTTGGTGAGTAAATTGGGATTTGTGTACTGATCATTACCACCAAGTATCGTCAAGATTGGGTGTAAAAACATTTGCTGGTATTTCGGAAACTCGTTATTTCTCAGAAGCTTTGCAACCCCTCTCAATGAAAGTGTTTATCCACACTCTGTGCATAGGGTTAGTTGAAGAGGAAACAAACCATAGAGACAAAACTGAGAACTCCTTTATTTTGTCAAGTTTCAAAGGGACACTACAAACCATGTTGGATTTAGAGTTCCAAATTCATCTATCTATATAGCAGACAACAGAGTAAAACCTAAACATAAAAATTGCTACTGCAGACGAACGCATCAACCTAGAAGAACAAAATTTGGTGAGCCAAGTGGGATTTATGTACTTGTCATTACCACCACGTATCATCAAGATTCGTTGAAAAAATATTTGCTGGTATTTCGGAAAATCGTAATTTCTTGGAAGCTTTGCAATGCCTTTCAATGAAAGTGCTTTTCCACAGTCTCTGCTTAGGGCTACTTGATGCGGAAACAAATCATTGAGACAATACTGAAAACTCCTTTATTTTGTCAAGTTTCAAAAAGCCACTACAAACCGTGTTGGATTTAGAGTTCCAAATTCATCTTTCTATATACGAGAGAACAGAGTGAAACCTAAATATAAAAACTGCTACTGTAGACGAATGCTTCAAAGTGGAAGAACAAAATTTGGTGAGCCAAGTGGAATTTGTGTAGAGATCATTACCACCAA
This sequence comes from Callospermophilus lateralis, assembly GCF_048772815.1. Lineage (NCBI taxonomy): Eukaryota > Metazoa > Chordata > Mammalia > Rodentia > Sciuridae > Callospermophilus > Callospermophilus lateralis. The sequence goes on from NW_027512933.1 coordinate 25,075, forward strand.
GTATCATCGACATAGGGTGAAAAAATATTTGCTGTTATTTCGGAAACTTGTTATTTCTTAGAAGCTTGGCAACCCCTCTCAATGAAATTGCTTTTCCACAGTCTGTGCCTAGGTCTACTTGAAGACGAAACAAACCATACAGACAAAACTGAGAACTCCTTTATTTTGTCAGTTTTCAAAGAGCTACTACAAACCATGTTGGATTTAGCGTTCAAAATGCATCTATCTATATAGGAGAGAACAGAGTAAAACCTAAAAATTAAAACTGCTACTGTAAACGAACGCTTCAACCTAGAAGAACAAAATTTGGTGACCCAATTGGGACTTGTATACTTGTCATTACCACAACGTATGATGAACATTGGGTGAATAAATGTTTGCTGGTATTTCGGAATCTCGTAATTTCTTGGAAGCTTGGCAAGCCCTTTCAATGAAAGTGCTTTTCCACAGACTGTGCCTAGGGCGACTTGAAGAGGAAACAAACCATAGAGACAAAACTGAGAACTCTTATATTTTGTCAGCTTTCAAAGAGCTACTACAAACCATGTTGGATTTAGAGTTCAAAATTCATCTATCTATGTAGGAGAGAACAGAGTGAAACCTAAAAATAAAAACTGCTACTGTAAACGAATGCTTCAATCCAGAAGAACAAAATTTGGTGAGCCAAGTAGGATTTGTGTACCAATCATTACCACCAGGTATCATCAAGATTGGGTGAAAAAATATTTGCTGGTATTTCGGAAACTCATAATTTCTTGGAAGCTTGGCAACCCCTCTCAATTAAAGTGCTTTTCCACAGTCTGTGCCTAGGGCTACTTGAAGAGGAAACAAACCACAGAGACAAAACAGAGAACTCCTTTATTTTGTCAAGTTTCAAAGAGCTACTACAAACCATGTTGGATTTAGAGTTCCAAATTCATCTATCTCTATAGGAGAGAACAGTGTGAAACCTATATATAAAAATTGCTGCTGTAGGCGTATGATTCAACCTAGAAGAACAAAATTTGGTGAGCCAAGTGGGATTTGTGTACTGATCATCACCACCAAGTATCATCAAGATTGGATGAAAAAATATTTGCTGGTATTTGGGAAAATCGTTATTTCGTGGAAGCTTGGCCACCCCTTTCAATGAAAGTGCTTTTCCACAGTCTGTGCCTAGGGCTACTTGAAGAGGAAACAAACCAAAGAGACAAAACTGAGAGCTACTATATTTTGTCAAGTTTCAAAGAGCTACTACAAACCATGTTGGATTTAGAGTTCCAAATTCATCTATCTATATAGGAGAGAACATAGTGAAACCTAAATCAAAAACTGCTACTGTAAACGAACGCTTCAACATAGAAGAACAAAATTTGGTGAGCCAAGTGGGATTTGTGTACTTGTCATTACCACCACGTATCATCACGATTGGGTAAAAATATATTTGCTGGTATTTCAGAAACTCGTTATGTCTTAGAAGCTTGGCAACCCCTCTCAATGAAAGTGCTTTTCCACAATCTGTGCCTAGGGCTACATGAAGAGGAAACAAACCACAGAGACAAAACTGAGAACTTCTTTATTTTGTCAAGTTTCAAAGAGCTACTACAAACCATTTTGGATTTAGAGTTCCAAATTCATCTATCTATATAGGAGAGAATAGAGGGAAACCTAAAAATAAATACTGCTACTGTAAACGAATGCTTCAACCTAGAAGAAGAAAATTTGGTGAGCCAAGTGAAATTTGTGTACTGATCATTACCACCACGTATCATCAAGTTTGGGTGCAAAAATATTTGCTGGTATTTCGGAAACTCGTAATTTCTTGGAAGCTTGGTAAACCCTTTCAATGAAAGTGGTTTTTCACAGTCTCTGTTTAGAGCTACCTGAAGAGGAAAAAAATCGTAGAAACAAAACTGAGAACTCCTTTATATTGTCAAGTTTCAAAGAGTTACTACAAACCATGTTGGATTTAGAGTTCCAAATTCACCTATCTATATAGGAGAGAACAGAGGGAATCCTAAATATAAAAGCTGCTATGGTAGACGAACGCTTCAACATAGAAGAACAAAATTTGGTGAGCCAAGTGGGATTTGTGTAATGATCGTTACCACCAAGTATCATCAAGATTGGGTGAAAAAATATTTGCTGGTATTTTGGAAACTCGTTATTTCTTAGAAGCTTAGCAACCCTTCTCAATGAAATTGCTTTTCCACAGTCTGTGCCAAGGACTACTTGAAGAAGAAACAAACCATAGAGACAAAACTGAGAACTACTTTATTTTGTCAAGTTTCAAAGAGCTACTACAAACCATGTGGGATTTAGAGTTCCAAATTCATCTATCTATATAGGAGAGAACAAAGTGAGACCTAAAAACAAAAACTGCTACTGAAAACGAACGCTTCAACCTACAACAAAGTTTGGTGAGCCAAGTGGGATTTGTGTACCAATCATTAACACCAAGCATCATCAAGATTGGGTGAAAATATATTTGCTGGTATTTCGGAAACTCGTTATTTCTTGGAAGCTTTGTTACCCCTTTCAATGAAAGTGCTTTTACACAGTCTGTGCCTAGGGCTACTTAAAGAGGAAACAAACCATAGAGACAAAACTGAGAACTCCTTTATTTTGTCAAGTTTCAAAGAGCTACTACAAACCATGTTGGATTTAGAGTTAGAAATTCATCTATCTATATAAGAGAGAACAGAGTGAAACCTACATATAAAAACTGCTGCTGTAGACGAACGCTTCAACATAGATGAACAAAATTTGGTGAGCAAAGTGGGATTTTTGTACTGATCATTACCACCAAGTATCATCAAGATTGGGTGAAAAAACATTTGCTGGTGTTTCGGAAACTCGTTATTTCATAGAAGCTTGGCAACCCCTCTCAATGAAATTGCGATTCCACAGTCTGTGAATAGGGCTAATTGAAGAGGAAACAAACCATTGAGACAAACATAGAACTCCTTTATTTTGTCAAGTTTCAAAGAGCTACAACAACCATGTTGGATTTAGAGTTCCAAATTCATCTCTCTATATAGGAGAGAACAGAGTAAAACCTAAGAATTAAAACTGTTACTGTAAACAAACGCGTCAACCTAGAAAAACAAAATTTGGTGAGCCAAGTGGAATTTGTGTACTTGTCATTACCACCACGTATCATCAAGATTGGGTGAAAAAATATTTGCTAGTATTTCGGAAACGCATAATTTCCTGGAAGCTTGGAAACCCCTTTCAATGAAAGTGCTTTTCCACAGTCTGTGCCTAAGACTACTTGAAGAGGAAACAAACCATAGAAACAAAACTGAGAAGTCCTTTATTTTGTGAAGTTTCAAAGAGCTACTACAAACTATGTTGGATTTAGAGTTCCAAATTCATCTATCTATATAGGAGAGAACAGAGTGAAACCTAAAAATAAAAACTGCTACTGTAGACGAGCGCTTCAACATAGAAGAACAAAGATTGGTGAGCCAAGTGGGTTTTGTGTACTGATCATTACCCGCAAGTATCATCAACATTGGGAGAAAAAATATTTGCTGGTATTTCGGGAACTCGTTATTTCTTAGAAGCTTGGCAACCCCTCTCAATGAAAGTGCTTTTCCACAGTCTTTGCCTAGGACTACTTGAAGAGGAAGCAAAACATAGAGAAAAAACTGAGAACTACTTTATTTTGTCAAGTCTCAAAGAGCTACTGCAAACCATATTGGATTTAGAGTTCCAAATTCATCTATCTATATGGGAGAGAACAGAGTGAAACCTAAATATAAAAACTGCTACTGTAGACGAACGCTTCAACATAGAAGACCAGAATTTGGTGAGCCAAGTGGGAATTTTGTACCGATCATCACCACCAAGTATCATCAAGATTGGGTGAAAAAATATTTGCTGGTATTTGGGAAACTCGTTATTTCTTAGAAGCATGGCAACCCCACTCAATGAAAGTGCTTTTCCACAGTCTGATCCGAGGGGTACCTGAAGAGGAAACAAACCATAGAGAATTTGGTGAGCCAAGTGGGATTTGTGGACTTGTCATTACCACCAGGTATCATCAAGATTGGGTGGAAAAATATTGGCTGGTATTTCGGAAACTCGTTATTTCTTAGAAGCTTGGCAACCCTCCTCAATTAAAGTGCTTTTCCACCCTCTGTGCCTAGGGCTATTTGAAGAGGAAACAAGCCATAGAGACAAAACTGAAAACTCCTTTATTTTTTCAAGTTTCAAAGAGCTACTACAAACCATGTTGGATTTAGAGTTCTAAATTCATCTATCTATATAGGAGAGAACAGAGTGAACCCTAAAAATAAAAAACTGCCACTCTAAACGAACGCTTCAACCTAGAAGAAGAAAATTTGGTGAGCCAAGCGGGATTTGTGTACTGATCATTACCACCAAGTATCATCAAGATTGGGTAAAAAAATATTTGCTGGTATTTCGGAAACTCGTAATTTCTTGAAAGCTTGGCAACCCCTTTCAATGAAAGTGCTTTTCCACAGTCTCTGCTTAGGGCTACATGAAGTGGAAAAAAATCATAGAGAAAAAACCGAGAACTCCTGTAATTTTTCAATTTTCAAAGAGCTACTACAAACCAGGTTGGATTTAGAGTTCCAAATTCTTCATCTATATAGGAGAGAAAACAGTGAAACCTAAAATAAAAACTGCTATTGTAAACGAACGCTTCAACCTAGAAGAACAAAATTTGGTGAACCAAGTCGGATCTGTGAATTTGTCATTACCACCACGTATCACCAACATTGGGTGAACAAATATTTGCTGGTATTTCAGAAACTCGTAACTTCTTGGAAGCTTGGCACCCCTTTCAATGAAAGTCCTTTCCCACAGTCTCTGCTTAGGGCTACATGAAGCGGAAAAAAATCATAGAGACAAAACTGAGAACTCCTGTATTTTGTCAATTTTCAAAGAGCTACTACAAACCATGTTGGATTTAGAGTTCCAAATTCTTCATCTATATAGGAGAGAAAACAGTGAAACCTAAAATAAAAACTGCTATTGTAAACGAACGCTTCAACCTAGAAAAACAAAATTTGGTGGGCCAAGTGGTATCTGTGATTTTGTCATTACCACCACGTATCACCAACATTGGGTGAAAAAATATTTGCTGGTATTTCAGAAACTCGTAATTTCTTGGAAGCTTGGCAACCCCTTTCAATGAAAGAGCTTTTCCACAGTCTCTGCTTAGGGCTACATGAAGCGAAAACAAATCATAGAGACAAAACAGAGAACGCCTTTATTTTGTCAAGTTTCAAAGAGTTACTACAAACGACGTTGAATTTAGAGTTCCAAAATCATCTCTCTATATAGGAGAGAACAGAGTGAACCTAAAAATATAAACTGCTACTGTAAACGAACGCTTCAACCTAGAAGAACAAAATTTGGTGAGTCAAGTGGGATTTGTGTACCGATCATTACCACCAAGTATCATCAAGATTGGGTGAAAAAATATTTGCTGGTATTTCGGAAACTCGATATTTCTTAGAAGCTTGGCAACCTCTCTCAATGAAAGTGCTTTTCCACACTCTGTCTCTAGGGCTACTTGAAGAGGAAACAAACGATAGAGACAAAACTGAGAACTCGTGTATTTTGTCAAGTTTCAAAGAGCTACTACAAACCGTGTTGGATTTAGAGTTCCCAATTCATCTATCTATATAGGAGAGAACAGAGTGAAACCTAAAAATAAAAACTGCTACTGTAGACGAACGCTTCAACCTAGAAGAACAAAATTTTGTGAGCCAAGTGGGATTTGTTTACTTGTCATTACCACCACGTATCACCAACATTGGGTCAAAAAATATTTGCTGGTATTTCGGAAACTCGTAATTTCTTGAAAGCTTGGCAACCCCTTTCAATGAAAGTGCTTTTCCACAGTCTCTGCTTAGGGCTACATGAAGCGGAAACAAATCATAGAGACAAAACTGAGAACTCCTGTATTTTGTCAATTTTCAAAGAGCTACTACAAACCATGTTGGATTTAGAGTTCCAAATTCATCATCTATATAGGAGAGAAAAGAGTGAAACGTAAAAATAAAAATTGCTACTGTAAACGAACGCTTCAACCTAGAAGAACAAAATTTGGTGAGCCGAGTGGGATCTGTGTACTTGTCATTACCACCACGTATCCCCAACATTGGGTGAAAAAATATTTGCTGGTATTTCAGAAACTCGTAATTTCTTGGAAGCTAGGCAACCCCTTTCAATGAAAGTGCTTTTCCACAGTTTCTGCTTAGGGCTATATGAAGCGGAACCAAATCATAGAGACATAATTGAGAACTCCTTAATTTTGTCAAGTTCCAAAGAGCTACTACAAACCATGTTGGATTTAGAGTTCCAAAATCATCTATCTATATAGGAGAGAACAGAGTGGACCTAAAAATAAAAACTGCTACTGTAAACGAACGCTTCAGCCTAGAAGACCAAAATTTGGTGAGCCAAGTGGGATTTGTGTACTTGTCATTACCACCACGTATCATCAACATTGGGTGAAAAAATATTTGCTGGTATTTCGGAAACTCGTAATTTCTTGGAAGCGTGGCAACCCCTTTCAATGAAAGTGCTTTTCCACAGTCTCTGCTTAGGGCTACATGAAGCGGAAAAAAATCATAGAGACAAAAATGAGAACTCCTGTATTTTGTCAATTTTCAAAGAGCTGCTACAAACCATGTTGGATTTAGAGTTCCAAATTCTTCATCTATATAGGAGAGAAAACAGTGAAACCTAAAATAAAAACTGCTATTGTAAACGAACGCTTCAACCTAGAAGAACAAAATTTGGTGAGCCAAGTGGGATCTGTGAATTTGTCATTACCACCACGTATCACCAACATTGGGTAAAAAAATATTTGCTGGTATTTCAGAAACTCGTAATTTCTTGGAAGCTTTGCAACCCCTTTCAATGAAAGTGCTTTTCCACAGTCTCTGCTTAGGGCTATATGAAGCGAAAACAAATCATAGAGACAAAATAGAGAACGCCTTTATTTTGTCAAGATTCAAAGAACTACTACAAACGACGTTGGATTTAGAGTTCCAAAATCATCTATCTATATAGGGGAGAACAGAGTGAACCTAAAAATATAAACTGCTACTGTAAACGAACGCTACAACCTAGAAAAACAAAATTTGGTGAGTCAAGTGGGATTTGTGTACCGATAATTACCACCAAGTATCTTCAAGATTGGGTGAAAAAATACTTGCTGGTATTTCGGGAGCTCCTAATTTCTTGGAAGCTTGGGAACCCCTTTCAATGAAACTGCTTTTCCACAGTATCTCCTTAGGGCTACATGAAGCGGAAACAAATCATAGAGACAAAACTGAGAACTCTGTTATTTTTTCAAGTTGCAAAGAGCTACTACAAACCATGTTGGATTTGGAGTTCCAAAATCATCTATCTATACCGGAGAGAACAGAGGGAACTTAAAAATATAAACTGCTACTGTAAAAGAACGCTTCAAACTAGAAGAACAAAATTTTGTGAGCCAAGTGGGATTTGTTTACTTGTCATTACCACCACGTATCACCAACATTGGGTCAAAAAATATTTGCTGGTATTTCGGAAACTCGTAATTTCTTGAAAGCTTGGCAACCCCTTTCAATGAAAGTGCTTTTCCACAGTCTCTGCTTAGGGCTACATGAAGCGGAAACAAATCATAGAGACAAAACTGAGAACTCCTGTATTTTGTCAATTTTCAAAGAGCTACTACAAACCATGTTGGATTTAGAGTTCCAAATTCATCATCTATATAGGAGAGAAAAGAGTGAAACGTAAAAATAAAAATTGCTACTGTAAACGAACGCTTCAACCTAGAAGAACAAAATTTGGTGAGCCGAGTGGGATCTGTGTACTTGTCATTACCACCACGTATCCCCAACATTGGGTGAAAAAATATTTGCTGGTATTTCAGAAACTCGTAATTTCTTGGAAGCTAGGCAACCCCTTTCAATGAAAGTGCTTTTCCACAGTTTCTGCTTAGGGCTATATGAAGCGGAACCAAATCATAGAGACATAATTGAGAACTCCTTAATTTTGTCAAGTTCCAAAGAGCTACTACAAACCATGTTGGATTTAGAGTTCCAAAATCATCTATCTATATAGGAGAGAACAGAGTGGACCTAAAAATAAAAACTGCTACTGTAAACGAACGCTTCAGCCTAGAAGACCAAAATTTGGTGAGCCAAGTGGGATTTGTGTACTTGTCATTACCACCACGTATCATCAACATTGGGTGAAAAAATATTTGCTGGTATTTCGGAAACTCGTAATTTCTTGGAAGCGTGGCAACCCCTTTCAATGAAAGTGCTTTTCCACAGTCTCTGCTTAGGGCTACATGAAGCGGAAAAAAATCATAGAGACAAAAATGAGAACTCCTGTATTTTGTCAATTTTCAAAGAGCTGCTACAAACCATGTTGGATTTAGAGTTCCAAATTCTTCATCTATATAGGAGAGAAAACAGTGAAACCTAAAATAAAAACTGCTATTGTAAACGAACGCTTCAACCTAGAAGAACAAAATTTGGTGAGCCAAGTGGGATCTGTGAATTTGTCATTACCACCACGTATCACCAACATTGGGTGAAAAAATATTTGCTGGTATTTCAGAAACTCGTAATTTCTTGGAAGCTTTGCAACCCCTTTCAATGAAAGTGCTTTTCCACAGTCTCTGCTTAGGGCTATATGAAGCGAAAACAAATCATAGAGACAAAATAGAGAACGCCTTTATTTTGTCAAGATTCAAAGAACTACTACAAACGACGTTGGATTTAGAGTTCCAAAATCATCTATCTATATAGGGGAGAACAGAGTGAACCTAAAAATATAAACTGCTACTGTAAACGAACGCTACAACCTAGAAAAACAAAATTTGGTGAGTCAAGTGGGATTTGTGTACCGATAATTACCACCAAGTATCTTCAAGATTGGGTGAAAAAATACTTGCTGGTATTTCGGAAACTCGATATTTCTTAGAAGCTTGGCAACCCCTCTCAATGAAAGTGCTTTTCCACACTCTGTCACTAGGGCTACTTGAAGAGGAAACAAACCATAGAGACAAAACTGAGAACTCCTTTATTTTGTCACGTTTCAAAGAGCTACTAGAAACCATGTTGGATTTAGAGTTCCAAATTCATCTATCTATATAGGAGAGAACAGAGTGAAACCTAAAAATAAAAACTGCTACTGTAGACGAACGCTTCAACCTAGAAGAACAAATTTTGGTGAGCCAAGTGGGATTTGTTTACTTGTCATTACCACCACGTATCACCAACATTGGGTGAAAAAATAATTGCTGGTATTTCGGAAACTCGTAATTTCTTGAAACCTTGGCAAACCCTTTCAATGAAAGTGCTTTTCCACAGTCTCTGCTTAGGGCTACATGAAGCGGAAAAAAATCATAGAGACAAAACTGAGAACTCCTGTATTTTGTCAATATTCAAAGAGCTACTATAAACCATGTTGGATTTAGAGTTCCAAATTCTTCATCTATATAGGAGAGAAAACAGTGAAACCTAAAATATAAACTGCTACTGTAAACTTACGCTTCAACCTAGAAGAACAAAATTTGGTGAGCCAAGTGGGATCTGTGTGCTTGTCATTACCACCACGTATCAAAAACATTGGGTGAAAAAATATTTGCTGGTATTTCGGGAGCTCCTAATTTCTTGGAAGCTTGGGAACCCCTTTCAATGAAACTGCTTTTCCACAGTATCTCCTTAGGGCTACATGAAGCGGAAACAAATCATAGAGACAAAACTGAGAACTCTGTTATTTTTTCAAGTTGCAAAGAGCTACTACAAACCATGTTGGATTTGGAGTTCCAAAATCATCTATCTATACCGGAGAGAACAGAGGGAACTTAAAAATATAAACTGCTACTGTAAAAGAACGCTTCAAACTAGAAGAACAAAATTTGGTGAGTTAAGTGGGATTTGTGTACCGATCATTACCACGAAGTATCATCAAGATTGGGTGAAAAAATATTTGCTGGTATTTCGGGATCTCGTAATTTCTTGGAAGCTTGGCAACCCCTTTCAATGAAAGTGCTTTTCCACAGTCTCTGCTTAGGGCTAAATGAAGCGGAAACAAATCATAGAGACAAAACTGAGAACTCCTGTATTATGTCAATTTTCAAAGAGCTACTACAAATCATGTTGGATTTAGAGTTCCAAATTCATCATCTGTATAGGAGAGAAAACAGTGAAACCTAAATATAAAAACTGCTACTGATCATTACCACCACGTATCATCAAGATTGGGTGAAAAAATATTTGCTGGTATTTCGGAAACTCGTTATTTCTTAGAAGCTTGGCAACCCCTCTAAATGAAACTGCATTTCTAAAGTCTGTGCTGAGGGCTAATTGAAGAAGAAACAAACCCTAGAGACAAAACTGAGAACTCCTTTATTTTGTCAAGTTTCAAAGAGCTACTACAAACCATGTTGGATTTGGAGTTCCAAAATCATCTATCTATACCGGAGAGAACAGAGGGAACTTAAAAATATAAACTGCTACTGTAAAAGAACGCTTCAAACTAGAAGAACAAAATTTGGTGAGTTAAGTGGGATTTGTGTACCGATCATTAACACGAAGTATCATCAAGATTGGGTAAAAAAATATTTGCTGGTATTTCGGAAACTCGTTATTTCTTAGAAGCTTGACAACCCCTCTCAATGAAAGTGTTTTTCCACACTCTGTGCCTAGGGCTAATTGAAGAGGAAACAAACCATAGAGACAAAACTGAGAACCTTTTTATTTTGTCAAGTTTCAAAGAGCTACTACAAACCATGTTGGATTTAGAGTTCCAAATTCATCTATCTATATAGGAGAGAACAGAGGGAACCTAAAAATAAAAACTGCTACTGTAAACGAACGCTTCAACCTAGAAGAAGAAAATTTGGTGAGTCAAGTTGGATTTTTGAACCGATCATTACCACCAAGTATCATCAAGATTGGGTGAAAAAATATTTGCTGGTATTTCGGAAACTCGTAATTTCTTGGAAGCTTGGCAACCCCTCTCAATGAAATTTCTTTTCCACAGTCTCTGCTTACGGCTACATGAGCGGAAACAAATCATAGAGACAAAATTGAGAACTCCTTTATTTTGTCAAGTTTCAAAGAGCTACTACAAACCATGTTGGATTTAGAGTTCCAAATTCATCTATCTATATAGGAGAGTACAGAGTGAATGTAAAAATAAAAACTGCTACGGTAAACGAACGCTTCAGCCTAGAAGACCAAAATCAGGTGAGCCAAGTGGGATTTGTGTACTTGTCATTACCACCACGTATCATCAACACTGAGTGAAAAAATATTTGCTGGTATTTCGGAAACTCGTAATTTCTTGGAAACATGGAAACCCCTTTCAATGAAAGTGCTTTTCCACAGTCTCTGCTTAGGGCTACATGAAGCGGAAACAAATCATAGAGACAAAACAGAAAACGCCTTTATTTTGTCAAGTTTCAAAGAGCTACTACAAACGACGTTGGATTTAGAGTTCCAAAATCATCTATCTATATAGGAGAGAACAGAGTGAACCTAAAAATATAAACTGCTACTGTAAACGAACGCTTCAACCTAGAAGAACAAAATTTGGTGAGCCAAGTGGGATTTGTGTACCGATCATTACAACCAAGTATCATCAAGATAGGGTGAAAAAATATTTGCTGGTATTTCAGAAACTGGTTATTTCTTAGAAGCTTGGCCACCCCTCTCAATGAAAGTGCTTTTCTACAGTCTGTGCCTAGGGCTACTTGAAGAGGAAACAAACCATAGAGACGAAACTGAGAACTTCTGTATTTTGTCAAGTTTCAAAGACCTACTAGAAACCATGTTGGATTTAGAGTTCCAAATTTATCGATCTATATAGGAGAGAACAGAGTGAAACCTAAAAATAAAAACTGCTACTGTAGACGAACGCTTCAGCCTAGAAGACCAAAATTTGGTGAGCCAAGTGGGATTTGTGTACTTGTCATTACCACCACGTATCTTCAACATTGGGTGATATATATTTGCTGGTATTTCGGAAACTCGTAATTTCTTGGAAGCTTGGCAACCCCTTTCAATGAAAGTGCTTTTCCACAGTCTCTGCTTAAGCTACATGAAGCGGAAACAAATCATAGAGACAAAACTGAGAACTCCTTTATTTTGTCAATTTTCAAAGAGCTACTACAAACCATGTTGGATTTAGAGTTCCAAATTCATCATCTATATAGGAGAGAAAAGAGTGAAACCTAAAAATAAAAATTGCTACTGTAAACGAACGCTTCAACCTAGAAGAACAAAATTTGGTGAGTCAAGTGGGATCTGTGAACCGATCATTACCACCAAGTATCATCAAGATTGGGTGAAAAAATATCTGCTGGTATTTCAGAAACTCGTAAATTCTTGGAAGCTTGGCAACCCCTTTCAATGAAAGAGCTTTTACACAGTCTCTGCTTAGGGCTACTTGAAGAGGAAACAAATCATAGAGACAAAACAGAGAACTCCTTTATTTTTTCAAGTTTCAAAAAGCTACTACAAACCATGTTGGATTTACAATTCCAAATACATCTATCTATATAGGAGAGAACAGAGTGAAACCTAAAAATAAAAACTGCTACCGTAAACGAACGCTTCAGCCTAGAAGACCAAAATTTGTTGAGCCAAGTGGGATTTGTGTACTTCTCATTACCACCACGTATCATCAACATTGGGTGAAAAAATATTTGCTGGTATTTCGTAAACTCGTAATTTCTTGGAAGCTTGGCAACCCATTTCAATGAAAGTGCTTTTCCACAGTCCCTGCTTAGGGCTACATGAAGCGAAAAAAATCATAGAGACAAAACAGAGAACTCCTTTATTTTGTCAAGTTTCAAAGAGTTATTACACACCATTTTGGATTTAGAGTTCCAAATTCATGTATCTATATAGGAGAGAACAGAGGGAACCTAAAAATATAAACTGCTACTGTAAACGAACGCTTCAACCTAGAATAACAAAATTTGGTGAGTCAAGTGGTATTGGTGTTCCGATCATTACCACCAAGTATCATCAAGATTGGGTGAAAAAATATATGCTGGTATTTCGGAAACTTGTTATTTCTTAGAAGATTGGCAACCCCTCTCAATGAAAGTCCTTTTCCACAGTCTGTGCCTAGGGCTACTTGAAGAGGAAAGAAACCATAGAGACAAAACTGAGAACTTCTATATTTTGTCAAGTTTCAAAGAGCTACTACAAACCATTTTGGAATTAGAGTTCCAACTTCATCTATCTATATAGGAGAGAACAGAGTGAAACCTAAAAATAAAACTGCTACTGTAAACGAACGCTTCAACCTAGAAGAACAAAATTTGGTGAGCCAAGTGGGATCTGTGTACTTGTCATTACCACCACGTATCACCAACATTGGGTGAAAAAATATTTGCTGGTATTTCGGAAATTCGTTATTTCTTAGGAGCTTGGCACCCCTCTCAATGAAAGTGCTTTTCCACCGTCGGTGCCTAGGTCTAATTGAAGAGGAAACAAACCATAGAGACAAAACTGAGAACTCCGTTATTTGTCAAGTTTCAAAGAGCTACTACAAACCATGTTGGATTTAGAGTTCCAAAATCATCTATCTATATGGGAGAGAACAGAGGGAACCTAAAAATATAAATTGCTACTGTAAACGAACACTTCAACCTAGAAGAACAAAATTTGGTGAGTCAAGTGGGATTTGTGTACCGATCATTACCACCAAGTATCATCAAGATTGGGTGAAAAAATATTTGCTGGTATTTCGGAAATTCGTTATTTCTTAGAAGCTTGGCCACCCCTCTCAATGAAAGTGCTTTTCCACAGTCTGTGCCTAGGGCTACTTGAAGAGGAAACAAACCATTGAGACAAAACTGAGAACTCTTTTATTTTGTCAAGATTCAACGAGCTACTACAAACCATGTTGGATTTAGAGTTCCAAATTCAGCTATCTATATAGGAGAGAACAGAGTGAAACCTAAAAATAAAAACTGCTACTGTAAACGAACGCTTCAGCCTAGAAGACCAAAATTTGGTGAGCCAAGTGGGATTTGTGTACGGATCATTACCACCAAGTATCATCAAGATTTGGTGAAAAAATATTTGCTGGTATTTCGGAAATTCGTTATTTCTTAGAAGCTTGGCGAACACTCTCAATGAAAGTGCTTTTCCACAGTCTGTGCCTAGAGCTTCGTGAAGAGGAAACAAACCATAGAGACAAAACTGCGAACTCCTTTATTTTTTCAAGTTTCAAATAGCTACTACAAACCATGTTGGATTTAGAGTTCCAAATTCATCTATCTATATAGGATAGAACAGAGTGAAAACTAAAAATAAAAACTGCTACTGTAAACGAACGCTTCAGGCTAGAAGACCAAAATTTGGTGAGCCAAGTGGGATTTGTGTACTGATCATTACTACCAAGTATCATCAACATTGGGTGAAAAAATATTTGCTGGTGTTTGGAATACTCGTTATTTCTTAGAAGCTTGGCAACCAATCTAATGAAAGTGCTTTTCCACAGTCTCTGCTTAGGGCTACATGAAGCAGAAACAAATCATAGAGACAAAAATGAGAACTCCTTTATTTTGTCAATTTTCAAAGAGCTACTAGACACCATGTTGGATTTAAAATTCCAAATTCATCTATCTATATAGGAATGAACAGAGTGAAACCTAAAAATTAAAACTGCTACTGTAAACGAACGCTTCAACCTAGAAGAACAAAATTTGGTGAGCCATGTGGGATTTGTGAACTTGTCATTACCAATACGTATCACCAACATTGGGTGAAAAAATATTTGCTGGTTATTCGGGATCTCGTAATTTCTTGGAAGCTTGGCAACCCCTTTCAATAAAAGTGCTTTTCCACAGTCTCTGCTTAGGGCTAAATGAAGCGGAAACAAATCATAGAGACAAAACTGAGAACTCCCTTATTTTGTCAAGTTTCAAAGAGCTACTACAAACCATGTTGGATTTGGAGTTCCAAAATCATCTATCTATACAGGAGAGAACAGAGGGAACTTAAAAATATAAACTGCTACTGTAAAAGAACGCTTCAAACTAGAAGAACAAAATTTGGTGAGTTAAGTGGGATTTGTGTACCGATCATTACCACCAAGTATCATCAGGATTGGGTAAAAAAATATTTGCTGGTATTTCGGAAACTCGTTATTTCTTAGAAGCTTGGCAACCCCTCTCAATGAAAGTGTTTTTCCACATTCTGTGCCTAGGGCTACTTGAAGAGGAAACAAACCATAGAGACAAGACTGAGAACTCCTTTATTTTGTCTAGTTTCAAAGAGCTACTACAAACCATGATGGATTTAGAGTTCCAAATTCATCTATCTATATAAGAGAGAACAGAGGGAACCTAAAAATAAAAACTGCTACTGTAAACGAACGCTTCAACATAGAAGAGGAAAATTTGGTGAGTCAAGTTGGATTTTTAAACCGATCATTACCACCAAGTATCATCAAGATTGGGTGAAAAAATATTTGCTGGTATTTCGGAAACTCGTAATTACTTGGAAGCTTGGCAACCCCTCTCAATGAAATTTCTTTTCCACAGTCTCTGCTTAGGGCTACATGAAGCAAAAACAAATCATAGAGACAAAATTGAGAACTCCTTTATTTTGTCAAGTTTCAAAGAGCTACTACAAACCATGTTGGATTTAGAGTTCCAAAATCATCTATGTATATAGGAGAGAACAGAGTGAAACTAAAAATAAAAAATGCTACTGTGAACGAACGCTTCAGCCTAGAAGACCAAAATTTGGTGAGCCTAGTGGGATTTGTGTACTTGTCATTACCACCACGTATCATCACCATTGGGTGATAAATATTTGCTGGTATTTCGGAAACTCGTAATTACTTGGAAGCTTGGCAACCCCTTTCAAAGAAAGTGCTTTTCCACAGTCTCTTCTTAGGGCTACATGAAGCGGAAACAAATCATAGAGACAAAACTGAGAACTCCTGTATTGTGAATTTTCAAAGAGCTACTACAAACCATGTTGGATTTAGAGTTCCAAATTCATCATCTATATAGGAGAGAAAAGTGTGAAACCTAAAAATAAAAATTGCTACTGTAAACGAACGCTTCAACTTTGAAGAACAAAATTTGGTGAGTCAAGTGGGATTTGTGAACCGATCATTACCACCAAGTATCATCAAGATTGGGTGAAAAAATATTTGCTGGTATTTCGGAAACTCGTTATTTCGTAGAAGCTTGGCAACCCCTCTCAATGAAACTGATTTCCAAAGTCTGTGCCTAGGGCTAATTGAAGAAGAAACAAACCATCGGGACGAAACTGAGAACTACTTTATTTTGTCAAGTTTCAAAGAGCTACTGCAAACAATGTTGGATTTAGAGTTCCAAATTCATCTATCTATATAGGAGAGAACCGAGTGAAACCTAAATATATAAAATGCAACTGTAAACGAACGCTTCAACCTAGAAGAACAAAATTTGGTGAGCCAAGTGGGATTTGTGTACTTGTCATTACCACCACGTATCATCATGATTGGGTGAAAAAATATTTGCTGGTATTTCGGAAACTCGTTATTTCTTAGAAGCTTCCAACCCCTCTCAAGGAATGTGATTTTCCAAGGTCTGTGCCTAGGGCTACTTGAAGAGGAAACAAACCATAGAGACAAAACTGAGAACTCCTTTATTTTGTAAAGTTTCAAAGATCTACTACAAACCATGTTGGATTTAGAGTTCCAAATTCATCTATCTATATAGGAGAGAACAGAGTGAAACCTAAAAATAAAAACTGCTACTGTAGACGAACGCTTCAACCTAGAAGAACAAATTTTGGTGAGCCAAGTGGGATTTGTTTACTTGTCATTACCACCACGTATCACCAACATTGGGTGAAAAAATAATTGCTGGTATTTCGGAAACTCGTAATTTCTTGAAACCTTGGCAAACCCTTTCAATGAAAGTGCTTTTCCACAGTCTCTGCTTAGGGCTACATGAAGCGGAAAAAAATCATAGAGACATAATTGAGAACTCCTTAATTTTGTCAAGTTCCAAAGAGCTACTACAAACCATGTTGGATTTAGAGTTCCAAAATCATCTATCTATATAGGAGAGAACAGAGTGGACCTAAAAATAAAAACTGCTACTGTAAACGAACGCTTCAGCCTAGAAGACCAAAATTTGGTGAGCCAAGTGGGATTTGTGTACTTGTCATTACCACCACGTATCATCAACATTGGGTGAAAAAATATTTGCTGGTATTTCGGAAACTCGTAATTTCTTGGAAGCGTGGCAACCCCTTTCAATGAAAGTGCTTTTCCACAGTCTCTGCTTAGGGCTACATGAAGCGGAAAAAAATCATAGAGACAAAAATGAGAACTCCTGTATTTTGTCAATTTTCAAAGAGCTGCTACAAACCATGTTGGATTTAGAGTTCCAAATTCTTCATCTATATAGGAGAGAAAACAGTGAAACCTAAAATAAAAACTGCTATTGTAAACGAACGCTTCAACCTAGAAGAACAAAATTTGGTGAGCCAAGTGGGATCTGTGAATTTGTCATTACCACCACGTATCACCAACATTGGGTGAAAAAATATTTGCTGGTATTTCAGAAACTCGTAATTTCTTGGAAGCTTTGCAACCCCTTTCAATGAAAGTGCTTTTCCACAGTCTCTGCTTAGGGCTATATGAAGCGAAAACAAATCATAGAGACAAAATAGAGAACGCCTTTATTTTGTCAAGATTCAAAGAACTACTACAAACGACGTTGGATTTAGAGTTCCAAAATCATCTATCTATATAGGGGAGAACAGAGTGAACCTAAAAATATAAACTGCTACTGTAAACGAACGCTACAACCTAGAAAAACAAAATTTGGTGAGTCAAGTGGGATTTGTGTACCGATAATTACCACCAAGTATCTTCAAGATTGGGTGAAAAAATACTTGCTGGTATTTCGGAAACTCGATATTTCTTAGAAGCTTGGCAACCCCTCTCAATGAAAGTGCTTTTCCACACTCTGTCACTAGGGCTACTTGAAGAGGAAACAAACCATAGAGACAAAACTGAGAACTCCTTTATTTTGTCACGTTTCAAAGAGCTACTAGAAACCATGTTGGATTTAGAGTTCCAAATTCATCTATCTATATAGGAGAGAACAGAGTGAAACCTAAAAATAAAAACTGCTACTGTAGACGAACGCTTCAACCTAGAAGAACAAATTTTGGTGAGCCAAGTGGGATTTGTTTACTTGTCATTACCACCACGTATCACCAACATTGGGTGAAAAAATAATTGCTGGTATTTCGGAAACTCGTAATTTCTTGAAACCTTGGCAAACCCTTTCAATGAAAGTGCTTTTCCACAGTCTCTGCTTAGGGCTACATGAAGCGGAAAAAAATCATAGAGACAAAACTGAGAACTCCTGTATTTTGTCAATATTCAAAGAGCTACTATAAACCATGTTGGATTTAGAGTTCCAAATTCTTCATCTATATAGGAGAGAAAACAGTGAAACCTAAAATATAAACTGCTACTGTAAACTTACGCTTCAACCTAGAAGAACAAAATTTGGTGAGCCAAGTGGGATCTGTGTGCTTGTCATTACCACCACGTATCAAAAACATTGGGTGAAAAAATATTTGCTGGTATTTCGGGAGCTCCTAATTTCTTGGAAGCTTGGGAACCCCTTTCAATGAAACTGCTTTTCCACAGTATCTCCTTAGGGCTACATGAAGCGGAAACAAATCATAGAGACAAAACTGAGAACTCTGTTATTTTTTCAAGTTGCAAAGAGCTACTACAAACCATGTTGGATTTGGAGTTCCAAAATCATCTATCTATACCGGAGAGAACAGAGGGAACTTAAAAATATAAACTGCTACTGTAAAAGAACGCTTCAAACTAGAAGAACAAAATTTGGTGAGTTAAGTGGGATTTGTGTACCGATCATTACCACGAAGTATCATCAAGATTGGGTGAAAAAATATTTGCTGGTATTTCGGGATCTCGTAATTTCTTGGAAGCTTGGCAACCCCTTTCAATGAAAGTGCTTTTCCACAGTCTCTGCTTAGGGCTAAATGAAGCGGAAACAAATCATAGAGACAAAACTGAGAACTCCTGTATTATGTCAATTTTCAAAGAGCTACTACAAATCATGTTGGATTTAGAGTTCCAAATTCATCATCTGTATAGGAGAGAAAACAGTGAAACCTAAATATAAAAACTGCTACTGATCATTACCACCACGTATCATCAAGATTGGGTGAAAAAATATTTGCTGGTATTTCGGAAACTCGTTATTTCTTAGAAGCTTGGCAACCCCTCTAAATGAAACTGCATTTCTAAAGTCTGTGCTGAGGGCTAATTGAAGAAGAAACAAACCCTAGAGACAAAACTGAGAACTACTTTATTTTGTCAAGTTTCAAAGAGCTACTACAAACCATGTTGGATTTGGAGTTCCAAAATCATCTATCTATACCGGAGAGAACAGAGGGAACTTAAAAATATAAACTGCTACTGTAAAAGAACGCTTCAAACTAGAAGAACAAAATTTGGTGAGTTAAGTGGGATTTGTGTACCGATCATTAACACGAAGTATCATCAAGATTGGGTAAAAAAATATTTGCTGGTATTTCGGAAACTCGTTATTTCTTAGAAGCTTGACAACCCCTCTCAATGAAAGTGTTTTTCCACACTCTGTGCCTAGGGCTAATTGAAGAGGAAACAAACCATAGAGACAAAACTGAGAACCTTTTTATTTTGTCAAGTTTCAAAGAGCTACTACAAACCATGTTGGATTTAGAGTTCCAAATTCATCTATCTATATAGGAGAGAACAGAGGGAACCTAAAAATAAAAACTGCTACTGTAAACGAACGCTTCAACCTAGAAGAAGAAAATTTGGTGAGTCAAGTTGGATTTTTGAACCGATCATTACCACCAAGTATCATCAAGATTGGGTGAAAAAATATTTGCTGGTATTTCGGAAACTCGTAATTTCTTGGAAGCTTGGCAACCCCTCTCAATGAAATTTCTTTTCCACAGTCTCTGCTTACGGCTACATGAGCGGAAACAAATCATAGAGACAAAATTGAGAACTCCTTTATTTTGTCAAGTTTCAAAGAGCTACTACAAACCATGTTGGATTTAGAGTTCCAAATTCATCTATCTATATAGGAGAGTACAGAGTGAATGTAAAAATAAAAACTGCTACGGTAAACGAACGCTTCAGCCTAGAAGACCAAAATCAGGTGAGCCAAGTGGGATTTGTGTACTTGTCATTACCACCACGTATCATCAACACTGAGTGAAAAAATATTTGCTGGTATTTCGGAAACTCGTAATTTCTTGGAAACATGGAAACCCCTTTCAATGAAAGTGCTTTTCCACAGTCTCTGCTTAGGGCTACATGAAGCGGAAACAAATCATAGAGACAAAACAGAAAACGCCTTTATTTTGTCAAGTTTCAAAGAGCTACTACAAACGACGTTGGATTTAGAGTTCCAAAATCATCTATCTATATAGGAGAGAACAGAGTGAACCTAAAAATATAAACTGCTACTGTAAACGAACGCTTCAACCTAGAAGAACAAAATTTGGTGAGCCAAGTGGGATTTGTGTACCGATCATTACAACCAAGTATCATCAAGATAGGGTGAAAAAATATTTGCTGGTATTTCAGAAACTGGTTATTTCTTAGAAGCTTGGCCACCCCTCTCAATGAAAGTGCTTTTCTACAGTCTGTGCCTAGGGCTACTTGAAGAGGAAACAAACCATAGAGACGAAACTGAGAACTTCTGTATTTTGTCAAGTTTCAAAGACCTACTAGAAACCATGTTGGATTTAGAGTTCCAAATTTATCGATCTATATAGGAGAGAACAGAGTGAAACCTAAAAATAAAAACTGCTACTGTAGACGAACGCTTCAGCCTAGAAGACCAAAATTTGGTGAGCCAAGTGGGATTTGTGTACTTGTCATTACCACCACGTATCTTCAACATTGGGTGATATATATTTGCTGGTATTTCGGAAACTCGTAATTTCTTGGAAGCTTGGCAACCCCTTTCAATGAAAGTGCTTTTCCACAGTCTCTGCTTAAGCTACATGAAGCGGAAACAAATCATAGAGACAAAACTGAGAACTCCTTTATTTTGTCAATTTTCAAAGAGCTACTACAAACCATGTTGGATTTAGAGTTCCAAATTCATCATCTATATAGGAGAGAAAAGAGTGAAACCTAAAAATAAAAATTGCTACTGTAAACGAACGCTTCAACCTAGAAGAACAAAATTTGGTGAGTCAAGTGGGATCTGTGAACCGATCATTACCACCAAGTATCATCAAGATTGGGTGAAAAAATATCTGCTGGTATTTCAGAAACTCGTAAATTCTTGGAAGCTTGGCAACCCCTTTCAATGAAAGAGCTTTTACACAGTCTCTGCTTAGGGCTACTTGAAGAGGAAACAAATCATAGAGACAAAACAGAGAACTCCTTTATTTTTTCAAGTTTCAAAAAGCTACTACAAACCATGTTGGATTTACAATTCCAAATACATCTATCTATATAGGAGAGAACAGAGTGAAACCTAAAAATAAAAACTGCTACCGTAAACGAACGCTTCAGCCTAGAAGACCAAAATTTGTTGAGCCAAGTGGGATTTGTGTACTTCTCATTACCACCACGTATCATCAACATTGGGTGAAAAAATATTTGCTGGTATTTCGTAAACTCGTAATTTCTTGGAAGCTTGGCAACCCATTTCAATGAAAGTGCTTTTCCACAGTCCCTGCTTAGGGCTACATGAAGCGAAAAAAATCATAGAGACAAAACAGAGAACTCCTTTATTTTGTCAAGTTTCAAAGAGTTATTACACACCATTTTGGATTTAGAGTTCCAAATTCATGTATCTATATAGGAGAGAACAGAGGGAACCTAAAAATATAAACTGCTACTGTAAACGAACGCTTCAACCTAGAATAACAAAATTTGGTGAGTCAAGTGGTATTGGTGTTCCGATCATTACCACCAAGTATCATCAAGATTGGGTGAAAAAATATATGCTGGTATTTCGGAAACTTGTTATTTCTTAGAAGATTGGCAACCCCTCTCAATGAAAGTCCTTTTCCACAGTCTGTGCCTAGGGCTACTTGAAGAGGAAAGAAACCATAGAGACAAAACTGAGAACTTCTATATTTTGTCAAGTTTCAAAGAGCTACTACAAACCATTTTGGAATTAGAGTTCCAACTTCATCTATCTATATAGGAGAGAACAGAGTGAAACCTAAAAATAAAACTGCTACTGTAAACGAACGCTTCAACCTAGAAGAACAAAATTTGGTGAGCCAAGTGGGATCTGTGTACTTGTCATTACCACCACGTATCACCAACATTGGGTGAAAAAATATTTGCTGGTATTTCGGAAATTCGTTATTTCTTAGGAGCTTGGCACCCCTCTCAATGAAAGTGCTTTTCCACCGTCGGTGCCTAGGTCTAATTGAAGAGGAAACAAACCATAGAGACAAAACTGAGAACTCCGTTATTTGTCAAGTTTCAAAGAGCTACTACAAACCATGTTGGATTTAGAGTTCCAAAATCATCTATCTATATGGGAGAGAACAGAGGGAACCTAAAAATATAAATTGCTACTGTAAACGAACACTTCAACCTAGAAGAACAAAATTTGGTGAGTCAAGTGGGATTTGTGTACCGATCATTACCACCAAGTATCATCAAGATTGGGTGAAAAAATATTTGCTGGTATTTCGGAAATTCGTTATTTCTTAGAAGCTTGGCCACCCCTCTCAATGAAAGTGCTTTTCCACAGTCTGTGCCTAGGGCTACTTGAAGAGGAAACAAACCATTGAGACAAAACTGAGAACTCTTTTATTTTGTCAAGATTCAACGAGCTACTACAAACCATGTTGGATTTAGAGTTCCAAATTCAGCTATCTATATAGGAGAGAACAGAGTGAAACCTAAAAATAAAAACTGCTACTGTAAACGAACGCTTCAGCCTAGAAGACCAAAATTTGGTGAGCCAAGTGGGATTTGTGTACGGATCATTACCACCAAGTATCATCAAGATTTGGTGAAAAAATATTTGCTGGTATTTCGGAAATTCGTTATTTCTTAGAAGCTTGGCGAACACTCTCAATGAAAGTGCTTTTCCACAGTCTGTGCCTAGAGCTTCGTGAAGAGGAAACAAACCATAGAGACAAAACTGCGAACTCCTTTATTTTTTCAAGTTTCAAATAGCTACTACAAACCATGTTGGATTTAGAGTTCCAAATTCATCTATCTATATAGGATAGAACAGAGTGAAAACTAAAAATAAAAACTGCTACTGTAAACGAACGCTTCAGGCTAGAAGACCAAAATTTGGTGAGCCAAGTGGGATTTGTGTACTGATCATTACTACCAAGTATCATCAACATTGGGTGAAAAAATATTTGCTGGTGTTTGGAATACTCGTTATTTCTTAGAAGCTTGGCAACCAATCTAATGAAAGTGCTTTTCCACAGTCTCTGCTTAGGGCTACATGAAGCAGAAACAAATCATAGAGACAAAAATGAGAACTCCTTTATTTTGTCAATTTTCAAAGAGCTACTAGACACCATGTTGGATTTAAAATTCCAAATTCATCTATCTATATAGGAATGAACAGAGTGAAACCTAAAAATTAAAACTGCTACTGTAAACGAACGCTTCAACCTAGAAGAACAAAATTTGGTGAGCCATGTGGGATTTGTGAACTTGTCATTACCAATACGTATCACCAACATTGGGTGAAAAAATATTTGCTGGTTATTCGGGATCTCGTAATTTCTTGGAAGCTTGGCAACCCCTTTCAATAAAAGTGCTTTTCCACAGTCTCTGCTTAGGGCTAAATGAAGCGGAAACAAATCATAGAGACAAAACTGAGAACTCCCTTATTTTGTCAAGTTTCAAAGAGCTACTACAAACCATGTTGGATTTGGAGTTCCAAAATCATCTATCTATACAGGAGAGAACAGAGGGAACTTAAAAATATAAACTGCTACTGTAAAAGAACGCTTCAAACTAGAAGAACAAAATTTGGTGAGTTAAGTGGGATTTGTGTACCGATCATTACCACCAAGTATCATCAGGATTGGGTAAAAAAATATTTGCTGGTATTTCGGAAACTCGTTATTTCTTAGAAGCTTGGCAACCCCTCTCAATGAAAGTGTTTTTCCACATTCTGTGCCTAGGGCTACTTGAAGAGGAAACAAACCATAGAGACAAGACTGAGAACTCCTTTATTTTGTCTAGTTTCAAAGAGCTACTACAAACCATGATGGATTTAGAGTTCCAAATTCATCTATCTATATAAGAGAGAACAGAGGGAACCTAAAAATAAAAACTGCTACTGTAAACGAACGCTTCAACATAGAAGAGGAAAATTTGGTGAGTCAAGTTGGATTTTTAAACCGATCATTACCACCAAGTATCATCAAGATTGGGTGAAAAAATATTTGCTGGTATTTCGGAAACTCGTAATTACTTGGAAGCTTGGCAACCCCTCTCAATGAAATTTCTTTTCCACAGTCTCTGCTTAGGGCTACATGAAGCAAAAACAAATCATAGAGACAAAATTGAGAACTCCTTTATTTTGTCAAGTTTCAAAGAGCTACTACAAACCATGTTGGATTTAGAGTTCCAAAATCATCTATGTATATAGGAGAGAACAGAGTGAAACTAAAAATAAAAAATGCTACTGTGAACGAACGCTTCAGCCTAGAAGACCAAAATTTGGTGAGCCTAGTGGGATTTGTGTACTTGTCATTACCACCACGTATCATCACCATTGGGTGATAAATATTTGCTGGTATTTCGGAAACTCGTAATTACTTGGAAGCTTGGCAACCCCTTTCAAAGAAAGTGCTTTTCCACAGTCTCTTCTTAGGGCTACATGAAGCGGAAACAAATCATAGAGACAAAACTGAGAACTCCTGTATTGTGAATTTTCAAAGAGCTACTACAAACCATGTTGGATTTAGAGTTCCAAATTCATCATCTATATAGGAGAGAAAAGTGTGAAACCTAAAAATAAAAATTGCTACTGTAAACGAACGCTTCAACTTTGAAGAACAAAATTTGGTGAGTCAAGTGGGATTTGTGAACCGATCATTACCACCAAGTATCATCAAGATTGGGTGAAAAAATATTTGCTGGTATTTCGGAAACTCGTTATTTCGTAGAAGCTTGGCAACCCCTCTCAATGAAACTGATTTCCAAAGTCTGTGCCTAGGGCTAATTGAAGAAGAAACAAACCATCGGGACGAAACTGAGAACTACTTTATTTTGTCAAGTTTCAAAGAGCTACTGCAAACAATGTTGGATTTAGAGTTCCAAATTCATCTATCTATATAGGAGAGAACCGAGTGAAACCTAAATATATAAAATGCAACTGTAAACGAACGCTTCAACCTAGAAGAACAAAATTTGGTGAGCCAAGTGGGATTTGTGTACTTGTCATTACCACCACGTATCATCATGATTGGGTGAAAAAATATTTGCTGGTATTTCGGAAACTCGTTATTTCTTAGAAGCTTCCAACCCCTCTCAAGGAATGTGATTTTCCAAGGTCTGTGCCTAGGGCTACTTGAAGAGGAAACAAACCATAGAGACAAAACTGAGAACTCCTTTATTTTGTAAAGTTTCAAAGATCTACTACAAACCATGTTGGATTTAGAGTTCCAAATTCATCTATCTATATAGGAGAGAACAGAGTGAAACCTAAATAAAAAAACTGATACTGTAGACGAACGCATCAACGTAGAAGAACAAACGTTGGTGAGCCAAGTGGGATTTGTGTACTGATCATTACCACCAAGTATCATCAAGATTGGGTGAAAAAATATTTGCTGGTATTTTGGAAACTCGTTATTTTTTAGAAGCTTTGCAACCCCTCTCAATGAATGTGCTTTTCCACAGTCTGTGCCTAGGGCTACTAAAAGAGGAAACAAATTATAGAGACGAA
Organism: Callospermophilus lateralis; assembly: GCF_048772815.1. Lineage (NCBI taxonomy): Eukaryota > Metazoa > Chordata > Mammalia > Rodentia > Sciuridae > Callospermophilus > Callospermophilus lateralis. The sequence goes on from NW_027512933.1 coordinate 51,032, forward strand.
ACTAAGAACTTCTTTATTTTGTCAAGTTTCAAAGGGCTACTACAAACCATGTTGGATTTAGAGTTCCAAATTCATCTAACTATATAGGAGAGAACAGAGGGAAATCTAAAAATAAAAACTGCTACTGTAAACGAACGCTTCAACCTAGAAGAACAAAATGTGGTGAGCCAAGTGGGATTTGTGTACTAGTTCTTACAACCAAGTATCATCAAGATTGGGTGAAAAAATATTTGCTGGTATTACGGAAACACGTTATTTCTTGGAAACTTGGCAAGCCCTCTCAATGAAAGTGCTTTTCCACAGTCTGTGCCAGGGCTACTTGAAGAGGAAACAAACCATAGAGACAAAACTGAGAACTCCTTTATTTTGTCAATTTCAAAGAGCTACTACAAACCATGTTGGATTTAGAGTTCCAAATTCATCTATCTATATAGGAGAGAACAGAGTGAAACCTAAAATAAAAACTGCTACTGAAAACGAACCCTTCAACCTAGAAGAACAAAATTTGGTGAGCCAAGTGGGATTTGTGTACTGATCATTACCACCATGTATCATCAAAATATGGTGAAAAAATATTTGCTGATATTTCAGAAACTCGTAATTTCTTGGAAGCTTGGCAACCCCTGTAAAGGAAAGTGTTTTCCACAGTCACTGCTTAGGGCTACTTGAAGCGGAAAGAAATCATAGAGACAAAACTGAGAACTCCTTCATTTTGTCAAGTTTCAAAGAACTACTAAAAACCATGTTGGATTTAGAGTTCCAAATTCATCTATCTATAAAGGAGAGAACAGAGTGAAATCTAAATATAAAAATTGCTACTGTAGACGAACGCTTCAACCTAGAAGAACAAAATGTGGTGAACCAAGTGGGATTTGTGAACTGATCATCACCACCAAGTATCATCAAGATTGGGTGAAAAAATATTTGCTGGTATTTCGGAAACTCGTAATTTCTTGGAAGCTTGGCAACCCCTCTCAATGAAAGTGGTTTTCCACAGTCTCTGATTAGGTCTACTTGAAGCGGAAACAAATCATAGAGACAAAACTGAGAACTCCTTTATTTTGTCTAGTTTCAAAGAGCTACTAGAAACCACATTGGATTTAGAGTTCCAAATTCATCTATCTATATAGGAGAGAACAGATTGAAACCTAAAAATAAAAACTGCTACTGTAGACGACGCTTCAACCTAGAAGAACAAAATTTGGTGAGCCAAGTGAGATTTGTGTACCGATCTTCACCACCAAGTAGCATCAAGATTGGGTGAAAAAATGTTTGCTGGTATTTCGGAAACACGTTATTTCTTAGAACCTTGGCAACCCCTCTCAATGAAAGTGCTTTTCCACAGTCTGTGCAAGGGCTAGTTGAAGAGGAAACAAACCATAGAGAAAAAACTGAGAACTCCTTTATTTTGTAAAGTTTCAAAGAGCTACTACAAACCATGTTGGATTTAGAGTTCCAAATTCATCTATCTATATAGAAGAGAACAGAGTGAAACCTAAAAATAAAAACTGCTACTGAAAACGAACGCTTCAACCTAGAAGAACAAAATTTGGTGAGTCAAGAGGGATTGTTGTACCCATCGTAAACACCAAGTATCATCACGATTGGGTAAAAAAATATTTGCTGGTATTTCGGAAACTCGTAATTTCTTGGAAGCTTGGCAACCCCTCTCAATGAAAGTGCGTTTCCACCGTCTGTGCCTAGGGCTACTTGAAGAGGAAACAAACCATAGTGACAAAACAGAGAACTCCTTTATTTTGTCAAGTTTCAAAGAGCCACTACAAACCATTTTGGTTTTAGAGTTCCAAATTCATCTATCTATATAGAAGAGAACAGAGTGAAACCTAAAAATAAAAACTGATACTGTTAACGAACGCTTCAACCTAGAAGAACAAAATTTGGTGAGCCAAGTGGGATTTGTGGACTTGTCATTACCACCAAGTTTCATCAAGCTTGGGTGAAAAAATATTTGCTGGTATTTCGGAAACTCGTAATTTCTTGGAAGCTTGGCAACCTCTCTCAATGAAACTGCTTTTCCACAGTCTCTGATTAGGGCTACTTGAAGCGGAAACAAGTCATAGAGACAAAACGAGAACTCCTTCATTTTGTCAAGTTTCAAAGAGCTACTACAAACCATTTTGGATTTAGAGTTCCAAATTCATTTATCTTTGTGGGAGAGAACAGAGTGAAACCTAAATATAAAAACTGCTACTGTAGACGAACCCTTCAACCTAGAAGAATAAAATTTGGTGAGCCAAGTGGGACTTGTGTACCGATCTTCACCACCAAGTATCATCAAGATTGGGTGAAAAAATATTTGCTGGTAATTCGGAAACTCGTTATTTCTTAGAATCTTGGCAACCCCTCTCAATGAAAATGCTTTTCCACAGTCTCTGCTTAGGGCTAGTTTAAGCGGAAACAAATCATAGAGACAAAACTGAGAACTCCTTTATTTTGTCAAGTTTCAAAGAGCTACTACAAACCATATTGGATTTAGAGTTCCAAATTCATCTATCTATATAGCAGAGAACGGAGTGAAACCTAAATATAAAAACTGCTACTGTAGACGAACGCTTCAACCTAGAAGAACAAAATTTGGTGAGCAAAGTGGGATTTGTGTAGTGATCATTACCACCAAGTATCATCAAGATTGGGTGTAAAAATATTTGCTGGTTTTTAAGGAAATTCGTTTTTTGTTAGAAGCTTGGCAACCCCACTCAATGAAAGTGCTTTTCCACAGTCTGTGCCTAGGACTACTTGAAGAGGAAACAAACCATAGAAACAACACTGAGAACTCCTTTATTTTGTCAAGTTTCAAAGAGCTACTATCAACCACGTTGGATTTAGAGTTATAAATTCATCTATCTATATAGGAGAGAACAGAGTGAAACCTAAATATAAAATCTGCTACTGTAGATGAACGCTTCAACCTAGAAGAAGAAAATTTGGTGAGTCAGTGGGATTTGTGCACCAATCATTTCCACCAAGTATCATCAAGATTGGGTGACAAAATATTTGCTGTTATTTCGGAAACTCGTTATTTCTTAGAAGCTTGGCACCCCTCTCAATGAAAGTGCTTTTCCACCGTCGGTGCCTAGGTCTAATTGAAGAGGAAACAAACCACAGAGACAAAACTGAGAACTCCTTTATTTGTCAAGTTTCAAAGAGCTACTACAAACCATATTGGATTTAGAGTTCCAAATTCGTCTATCTATATGGGAGAAAACAGAGTGAAACCTAAAAATAACAACTGCTTCTGTAAACGAACGCTTCAACTTAGAAGAACAAAATTTGGTGAGCCAAGAGGGATTTGTGGACTTATCATTACCACCACGTATCATCAAGATTGGGTGAAAAAATATTTGCTGGTATATCGGAAAATCGTAATTTCTTGGAAGATTGGCAACCTCTCTCAATGAAACTGCTTTTCCACAGTCTCTGATTAGGGCTACTTGAAGCGGAAACAAGTCATAGAGACAAAACGGAGAACTCCTTCATTTTTTCAAGTTTCAAAGAGCTACTACAAACCATTTTGTATTTAGAGTTCCAAATTCATCTATCTTAGTGGGAGAGAACAGAGTGAAACCTAAATATAAAAACTGCTACTGTAGACGAACCCTTCAACCTAGAAGAATAAAATTTGGTGAGCCAAGTGGGACTTGTGTACCGATCTTCACCACCAAGTATCATCAAGATTGGGTGAAAAAATATTTGCTGGTATTTCGGAAACTCGTTATTTCTTAGACGCTTGGCAAACCCTCTCAATGAAAGTGCTTTTCCACAGTCTGTGCCTAGGGCTACTTGAAGAGGAAACAAACCATAGAGACAAAACTGAGAAATCCTTTATTTTGTCAAGTTTCAAAGAGCTACTACAAACCATATTGGATTTAGAGTTCCAAATTCATCTATCTATATGGGAGAGAACAGAGTGAAACCTAAATATAAAAACTGCTACTGTAGACAAACGCTTCAACCTAGAAGAACAAAATTTGGTGAGCAAAGTGGGATTTGTGTAGTGATCATTTCCACCAAGTATCATCAAGATTGGGTGAAAAAATATTTGCTGGTATTTTGGAAACTCGTTATTTCTTAGAAGCTTGGCACCCCTCTCAATGAAAGTGCTTTTCCACTGTCGGTGCCTAGGTCTAATTGAAGAGGAAACAAACCATAGAGACAAAACTGAGAACTCCGTTATTTGTCAAATATCAAAGAGCTACTACAAACCATATTGGATTTAGAGTTCCAAATTCGTCTATCTATATGGGAGAAAACAGAGTGAAACCTAAAAATAACAACTGCTTCTGTAAACGAACGCTTCAACTTAGAAGAACAAAATTTGGTGAGCCAAGAGGGATTTGTGGACTTATCATTACCACCACGTATCATCAACATTGGGAGAAAAAATATTTACTGGTATTTCGGAAATTCGTAATTTCTTAGAAGCTTGGCAACCCCTCTCAATGAAAGTGCTTTTCCACACTCTGTGCCTAGGGCTACTCTAAGAGGAAACAAACCATAGAGACAAAACTGAGAACTCCTTTATTTTGTCAAGTTTCAAAGAACTACTACAAACCATGTTGGATTTAGAGTTCCAAATTCATCTATCTATATAGGAGAGAACAGATTGAAACCTAAGTATAAAATCTGCTACGGTAGACAAACGCTTCAACCTTGAAGAACAAAATTTGGTGAGTAAATTGGGATTTGTGTACTGATCATTACCACCAAGTATCGTCAAGATTGGGTGTAAAAACATTTGCTGGTATTTCGGAAACTCGTTATTTCTCAGAAGCTTTGCAACCCCTCTCAATAAAAGTGTTTATCCACACTCTGTGCATAGGGTTAGTTGAAGAGGAAACAAACCATAGAGACAAAACTGAGAACTCCTTTATTTTGTCAAGTTTCAAAGGGACACTACAAACCATGTTGGATTTAGAGTTCCAAATTCATCTATCTATATAGCAGAGAACAGAGTAAAACCTAAACATAAAAATTGCTACTGCAGACGAACGCATCAACCTAGAAGAACAAAATTTGGTGAGCCAAGTGGGATTTGTGTACTGATCATTACCACCAAGTATAATCAAGATTGGGTGAAAAAATATTTGCTGGTATTTCGGAAACTCGTTGTTTCTTAGAAGCTTGGCAACCCCTCTCAATGAAAGTGCTTTTCCACAGTCACTGTTTGGGCTACTTGAAGCGGAAACAAATCATAGAGACAAATCTGAGAACTCCTTTATTTTGTCAAGTTTCAAAGAGCTACTACAAACCATATTGGATTAGAGTTCCAAATTCATCTATCTATATAGGAGAGAACAGAGTGAAACTTAAATATAAAAACTGCTACTGCAGACGAACGCATCAACCTAGAAGAACCAAATTTGTTGAGGCAAGTGGGATTTGTGTACTTGTCATTACCACCACGTATCATCAAGATTGGGTGAGAAAATAAGTGCTGGTATTTCGGAAAATCGTAATTTCTTGGAAACTTTGCAATGCCTTTCAATGAAAGTACTTTTCCACCGTCTGTGCCTAGGGCTACTTGAAGAAAAAAAAACCATAGAGACAAAACTGAGAACCCCTTTATTTTGTCAAGTTTCAAAGAGCTACTACAAAACATGTTGAATTTAGAGTTCCAAATTCATCTATCTATATAGGAGAGAACACAGTGAAATCTAAAAATAAAAACTGCGACTGTAAACGAACGCTTCAACCTAGAAGAACAAAATTTGGTGAGCAAAGTGGGATTTGTGGACTTGTCATTACCACCACGTATCATCAAGATTGGGTGAAAAAATATTTGCTGGTATTTCGGAAACTCGTAATTTCTTGGAAGCTTAGCAACCCCTCTCAATGAAAGTGCTTTTCCACAGTCTCTGCTTAGGGCTACATGAAGCGGAATCAAATCATAGAGACAAAACTGAGAACTCCTTTATTTTTTCAAGTTTCAAAGAGCTACTACAAACCATATTGGATTTAGAGTTCCAAATTCATCTGTGTATATAGGAGAGAACAGAGTGAAACCTAAATATAAAAACTGCTACTGTAGACGAACGCTTAAACCTAGAAGAACAAAATTTGTTGAGGCAAGTGGGATTTATGTACTTGTCATTACCACCACGTATCATCAAGATTCGTTGAAAAAATATTTGCTGGTATTTCGGAAAATCGTAATTTCTTGGAAGCTTTGCAATGCCTTTCAATGAAAGTGCTTTTCCACAGTCTCTGTTTAGGGCTACTTGATGCGGAAACAAATCATTGAGACAATACTGAAAACTCCTTTATTTTGTCAAGTTTCAAAAAGCCACTACAAACCGTGTTGGATTTAGAGTTCCAAATTCATCTTTCTATATACGAGAGAACAGAGTGAAACCTAAATATAAAAACTGCTACTGTAGACGAATGCTTCAAAGTGGAAGAACAAAATTTGGTGAGCCAAGTGGAATTTGTGTAGAGATCATTACCACCAAGTATCATCGACATAGGGTGAAAAAATATTTGCTGTTATTTCGGAAACTCGTTATTTCTTAGAAGTTGACAACCCCTCTCAAAGAAATTGCTTTTCCACAGTCTGTGCCTAGGTCTACTTGAAGACGAAACAAACCATACAGACAAAACTGAGAACTCCTTTATTTTGTCAGTTTTCAAAGAGCTACTACAAACCATGTTGGATTTAGAGTTCAAAATGCATCTATCTATATAGGAGAGAACAGAGTAAAACCTAAAAATTAAAACTGCTACTGTAAACGAACGCTTCAACCTAGAAGAACAAAATTTGGTGACCCAATTGGGACTTGTATACTTGTCATTACCACAACGTATGATGAACATTGGGTGAAAAAATGTTTGCTGGTATTTCGGAATCTCGTAATTTCTTGGAAGCTTGGCAAGCCCTTTCAATGAAAGTGCTTTTCCACAGACTGTGCCTAGGGCGACTTGAAGAGGAAACAAACCATAGAGACAAAACTGAGAACTCTTATATTTTGTCAGCTTTCAAAGAGCTACTACAAACCATGTTGGATTTAGAGTTCAAAATTCATCTATCTATGTAGGAGAGAACAGAGTGAAACCTAAAAATAAAAACTGCTACTGTAAACGAATGCTTCAATCCAGAAGAACAAAATTTGGTGAGCCAAGTAGGATTTGTGTACCAATCATTACCACCAGGTATCATCAAGATTGGGTGAAAAAATATTTGCTGGTATTTCGGAAACTCATAATTTCTTGGAAGCTTGGCAACCCCTCTCAATTAAAGTGCTTTTCCACAGTCTGTGCCTAGGGCTACTTGAAGAGGAAACAAACCACAGAGACAAAACAGAGAACTCCTTTATTTTGTCAAGTTTCAAAGAGCTACTACAAACCATGTTGGATTTAGAGTTCCAAATTCATCTATCTCTATAGGAGAGAACAGTGTGAAACCTATATATAAAAATTGCTGCTGTAGGCGTATGATTCAACCTAGAAGAACAAAATTTGGTGAGCCAAGTGGGATTTGTGTACTGATCATCACCACCAAGTATCATCAAGATTGGATGAAAAAATATTTGCTGGTATTTGGGAAAATCGTTATTTCGTGGAAGCTTCGCCACCCCTTTCAATGAAAGTGCTTTTCCACAGTCTGTGCCTAGGGCTACTTGAAGAGGAAACAAACCAAAGAGACAAAACTGAGAGCTACTATATTTTGTCAAGTTTCAAAGAGCTACTACAAACCATGTTGGATTTAGGGTTCCAAATTCATCTATCTATATAGGAGAGAACATAGTGAAACCTAAATCAAAAACTGCTACTGTAAACGAACGCTTCAACATAGAAGAACAAAATTTGGTGAGCCAAGTGGGATTTGTGTACTTGTCATTACCACCACGTATCATCACGATTGGGTAAAAATATATTTGCTGGTATTTCAGAAACTCGTTATGTCTTAGAAGCTTGGCAACCCCTCTCAATGAAAGTGCTTTTCCACAATCTGTGCCTAGGGCTACATGAAGAGGAAACAAACCACAGAGACAAAACTGAGAACTTCTTTATTTTGTCAAGTTTCAAAGAGCTACTACAAACCATTTTGGATTTAGAGTTCCAAATTCATCTATCTATATAGGAGAGAATAGAGGGAAACCTAAAAATAAATACTGCTACTGTAAACGAATGCTTCAACCTAGAAGAAGAAAATTTGGTGAGCCAAGTGAAATTTGTGTACTGATCATTACCACCACGTATCATCAAGTTTGGGTGCAAAAATATTTGCTGGTATTTCGGAAACTCGTAATTTCTTGGAAGCTTGGTAAACCCTTTCAATGAAAGTGGTTTTCCACAGTCTCTGTTTAGAGCTACCTGAAGAGGAAAAAAATCGTAGAAACAAAACTGAGAACTCCTTTATATTGTCAAGTTTCAAAGAGATACTACAAACCATGTTGTATTTAGAGTTCCAAATTCACCTATCTATATAGGAGAGAACAGAGGGAATCCTAAATATAAAAGCTGCTATGGTAGACGAACGCTTCAACATAGAAGAACAAAATTTGGTGAGCCAAGTGGGATTTGTGTAATGATCGTTACCACCAAGTATCATCAAGATTGGGTGAAAAAATATTTGCTGGTATTTTGGAAACTCGTTATTTCTTAGAAGCTTAGCAACCCTTCTCAATGAAATTGCTTTTCCACAGTCTGTGCCAAGGACTACTTGAAGAAGAAACAAACCTTAGAGACAAAACTGAGAACTGCTTTATTTTGTCAAGTTTCAAAGAGCTACTACAAACCATGTTGGATTTAGAGTTCCAAATTCATCTATCTATATAGGAGAGAACAAAGTGAGACCTAAAAACAAAAACTGCTACTGAAAACGAACGCTTCAACCTACAACAAAGTTTGGTGAGCCAAGTGGGATTTGTGTACCAATCATTAACACCAAGCATCATCAAGATTGGGTGAAAATATATTTGCTGGTATTTCGGAAACTCGTTATTTCTTGGAAGCTTTGCCACCCCTTTCAATGAAAGTGCTTTTCCACAGTCTGTGCCTAGGGCTACTTAAAGAGGAAACAAACCATAGAGACAAAACTGAGAACTCCTTTATTTTGTCAAGTTTCAAAGAGCTACTACAAACCATGTTGGATTTAGAGTTAGAAATTCATCTATCTATATAAGAGAGAACAGAGTGAAACCTACATATAAAAACTGCTGCTGTAGACGAACGCTTCAACATAGATGAACAAAATTTGGTGAGCAAAGTGGGATTTTTGTACTGATCATTACCACCAAGTATCATCAAGATTGGGTGAAAAAACATTTGCTGGTGTTTCGGAAACTCGTTATTTCATAGAAGCTTGGCAACCCCTCTCAATGAAATTGCGATTCCACAGTCTGTGAATAGGGCTAATTGAAGAGGAAACAAACCATTGAGACAAACATAGAACTCCTTTATTTTGTCAAGTTTCAAAGAGCTACAACAACCATGTTGGATTTAGAGTTCCAAATTCATCTCTCTATATAGGAGAGAACAGAGTAAAACCTAAGAATTAAAATTGTTACTGTAAACAAACGCGTCAACCTAGAAAAACAAAATTTGGTGAGCCAAGAGGAATTTGTGTACTTGTCATTACCACCACGTATCATCAAGATTGGGTGAAAAAATATTTGCTAGTATTTCGGAAACGCATAATTTCCTGGAAGCTTGGCAACCCCTTTCAATGAAAGTGCTTTTCCACAGTCTGTGCCTAAGACTACTTGAAGAGGAAACAAACCATAGAAACAAAACTGAGAACTCCTTTATTTTGTCAAGTTTCAAAGAGCTACTACAAACCATGTTGGATTTAGAGTCCAAATTCATCTATCTATATTGGAGAACAGAGTAAAACCTAAAAATAAAAACTGCTACTGTAAACGAACGCTTCAACTTAGAAGACCAAAATTTGGTGAGCCAAGTCGATTTGTGGACTTGTCATTACCACCACGTATCATCAAGATTGGGTGAAAAAATATGTGCTGGTATTTCGGAAACTCGTTATTTCTTAGAAGCTTGGCAACCCCTCTCAATGAAAGTGCTTTTCCACAGTCTGTGCCTAGGACTACTTGAAGAGTAAGCAAAACATAGAGAAAAAACTGAGAATTACTTTATTTTGTCATGTTTCAAAGAGCTACTGCAAACCATATTGGATTTAGAGTTCCAAATTCATCTATCTATATGGGAGAGAACAGAGTGAAACCTAAATATAAAAACTGCTACTGTAGACGAACGCTTCAACATAGAAGACCAGAATTTGGTGAGCCAAGTGGGAATTTTGTACCGATCATCACCACCAAGTATCATCAAGATTGGGTGAAAAAATATTTGCTGGTATTTCGGAAACTCGTTATTTCTTAGAAGCTTGGCAACCCCTCTCAATGAAAGTGCTTTTCCACAGTCTGTGCCTAGGGCTACTTGAAGAGGAAACAAACCATAGAGACAAAACTGAGAACTCTTTTATTTTGACAAGTTTCAAAGAGCTACTACAAACCATGTTGGATTTAGTGTTCCAAATTCATCTATCTATATAGCAGGCATCAGAGTGAAACCTAAACATAAAAACTGCTACTGTAGACGAACGCTTCAACATAGAGGAACAAAATATGGTGAGCCAACTGGGATTTGTGTACTTGTCATTACCACCACGTATCATCAAGATTGGGTGAAAAAATATTTGCTGTTATTTCGGAAACTCGTAATTTTTTGGAAGCTTGGCAACCCCTTTCAATGAAAGTGCTTTTCCACAGTCTCTGTTTAGGGCTACTTGAAGAGGAAACAAACCATAGAGACAAAACTGAGAAACACTTTATTTTGTCAAGTTCCAAAGAGCTACTACAAAACATGTTGGATTTAGTTCCAAATTTATCTATCTATATAAGAGAGAACAGAGTGAAACCAAAATATAAAAACTGCAGCTGTAGACGAACGCTTCTACCTAGAAGAATACAATTTGGTGAGCCAAGTGGGATTTGTGTACTGATCATTACCACCATGTATCATCAAGTGTAGGTGATAAAATATATGCGGGTATTTCGGAAACTCGTAATTTCTTGGAAGCTTGGCAACCCCTCTCAATGAAAGTGCTTTTCCACCGATGGTGGTAGGGCTAATTGAAGAGGAAACAAACCATAGAGACAATACTGAGAACTCCTTTCTTTTGTCAAGTTTCAAAGAGCTACTGCAAATTTTGTTGGATTTAGAGTTCCAAATTAATCTATCTACATAGCAGAGAACAGAGTGAAACCTAAATATAAAAACTGCTACTGTAGACGAACGCTTCAACCTAGAAGAACAAAATTTGGTGAGCCACGGGGGATTTGTGTACTGATCATTACCACCAAGTGTCATCAAGATTGCGTGAAAAAATATTTGCTGGTATATCGGAAACTCGTTATTTTTTAGAAGCATGGCAACCCCACTCAATGAAAGTGCTTTTCCACAGTCTGTTCCTAGGGGAACCTGAAGAGGAAACAAACCATAGAGACAAAACTGAGAACTCCTTTATTTTGTCAAGTTTCAAAGAGCTACTACAAACCATGTTGGATTTAGAGTTCCAAATTCACGTGTCTATATAGCAGAGAATAGAGTAAAACCTAAATGTAAAAACTGCTACTGTAGACGAACGCTTCAACCTAGAAGAACAAAATTTGGTGAGCCAAGTGGGATTTGTTTACCGATTATTACCACCAAGTATCATCAAAATTCGGTGAAAAAATATTTGCTGGTATTTCATAAACTCGTAATTTCTTGGAAGCTTGGCAATCCCTCTCAATGAAAGTACTTTTCCACCGTCTGTGCCAAGGGCTACTTGAAGAGGAAACAAACCATATTGGAGAACAGAGTAAAACCTAAAAATAAAAACTGCTACTGTAAATGAACGCTTCAACTTAGAAGACCAAAATTTGGTGAACAAGTCGATTTGTGGACTTGTCATTACCACCACGTATCATCAAGATTGGGTGAAAAAATATTTGCTGGTATTTCGGAAACTCGTAATTTCTTGGAAGCTTGGCAACCCATCTCAATGAAAGTGCTTTTCCACAGTCTCTGCTTAGGGCTACATGAAGCGGAAACAAATCATAGAGACAAAACTGAGAATTCGTTTATTTTGTCAAGTTACAAAGAGCTACTACAAACCATATTGGATTTAGAGTTCCAAATTCATCTGTCTATATAGGGGAAAACAGAATGAAACCTAAATATAAAAACTGCTACTCTAAACGAACGCTTCAACCTAGAAGAACAAAATTTGGTGAGCCAAGTGGGATTTGTGTACTGATTATTACCACCAAGTATCATCAAGATTCGGTGAAAAAATATTTGTGTGTATTTCGGAAACACGTTATTTTATAGAAGCTTGGCAACCGCTCTCAATGACAGTGCTTTTCCACAGTCTCTGCCTAGGGCTACTTGAAGAGGAAACAAACTATAGAGACAAAACTGAGAACTACTTTATTTTGCCAAGTTTCAAAGAGCTACTGCAAACCATGTTGGATTTAGAGTTCCAAATTCATCTGTCTATATAGGAGAGAACAGAGTGAAACCTACATATAAAAACTGCTACTGTAAACGAACGCTTCAACCTAGAGGAACAAAATTTGGTGAGCCAAGTGGGATTTGTGTACTGATCATTACCACCAAGTATCATCAAGATTCGGTGAAAAAATATTTGCTGGTATTTCGGAAACTCTTTATTTCTTAGAAGCTTGGCAACCCCTCTCAATGAAAGTGCTTTTCCACCATCTGTTCCTAGGGCTACTTGAAGAGGAAGCAAACCATAGAGACAAAACTGAGAACTCCTTTATTTTGTCAAGTTTCAAAGAGCTACTGCAAACCATGTTGGATTTAGAGTTCCAAATTCATCTATCTATATAGGAGAGAACAGAGGGAAACCTAAATATAAAAACTGCTACAGTAGACGAACGCTTCAACCTAGAAGAACAAAATGTGGTGAGCCAAGTGGGATTTGTGTACTGATCATTACCACCAAGTATCATCAACATTGGGTGAAAAAATATTTGCTGGTATTTCGGAAACTCGTTATTGCTTAGAAGCTTGGCAACCCCTCTCAATGAAAGTGCTTTTCCACAGTCAGTGCCTAGGACTACTTGAAGTGGAAACAAAACATGGAGACAAAACTGAGAACTACATTATTTTGTCAAATTTCAAAGAGCTACTACAAACCATGTTGGATTTAGAGTTCCAAATTCACGTGTCTATATAGCAGAGAATAGAGTGAAACCTAAATGTAAAAACTGCTACTGTAGACGAACGCTTCAACCTAGAAGAACAAAATTTGGTGAGCCAAGTGGGATTTGTTTACCGATCATTACCACCAAGTATCATCAAGATTCGGTGAAAAAATATTTGCTGGTATTTCATAAACTCGTAATTTCTTGGAAGCTTGGCAATCCCTCTCAATGAAAGTACTTTTCCACCGTCTGTGCCTAGGGCTACTTGAAGAGGAAACAAACCATACAGGCAAAACTGAGAACTCCTTTATTTTGTCAAGTTTCAAAGAGCTACTACAAACCATGTTGGATTTAGAGTTCCAAATTCATCTATCTATATAGCACAAAACAGAGTGAAACCTAAATATAAAAACTGGTACTCTAGACGAATGCTTCAACATAGAAGAACAAAATTTGGTGAGCCAAGTGGGATTTGTGTACCGATCATTACCACCACGTATCATCACCCCTTGGGCAAAGAAATATTTGCTGGTATTTCGGAAACTCATAATTTCTTGGAAGCTTGGCAACCCCTTTCAATGAAAGTGCTTTTCCACAGTCTCTGCTTAGGGCTACATTAAGCAGAAACAAATCATAGAGACAAAACTGAGAACTCCTTTACTTTGTCAAGTTTCAAAGATCTACTACAAACCATGTTGGATTTAGAGTTCCAAATTCATCTATCTATATAGGAGAGAACAGAGTGAAACCTATATATAAAAACTGCTACTGTAGACGAACGCTTCAACCTAGAAGAACAAAATTTGGTGATCCAAGTGGGATTTGTGAACTGATCATTACCACCAAGTGTCATCAAGATTGCGTGAAAAAATATTTGCTGGTATTTGGGAAACTCGTTATTTCTTAGAAGCATGGCAACCCCACTCAATGATAGTGCTTTTCCACAGTCTGATCCGAGGGGTACCTGAAGAGGAAACAAACCATAGAGACAAAACTGAGAACTCCTTTATTTTGTCAAGTTTCAAAGAGCTACTACAAACCATGTGGGATTTAGAGTTCCAAATTCATCTATCTATATAGGAGAACAGAGTGAAACCTAAAAATAAAAACTGCTACTGTAAATGAACGCTTCAACATAGAAGAACAAAATTTGGTGAGCCAAGTGGGATTTGTGTACTTGTCATTACCACCACGTATCATCACGATTGGGTAAAAATATATTTGCTGGTATTTCAGAAACTCGTTTTGTCTTAGAAGCTTGGCAACCCCTCTCAATGAAAGTGCTTTTCCACAATCTGTGCCTAGGGCTACATGAAGAGGAAACAAACCACAGAGACAAAACTGAGAACTTCTTTATTTTGTCAAGTTTCAAAGAGCTACTACAAACCATGTTGGATTTAGAGTTCCAAATTCATCTATCTATATAGGAGAGAATAGAGGGAAACCTAAAAATAAAAACTGCTACTGTAAACGAATGCTTCAACCTAGAAGAAGAAAATTTGGTGAGCAAAGTGAAATTTGTGTACTGATCATTACCACCACGTATCATCAAGTTTGGGTGCAAAAATATTTGCTGGTATTTCGGAAACTCGTAATTTCTTGGAAGCTTGGTAAACCCTTTCAATGAAAGTGGTTTTCCACAGTCTCTGTTTAGAGCTACCTGAAGAGGAAAAAAATCGTAGAAACAAAACTGAGAACTCCTTTATATTGTCAAGTTTCAAAGAGTTACTACAAACCATGTTGGATTTAGAGTTCCAAATTCACCTATCTATATAGGAGAGAACAGAGGGAATCCTAAATATAAAAGCTGCTATGGTAGACGAACGCTTCAACATAGAAGAACAAAATTTGGTGAGCCAAGTGGGATTTGTGTACTGATCATTACCACCAAGTATCATCAACATTGGGTGAAAAAATATTTGCTGGTATTTCGGAAACTCGTTATTGCTTAGAAGCTTGGCAACCCCTCTCAATGAAAGTGCTTTTCCACAGTCAGTGCCTAGGACTACTTGAAGAGGAAACAAAACATGGAGACAAAACTGAGAACTACATTATTTTGTCAAGTTTCAAAGAGCTACTACAAACCATGTTGGATTTAGAGTTCCAAATTCACGTGTCTATATAGCAGAGATTAGAGTGAAACCTAAATGTAAAAACTGCTACTGTAGACGAACGCTTCAACCTAGGAGAACAAAATTTGGTGAGCCAAGTGGGATTTGTGTACCGATTATTACCACCAAGTATCATCAAGATTCGGTGAAAAAATATTTGCTGGTATTTCATAAACTCGTAATTTCTTGGAAGCTTGGCAAACCCTCTCAAAGAAAGTACTTTTCCACCGTCTGTGCCTAGGGCTACTTGAAGAGGAAACAAACCATACAGGCAAAACTGAGAACTCCTTTATTTTGTCAAGTTTCAAAGAGCTACTACAAACCATGTTGGATTTAGAGTTCCAAATTCATCTATCTATATAGCACAAAACAGAGTGAAACCTAAATATAAAAACTGCTACTCTAGACGAACGCTTCAACATCGAAGAACAAAATTTGGTGAGCCAAGTGGGATTTGTGTACCGATCATTACCACCACGTATCATCAACCTTGGGTGAAAAAATATTTGCTGGTATTTCGGAAACTCATAATTTCTTGGAAGCTTGGCAACCCCTTTCAATGAAAGTGCTTTTCCACAGTCTCTGCTTAGGGCTACATTAAGCAGAAACAAATCATAGAGACAAAACTGAGAACTCCTTTACTTTGTCAAGTTTCAAAGATCTACTACAAATCATGTTGGATTTAGAGTTCCAAATTCATCTATCTATATAGGAGAGAACAGAGTGAAACCTATATATAAAAACTGCTACTGTAGACGAACGCTTCAACCCAGAAGAACAAAATTTGGTGATCCAAGTGGGATTTGTGAACTGATCATTACCACCAAGTGTCATCAAGATTGCGTGAAAAAATATTTGCTGGTATTTGGGAAACTCGTTATTTCTTAGAAGCATGGCAACCCCACTCAATGATAGTGCTTTTCCACAGTCTGATCCGAGGGGTACCTGAAGAGGAAACAAACCATAGAGACAAAACTGAGAACTCCTTTATTTTGTCAAGTTTCAAAGAGCTACTACAAACCAAGTGGGATTTAGAGTTCCAAATTCATCTATCTATATAGGAGAACAGAGTGAAACCTAAAAATAAAAACTGCTACTGTAAATGAACGCTTCAACATAGAAGAACAAAATTTGGTGAGCCAAGTGGGATTTGTGTACTTGTCATTACCACCACGTATCATCACGATTGGGTAAAAATATATTTGCTGGTATTTCAGAAACTCGTTTTGTCTTAGAAGCTTGGCAACCCCTCTCAATGAAAGTGCTTTTCCACAATCTGTGCCTAGGGCTACATGAAGAGGAAACAAACCACAGAGACAAAACTGAGAACTTCTTTATTTTGTCAAGTTTCAAAGAGCTACTACAAACCATGTTGGATTTAGAGTTCCAAATTCATCTATCTATATAGGAGAGAATAGAGGGAAACCTAAAAATAAAAACTGCTACTGTAAACGAATGCTTCAACCTAGAAGAAGAAAATTTGGTGAGCCAAGTGAAATTTGTGTACTGATCATTTCCACCACGTATCATCAAGTTTGGGTGCAAAAATATTTGCTGGTATTTCGGAAACTCGTAATTTCTTGGAAGCTTGGTAAACCCTTTCAATGAAAGTGGTTTTCCACAGTCTCTGTTTAGAGCTACCTGAAGAGGAAAAAAATCGTAGAAACAAAACTGAGAACTCCTTTATATTGTCAAGTTTCAAAGAGTTACTACAAACCATGTTGGTTTTAGAGTTCCAAATTCACCTATCTATATAGGAGAGAACAGAGGGAATCCTAAATATAAAAGCTGCTATGGTAGACGAACGCTTCAACATAGAAGAACAAAATTTGGTGAGCCAAGTGGGATTTGTTTACCGATCATTACCACCAAGTATCATCAAGATTCGGTGAAAAAATATTTGCTGGTATTTCGGAAACTCTTTATTTCTTAGAAGCTTGGCAACCCCTCTCAATGAAAGTGCTTTTCCACCATCTGTTCCTAGGGCTACTTGAAGAGGAAGCAAACCATAGAGACAAAACTGAGAACTCCTTTATTTTGTCAAGTTTCAAAGAGCTACTGCAAACCATGTTGGATTTAGAGTTCCAAATTCATCTATCTATATAGGAGAGAACAGAGGGAAACCTAAATATAAAAACTGCTACAGTAGACGAACGCTTCAACCTAGAAGAACAAAATGTGGTGAGCCAAGTGGGATTTGTGTACTGATCATTACCACCAAGTATCATCAACATTGGGTGAAAAAAATATTTGCTGGTATTTCGGAAACCCGTTATTGCTTAGAAGCTTGGCAACCCCTCTCAATGAAAGTGCTTTTCCACAGTCAGTGCCTAGGACTACTTGAAGAGGAAACAAAACATGGAGACAAAACTGAGAACTACATTATTTTGTCAAGTTTCAAAGAGCTACTACAAACCATGTTGGATTTAGAGTTCCAAATTCACGTGTCTATATAGCAGAGAATAGAGTAAAACCTAAATGTAAAAACTGCTACTGTAGACGAACGCTTCAACCTAGAAGAACAAAATTTGGTGAGCCAAGTGGGATTTGTTTACCGATTATTACCACCAAGTATCATCAAGATTCGGTGAAAAAATATTTGCTGGTATTTCATAAACTCGTAATTTCTTGGAAGCTTGGCAATCCCTCTCAATGAAAGTACTTTTCCACCGTCTGTGCCTAGGGCTACTTGAAGAGGAAACAAACCATACAGGCAAAACTGAGAACTCCTTTATTTTGTCAAGTTTCAAAGAGCTACTACAAACCATGTTGGATTTAGAGTTCCAAATTCATCTATCTATATAGCACAAAACAGAGTGAAACCTAAATATAAAAACTGCTACTCTAGACGAACGCTTCAACATAGAAGAACAAAATTTGGTGAGCCAAGTGGGATTTGTGTACCGATCATTACCACCACGTATCATCAACCTTGGGTGAAAAAATATTTGCTGGTATTTCGGAAACTCATAATTTCTTGGAAGCTTGGCAACCCCTTTCAATGAAAGTGCTTTTCCACAGTCTCTGCTTAGGGCTACATTAAGCAGAAACAAATCATAGAGACAAAACTGAGAACTCCTTTACTTTGTCAAGTATCAAAGATCTACTACAAACCATGTTGGATTTAGAGTTCCAAATTCATCTATCTATATAGGAGAGAACAGAGTGAAACCTATATATAAAAACTGCTACTGTAGACGAACGCTTCAACCTAGAAGAACAAAATTTGGTGATCCAAGTGGGATTTGTGAACTGATCATTACCACCAAGTGTCATCAAGATTGCGTGAAAAAATATTTGCTGGTATTTGGGAAACTCGTTATTTCTTAGAAGCATGGCAACCCCACTCAATGAAAGTGCTTTTCCACAGTCTGATCCGAGGGGTACCTGAAGAGGAAACAAACCATAGAGACAAAACTGAGAACTCCTTTATTTTGTCAAGTTTCAAAGAGCTACTACAAACCATGTGGGATTTAGAGTTCCAAATTCATCTATCTATATAGGAGAGAAGCGAGTGAAACCTAAATATATAAAATGCTACAACCTAGAAGAACGCTACAACCTAGAAGAACACAATTTGGTGAGCCAAGTGGGATATGTGTCCTGATCATTACCACCATGTATCATCAAGATTGGGTGAAAAAATATTTCCTGGTATTTCGAAAACTCGTTATTTCTTAGAAGCTTGGCAACCTCTCTCAATGAAAGTGCTTTTCCACAGTTTGTGCCTAGGGCTACTTGAAGAGGAAACAAACCATAAAGACAAAACTGAGAACTCCTTTATTTTGTCAAGTTTCAAAGATCTACTACAAACCATGTTGGATTTAGAGTTCCAAATTCATCTATCTATATAGGAGAGAACAGAGGGAAACCGAAAAATATAAAATGCTACTGTAAACGAACGCTTCAACTTAGAAGAACAAAATTTGGCGAGTCAAGTGTTATTTGTGTACTTTTCATTACCACCAAGTATCATCGAGATTGGGTGAAAAAATATTTGCTGATATTTCGAATACTCGTTATTTCTTAGAAGCTTGGCAACCTCTCTCAATGAAAGTGCTTTTCCACAGTCTGTGCCTAGGGCTAATTAAAGAGGAAGCAAACCATAGAGACAAAACTGAGAACTCCTTTATTTTTTCAAGTTTCAAAGAGCTACTACAAACCATGTTGGATTTAGAGTTCCAAATTCATCTGTCTATATAGCAGAGAACAGAGTGAAACCAAAAAATAAAAACTGCTACTGTAAACGAACGATTCAACCAGAAGAACAAAATTTGGTGAGCCAAGTGGGATTTGTGTACTGATTATTACCACCAAGTATCATCAAAATTAGGTGAAAAAATATTTGCTGGTATTTCTGAAACTCGTTATTTCTTAGAAGCTTGGCAACCCCTCTCAATGAAAGTGCTTTTCAACAGTCTGTGCCATGGACTACATGAAGAGGAAACAAATCATAGAGAAAAAACTGAGAACTCCTTTTTTTTGTCAAGTTTCAAAGAGCTACTACAAACCATGTTGGATTTAGAGTTCCAAATTCATCTATCTATATAGGAGTTTAGAGAGTGAAACCTAAATATAAAAACTGCTACTGTAGACGAAGGCTTCAACCTAGAAGAATAAAATTTGGTGAGCCAAGTGACATTTTTGTACTGACCATTACCACCAAGTATCATCAAGATTGGGTGAAAAAATATTTGCTGGTATTTCGGAAACTTGTTATTTCTTAGAAGCTTGGTAACCACTCTCAATGAAACTGCTTTTCTAAAGTCTTTGCCGAGGCCTAATTGAAGAAGAAACAAACCATAGAGACAAAACTGAGAACTACTTTATTTTGTCAAGTTTCAAAGAGCTACTACAAACAATGTTGGATTTAGAGTTCCAAATTCATCTATCTATATAGTAGAGAACAGAGTGAAACCTAAAAATAAAAACTGCTACTGTAAACGAACGCTTCATCCTAGAAGAACAAAATTTGGTGAGCCAAGTGGGATTTGTGGACTCGTCATTACCACCACATATCATCAAGATTGGGTGAAAAAATATTTGCTGGTATTTCGGAAACTCGTAATTTTTGGAAGCTTGGCAACCCCTCTCAATGAAAGTGCTTTTTCACAGTCTCTGCTTAGGGCTACTGGAATCGGAAACAAATCATAGAGAAAAAACTGAGAACTCCTTTATTTTCTCAAGTTTCAAAGAGTTACTACAAACCATGTTGGATTTAGAGTTTCATATTCATCTATCTATATAGGAGAGAACAGAGTGAAACCTAAATATATAAACTGCTACTGTAGACGAACGCTTCAACCTAGAAGAACACATTTTGGTGAGCCAATGGGATTTGTGTACTGATCATTACAGCCAAGTGTCATCAAGATTGGGTGAAAAAATATTTGCTGGTTTTTCGGAAACTCGTTATTTCGTAGAAGTTTGGCAACCCCTCAAAATGAAAGTGCTTTTCCACAGTCTGTGCCTAGTGCTACTTGAAGAGGAAACAAACCATAGAGAAAAAACTGAGAACTCCTTTATTTTGTCAAGTTTCAAAGATCTACTACAAACCAGGTTGGATTTAGAGTCCAAATTCATCTATCTATATAGGAGAGAACAGAGAGAAACCTAATTGTAATAAGTGCTACTGTAGACGA
Source organism: Callospermophilus lateralis (assembly GCF_048772815.1). Lineage (NCBI taxonomy): Eukaryota > Metazoa > Chordata > Mammalia > Rodentia > Sciuridae > Callospermophilus > Callospermophilus lateralis. The sequence continues at coordinate 71,978 of NW_027512933.1, forward strand.
ACGCTTCAAACTTGAAGAACAAAATTTGGTGAGCGAAGTGGGAATTGTGGACTTTTCAATACCACGAATTATAATCAAGATTGGGTGAAAAAATCTTTGCTGGTATTTCGGAAACTCGTGTTTTCTTGGAAGCTTGGCAACCCCTCTCAATGAAAGTGCTTTTCCACAGTCTCTGCTTAGGGCTACTTGAAGCGGGAAGAAATCATACAGACAAAACTGAGAACTCCTTTATTTGCTCCAGTTTCAAAGAGCTACTACAAACCATGTTGGATTTAGAGTTCCAAATTCATCTATCTATATAGGAGTTTACAGAGTGAAAGCTAAATATAAAAACTGCTACTGTAGACGAACGCTTCAACCTAGAAGAACAAAATTTGGTGAGCCAAGTGAGATTTTTGTACTGATCATTATCTCCAAGTATCATCAAGATTGGGTGAAAAAATATTTGCTGGTATTTCGGAAACTCGTTATTTCTTAGAAGCTTGGCAACCCCTCTCAATGAAACTCCTTTTCTAAAGTTTGTTCCTAGGGCTAATTGAAGAAGAAACAAACCATAGAGACAAAACTGAGAACTACTTTATTTTGTCAAGTTTCAAAGAGCTACTACAAACAATGTTGGATTTAGAGTTCCAAATTCATCTATCTATATAGTAGAGTACAGAGTGAAACCTAAAAATAAAAACTGCTACTGTAATCGAACACTTCATTTTAGAAGAACAAAATTTTGTGAGCCAATTGGGATTTGTGGACTTGTCATTACCACCAGGTATCATCAAGATTGGGTGAAAAAATATTCGCTGGTATTTCTGAAACTCTTAATTTCTTGGAAGCTTGTCAACCCCTCTCAATGAAAGTGCTTTTTCACAGTCTCTGCTTAGGGATACTTGTATCGGAAACAAATCATAGAGAAAAAACTGAGAACTCCTTTATTTTCTCAAGTTTCAAAGAGCTACTACAAACCAGGTTGGATTTAGAGTCCAAATTCCTCTATCTATATAGGAGAGAACAGAGAGAAACCTAAATGTAAAAAGTGCTACTGTAGACGAACGCTTCAACCTAGAAGAACAAAATTTGGTGAGCGAAGTGGGAATTGTGGACTTGTCAATACGACGAAGTATAATCAAGACTCGGTGAAAAAATCTTTGCTGGTATTTCGGAAACTCGTGATTTCTTGGAAGCTTGGCAACCCCTCTCAATGAAAGTGCTTTTCCACAGTCTCTGCTTAGGGCTACTTGAAGCGGGAAGAAATCATAGAGACAAAACTGAGAACTCCTTTATTTTGTCAAGTTTCAAAGAGCTACTACAAACCATGTTGGATTTAGAGTTCCAAATTCACCTATCTATATAGGAGTTTAGAGAGTGAAACCTAAATATAAAAACTGCTACTGTAGACGAACGATTCAACCTAGAAGAACAATATTTGGTGAGTCAAGTGAGATTTTTGTACTGGTCATTACCACCACGTATCATCAAGATTGGGTAAAAAAATATTTGCTGGTATTTCGGAAACTCGTTATTTCTTAGAAGCTTGGCAACCCGTCTAAATGAAACTGCTTTTCTAAAGTCTGTGCTGACGGCTAATTGAAGAAGAAACAAACCCTAGAGACAAAACTGAGAACTACTTTATTTTGTCAAGTTTCAAAGAGCTACTACAAACAATGTTGGATTTAGAGTTCCAAATTCATCTATCTATATAGTAGAGAACAGAGTGAAACCTAAAAAGAAAAACTGCTACTGTAAACGAACGCTTCATCCTAGAAGAACAAAATTTGTTGAGCCCAGTGGGATTTGTGTACTTGTCATTACCACCACCTATCATCAAGATTGGGTGAAAAAATATTTGCTGGTATTTCGGAAACTCGTTATTTCTTGGAAGCTTTGAAACCCCTTTCAATGAAAGTGCTTTACCACAGTCTCTGCTTAGGGCGACTTAAAGAGGAAACAAACCATGGAGATTAAACTGAGAACTCCTTTATTTTGTCCAGTTTCAAAGAGCTACTACAAACCATGTTGGATTTAGAGTTCCAAATTAATCTATCTATATAGAAGAGAACAGAATGAAAAATAAAAATAAAAACTGCTACTGTAAACGAACGCTTCAAACTAGAAGAACAAAATTTGGTGAGCCAATTGGGATTTGTGTACTGAATGTTACGAAAAAGTATCATCAAGATTGGGTCAAAAATATTTTCTGGTATTTCTGAAAATCATTATTTCTTAGAAGCTTGGAACCCCTCTCAATGAAAGTGCTTTTCCAGAGTCTGTGCCTTGGACTACATGAAGAGGAAACAAACCATAGAGAAAAAACTGAGAACTCCTTTATTTTGTCAAGTTTCAAAGAGCTACTACAACCAATGTTGGATTTAGAGGTCCAAATTCATCTATCTATATAGTAGAGAACAGAGTAAAACCTAAAAATAAAAACTGCTACTGGAAACGAATGCTTCAACCTAGAAGAACAAAATTTGGTGAGCCAAGTGCGATTTGTGGACTTCTCATTACCACCACGTATCATCAAGATTGGGTGAAAAAATATTTGCTAGTATTTCAGAAACTCGTAATTTCTTGGAAGCGTGGCAACCCCTCTCCATGAAAGTGCTTTTCCACAGTCTCTGCTTAGGGCTACTTGAATCAGAAACAAATCATACAGACAAAACTGAGAACTCCTTTATTTTCTCAAGTTTCAAAGAGCTAATACAAACCATGTTGGATTTAGAGTTCCAAATTCATCTATCTATATAGGAGAGAACAGAGTGAAACCTAAAAATATAAACTGCTACTGTAGACGAACGCTTCAACCTAGAAGAACACAATTGGGTGAGCCAAGTGGGATTTTTGTACTGATCATTACCACCAAGTATCATCAAGATTGGGTAAAAAAATATTTGCTGGTATTTTGGAAACTTGTTATTTCTTAGAAGCTTGGCAACCCCTCTCAATGAAAGTGCTTTTCCACAGTCTGTGCCTAGGGCTACTTGAAGAGGAAACAAGCCATAGAGACAAAACTGAGAACACTGTTTTTTTGTCAAGTTTCAAAGATCTACTACAAACGAGGTTGGATTTTGAGTTCCAAATTCATCTATATAGGAGAGACCCTAGTGAAACCTAAATATAAAAACTGCTACTGTAAACGAAAGTTTCAACCTAGAAGATCAAAATTTGGTGAGCCAAGTGGGATTTGTGGACTTGTCATTACCACCAGGTATCATGAAGATTGGGTGGAAAAATATTGGCTGCTATTTTGGAAACTCATTATTTCTTAGAAGCTTGGCAACCCTCCTCAATTAAAGTGCTTTTCCACCCTCTGTGCCTAGGGCTATTTGAAGAGGAAACAAGCCATAGAGACAAAACTGAAAACTCCTTTATTTTTTCAAGTTTCAAAGAGCTACTACAAGCCATGTTGGATTTAGAGTTCTAAATTCATCTATCTATATAGGAGAGAACAGAGTGAACCCTAAAAATAAAAAACTGCCACTCTAAACGACCGCTTCAACCTAGAAGAAGAAAATTTGGTGAGCCAAGCGGGATTTGTGTACTGATCATTACCACCAAGCATCATCAAGATTGGGTAAAAAAATATTTGCTGGTATTTCGGAAACTTGTTATTTCTTAGAAGCTTGGCAACCCCTCTCAATGAAAGTGCTTTTCCACAGTCTGTGCCTAGGGCTACTTGAAGAGGAAACAAGCCATAGAGACAAAACTCAGAACACCTTTATTTTGTCGAGTTTCAAACATCTACTACAAACCAGGTTGAATTTAGAGTTCCAAAATCATCTTTCTATATAGGAGAGACCATAGTGAAACCTAAATATAAAAACTGCTACTGTAAACGAAAGTTTCAACCTAGAAGATCAAAATTTGGTGAGCCAAGTAGGATTTGTGGACTTGTCATTACCACCAGGTATCATCAAGATTGGGTGAAAAAATATTCGCTGGTATTTCTGAAACTCATAATTTCTTGGAAGCTTGGCAACCCCTCTCAATGAAAGTGCTTTTTCACAGTCTCTGCTTAGGGCTACTTGTATCGGAAACAAATCACAGAGAAAAAACTGAGAACTCCTTTATTTTCTCAAGTTTCAAAGAGCTACTACAAACCATGTTGGATTTAGAGTTCCAAATTCATCTATCTATATAGGAGAGAACAGAGAGAAACCTAAATGTAAAAAGTGCTACTGTAGACGAACGCTTCAACCTAGAAGAACACAATTTGGTGAGCCAAGTGGGATTTGTGTACTGATCATTACCACCACGTATCATCAAGATTGGGTGAAAAAATATTCGCTGGTGTTTCTGAAACTCGTAATTTCTTGGAAGCTTGGCAACCCCTCTCAATGAAAGTGCATTTTGACAGTCTCTGCTTAGGGCTACTTGTATCGGAAACAAATCATAGAGAAAAAAACTGAGAACTCCTTTATTTTCTCAAGTTTCAAAGAGCTACTACAAACCAGGTTTGATTTAGAGTCCAAATTCCTCTATCTATATAGGAGAGAACAGAGAGAAACCTAAATGTAAAAAGTGCTACTGTAGACGAACGCTTCAACCTAGAAGAACAAAATTTGGTGAGCGAAGTGGGAATTGTGGACTTGTCAATACCACGAAGTATAATCAAGACTGGGTGAAAAAATCTTTGCTGGTATTTCAGAAACTCGTGATTTCTTGGAAGCTTGGCAACCCCTCTCAATGAAAGTGCTTTTCCACAGTCTCTGCTTAGGGCTACTTGAAGCGGGAAGAAATCATAGAGACAAAACTGAGAACTCCTTTATTTTGTCAAGTTTCAAAGAGCTACTACAAACCATGTTGGATTTAGAGTTCCAAATTCACCTATCTATATAGGAGTTTAGAGAGTGAAACCTAAATATAAAAACTGCTACTGTAGACGAACGCTTCAACCTAGAAGAACAATATTTGGTGAGCCAAGTGAGATTTTTGTACTGATCATTACCACCACGTATCATCAAGATTGGGTGAAAAAATATTTGCTGGTATTTCGGAAACTCGTTATTTCTTAGAAGCTTGGCAACCCCTCTAAATGAAACTGCTTTTCTAAAGTCTGTGCTGACGGCTAATTGAAGAAGAAACAAACCCTAGAGACAAAACTGAGAACTACTTTATTTTGTCAAGTTTCAAAGAGCTACTACAAACAATGTTGGATTTAGAGTTCCAAATTCATCTATCTATATAGTAGAGAACAGAGTGAAACCTAAAAAGAAAAACTGCTACTGTAAACGAACGCTTCATCCTAGAAGAACAAAATTTGTTGAGCCCAGTGGGATTTGTGTACTTGTCATTACCACCACCTATCCTCAAGATTGGGTGAAAAAATATTTTCTGGTATTTCGGAAACTCGTTATTTCTTGGAAGCTTTGAAACCCCTTTCAATGAAAGTGCTTTACCACAGTCTCTGCTTAGGGCGACTTAAAGAGGAAACAAACCATGGAGATTAAACTGAGAACTCCTTTATTTTGTCCAGTTTCAAAGAGCTACTACAAACCATGTTGGATTTAGAGTTCCAAATTAATCTATCTATATAGAAGAGAGCAGAATGAAAAATAAAAATAAAAACTGCTACTGTAAACGAACGCTTCAAACTAGAAGAACAAAATTTGGTGAGCCAAGTGGGATTTGTGTACTGAATATTACGAAAAAGTATCATCAAGATTGGGTCAAAAAATATTTTCTGGTATTTCTGAAACTCGTTATTTCTTAGAAGCTTGGCAACCCCTCTCAATGAAAGTGCTTTTCCAGAGTCTGTGCCTTGTACTACATGAAGAGGAAACAAACCATAGAGAAAAAACTGAGAACTCCTTTATTTTGTCAAGTTTCAAAGAGCTACTACAACCAATGTTGGTTTAGAGGTAAAATTCATCTATCTATATAGTAGAGAACAGAGTAAAACCTAAAAATAAAAACTGCTACTGGAAACGAATGCTTCAACCTAGAGGAACAAAAATTGGTGAGCCAAGTGCGATTTGGGGACTTCTCATTACCACCACTTATCATCAAGATTGGGTGAAAAAATATTTGCTAGTATTTCAGAAACTCGTAATTTCTTGGAAGCGTGGCAACCCCTCTCCATGAAAGTGCTTTTCCACAGTCTCTGCTTAGGGCTACTTGAATCAGAAACAAATCATACAGACAAAACTGAGAACTCCTTTATTTTCTCAAGTTTCAAAGAGCTAATACAAACCATGTTGGATTTAGAGTTCCAAATTCATCTATCTATATAGGAGAGAACAGAGTGAAACCTAAAAATATAAACTGCTACTGTAGACGAACGCTTCAACCTAGAAGAACACAATTGGGTGAGCCAAGTGGGATTTTTGTACTGATCATTACCACCAAGTATCATCAAGATTGTGTAAAAAAATATTTGCTGGTATTTCGGAAACTTGTTATTTCTTAGAAGCTTGGCAACCCTCCTCAATTAAAGTGCTTTTCCACCCTCTGTGCCTAGGGCTATTTGAAGAGGAAACAAGCCATAGAGACAAAACTGAAAACTCCTTTATTTTTTCAAGTTTCAAAGAGCTACTACAAACCATGTTGGATTTAGAGTTCTAAATTCATCTATCTATATAGGAGAGAACAGAGTGAACCCTAAAAATAAAAAACTGCCACTCTAAACGAACGCTTCAACCTAGAAGAAGAAAATTTGGTGAGCCAAGCGGGATTTGTGTACTGATCATTACCACCAAGCATCATCAAGATTGGGTAAAAAAATATTTGCTGGTATTTCGGAAACTTGTTATTTCTTAGAAGCTTGGCAACCCCTCTCAATGAAAGTGCTTTTCCACAGTCTGTGCCTAGGGCTACTTGAAGAGGAAACAAGCCATAGAGACAAAACTGAGAACACCTTTATTTTGTCAAGTTTCAAACATCTACTACAAACCAGGTTGGATTTAGAGTTCCAAAATCATCTATCTATATAGGAGAGACCATAGTGAAACCTAAATATAAAAACTGCTACTGTAAACGAAAGTTTCAACCTAGAAGATCAAAATTTGGTGAGCCAAGTGGGATTTGTGGACTTGTCATTACCACCAGGTATCATCAAGATTGGGTGAAAAAATATTCGCTGGTATTTCTGAAACTCGTAATTTCTTGGAAGCTTGGCAACCCCTCTCAATGAAAGTGCATTTTGACAGTCTCTGCTTAGGGCTACTTGTATCGGAAACAAATCATAGAGAAAAAACTGAGAACTCCTTTATTTTCTCAAGTTTCAAAGAGCTACTACAAACCAGGTTGGATTTAGAGTCCAAATTCCTCTATCTATATAGGAGAGAACGGAGAGAAACCTAAATGTAAAAAGTGCTACTGTAGACGAACGCTTCAACCTAGAAGAACAAAATTTGGTGAGTGAAGTGGGAATTGTGGACTTGTCAATACCACGAAGTATAATCAAGACTGGGTGAAAAAATCTTTGCTGGTATTTCAGAAACTCGTGATTTCTTGGAAGCTTGGCAACCCCTCTCAATGAAAGTGCTTTTCCACAGTCTGTGCCTAGGGCTAATTAAAGAGGAAACAAACCATAGAGACAAAACTGAGAACTCCTTTATTTTGTCAAGTTTCAAAGAGCTACTACAAACCATGTTGGATTTAGAGTTCCAAATTCATCTGTCTATATAGCAGAGAACAGAGTGAAACCAAAAAATAAAAACTGCTACTGTAAATGAACGATTCAACCAGAAGAACAAAATTTGGTGAGCCAAGTGGGATTTGTGTACTGATTATTACCACCAAGTATCATCAAAATTGGGTGAAAAAATATTTGCTGGTATTTCTGAAACTCGTTATTTCTTAGAAGCTTGGCAACCCCTCTCAATGAAAGTGCTTTTCAACAGTCTGTGCCTTGGACTACATGAAGAGGAAACATATCATAGAGAAAAAACTGAGAACTCCTTTATTTTGTCAAGTTTCAAAGAGCTACTACAAACCATGTTGGATTTAGAGTTCCAAATTCATCTATCTATATAGGAGTTTAGAGAGTGAAACCTATATATAAAAACTGCTACTGTAGACGAACGCTTCAACCTAGAAGAACAAAATTTGGTGAGACAAGTGACATTTTTGTACTGACCATTACCACCAAGTATCATCAAGATTGTGTGAAATATATTTGCTGGTATTACGGAAACTCGTTATTTCTTAGAAGCTTGGTAACCCCTCTCAATGAAACTGCTTTTCTAAAGTCTTTGCCGAGGGCTAATTGAAGAAGAAACAAACCATAGAGACAAAACTGAGAACTACTTTATTTTGTCAAGTTTCAAAGAGCTACTACAAACAATGTTGGATTTAGAGTTCCAAATTCATCTATCTATATAGTAGAGAACAGAGTGAAACCTAAAAATAAAAACTGCTACTGTAAACGAACGCTTCATCCTAGAAGAACAAAATTTGGTGAGCCAAGTGGGATTTGTGGACTTGTCATTACCACCACATATCATCAAGATTGGGTGAAAAAATATTTGCTGGTATTTCGGAAACTCGTAATTTTTGGAAGCTTGGCAACCCCTCTCAATGAAAGTGCTTTTTCACAGTCTCTGCTTAGGGCTACTGGAATCGGAAACAAATCATAGAGAAAAAACTGAGAACTCCTTTATTTTCTCAAGTTTCAAAGAGCTACTACAAACCATGTTGGATTTAGAGTTTCATATTCATCTATCTATATAGGAGAGAACAGAGTGAAACCTAAATATATAAACTGCTACTGTAGACGAACGCTTCAACCTAGAAGAACACATTTTGGTGAGCCAATGGGATTTGTGTACTGATCATTACAGCCAAGTGTCATCAAGATTGGGTGAAAAAATATTTGCTGGTTTTTCGGAAACTCGTTATTTCGTAGAAGATTGGCAACCCCTCAAAATGAAAGTGCTTTATCACAGTCTGTGCCTAGTGCTACTTGAAGAGGAAACAAACCATAGAGAAAAAACTGAGAACTCCTTTATTTTGTCAAGTTTCAAAGATCTACTACAAACCAGGTTGGATTTAGAGTCCAAATTCATCTATCTATATAGGAGAGAACAGAGAGAAACCTAAATGTAAAAAGTGCTACTGTAGACGAACGCTTCAAACTTGAAGAACAAAATTTGGTGAGCGAAGTGGGAATTGTGGACTTTTCAATACGACGAATTATAATCAAGAGTGGGTGAAAAAATCTTTGCTGGTATTTCGGAAACTTGTGTTTTCTTGGAAGCTTGGCAACCCCTCTCAATGAAAATGCTTTTCCACAGTCTCTGCTTAGGGCTACTTGAAGCGGGAAGAAATCATACAGACAAAACTGAGAACTCCTTTATTTGCTCCAGTTTCAAAGAGCTACTACAAACCATGTTGGATTTAGAGTTCCAAATTCATCTATCTATATTGGAGTTTACAGAGTGAAAGCTAAATATAAAAACTGCTACTGTAGACGAACGCTTCAACCTAGAAGAACAAAATTTGGTGAGCCAAGTGAGATTTTTGTACTGATCATTATCTCCAAGTATCATCAAGATTGGGTGAAAAAATATTTGCTGGTATTTCGGAATCTCGTTATTTCTTAGAAGCTTGGCAACCCCTCTCAATGAAACTGCTTTTCTAAAGTTTGTGCCTAGGGCTAATTGAAGAAGAAACAAACCATAGAGACAAAACTGAGAACTACTTTATTTTGTCAAGTTTCAAAGAGCTACTACAAACCATGTTGGATTTAGAGTTCCAAATTCACCTATCTATATAGGAGTTTAGAGAGTGAAACCTAAATATAAAAACTGCTACTGTAGACGAACGCTTCAACCTAGAAGAACAATATTTGGTGAGTCAAGTGAGATTTTTGTACTGGTCATTACCACCACGTATCATCAAGATTGGGTAAAAAAATATTTGCTGGTATTTCGGAAACTCGTTATTTCTTAGAAGCTTGGCAACCCCTCTAAATGAAACTGCTTTTCTAAAGTCTGTGCTGACGGCTAATTGAAGAAGAAACAAACCCTAGAGACAAAACTGAGAACTACTTTATTTTGTCAAGTTTCAAAGAGCTACTACAAACAATGTTGGATTTAGAGTTCCAAATTCATCTATCTATATAGTAGAGAACAGAGTGAAACCTAAAAAGAAAAACTGCTACTGTAAACGAACGCTTCATCCTAGAAGAACAAAACTTGTTGAGCCCAGTGGGATTTGTGTACTTGTCATTACCACCACCTATCATCAAGATTGTGTGAAAAAATATTTGCTGGTATTTCGGAAACTCGTTATTTCTTGGAAGCTTTGAAACCCCTTTCAATGAAAATGCTTTACCACAGTCTCTGCTTTGGGCGACTTAAAGAGGAAACAAACCATGGAGATTAAACTGAGAACTCCTTTATTTTGTCCAGTTTCAAAGAGCTACTACAAACCATGTTGGATTTAGAGTTCCAAATTAATCTATCTATATAGAAGAGAACAGAATGAAAAATAAAAATAAAAACTGCTACTGTAAACGAACGCTTCAAACTAGAAGAACAAAATTTGGTGAGCCAATTGGGATTTGTGTACTGAATATTACGAAAAAGTATCATCAAGATTGGGTCAAAAAATATTTTCTGGTATTTCTGAAACTCGTTATTTCTTAGAAGCTTGGCAACCCCTCTCAATGAAAGTGCTTTTCCAGAGTCTGTGCCTTGGACTACATGAAGAGGAAACAAACCATAGAGAAAAAACTGAGAACTCCTTTATTTTGTCAAGTTTCAAAGAGCTACTACAACCAATGTTGGATTTAGAGGTCCAAATTCATCTATCTATATAGTAGAGAACAGAGTAAAACCTAAAAATAAAAACTGCTACTGGAAACGAATGCTTCAACCTAGAAGAACAAAATTTGGTGAGCCAAGTGCGATTTGTGGACTTCTCATTACCACCACGTATCATCAAGATTGGGTGAAAAAATATTTGCTAGTATTTCAGAAACTCGTAATTTCTTGGAAGCGTGGCAACCCCTCTCCATGAAAGTGCTTTTCCACTGTCTCTGCTTAGGGCTACTTGAATCAGAAACAAATCATACAGACAAAACTGAGAACTCCTTTATTTTCTCAAGTTTCAAAGAGCTAATACAAACCATGTTGGATTTAGAGTTCCAAATTCATCTATCTATATAGGAGAGAACAGAGTGAAACCTAAAAATATAAACTGCTACTGTAGACGAACGCTTCAACCTAGAAGAACACAATTGGGTGAGCCAAGTGGGATTTTTGTACTGATCATTACCACCAAGTATCATCAAGATTGGGTAAAAAAATATTTGCTGGTATTTCGGAAACTTGTTATTTCTTAGAAGCTTGGCAACCCCTCTCAATGAAAGTGCTTTTCCACAGTCTGTGCCTAGGGCAACTTGAAGAGGAAACAAGCTATAGAGACAAAACTGAGAACACCGTTTTTTTGTCAAGTTTCAAAGATCTACTACAAACGAGGTTGGGTTTAGAGTTCCAAATTCATCTATCTATATAGGAGAGACCATAGTGAAACCTAAATATAAAAACTGCTACTGTAAACGAAAGTTTCAACCTAGAAGATCAAAATTTGGTGAGCCAAGTGGTATTTGTGGACTTGTCATTACCACCAGGTATCATCAAGATTGGGTGGAAAAATATTGGCTGGTATTTCGGAAACTCGTTATTTCTTAGAAGCTTGGCAACCCTCCTCAATTAAAGTGCTTTTCCACCCTCTGTGCCTAGGGCTATTTGAAGAGGAAACAAGCCATAGAGACAAAACTGAAAACTCCTTTATTTTTTCAAGTTTCAAAGAGCTACTACAAACCATGTTGGATTTAGAGTTCTAAATTCATCTATCTATATAGGAGAGAACAGAGTGAACCCTAAAAATAAAAAACTGCCACTCTAAACGAACGCTTCAACCTAGAAGAAGAAAATTTGGTGAGCCAAGCGGGATTTGTGTACTGATCATTACCACCAAGCATCATCAAGATTGGGTAAAAAAATATTTGCTGGTATTTCGGAAACTTGTTATTTCTTAGAAGCTTGGCAACCCCTCTCAATGAAAGTGCTTTTCCACAGTCTGTGCCTAGGGCTACTTGAAGAGGAAACAAGCCATAGAGACAAAACTGAGAACACCTTTATTTTGTCAAGTTTCAAACATCTACTACAAACCAGGTTGGATTTAGAGTTCCAAAATCATCTATCTATATAGGAGAGACCATAGTGAAACCTAAATATAAAAACTGCTACTGTAAACGAAAGTTTCAACCTATAAGATCAAAATTTGGTGAGCCAAGTGGGATTTGTGGACTTGTCATTACCACCAGGTATCATCAAGATTGGGTGAAAAAATATTCGCTGGTATTTCTGAAACTCTTAATTTCTTGGAAGCTTGGCAAACCCTCTCAATGAAAGTGCTTTTTCACAGTCTCTGCTTAGGGCTACTTGTATCGGAAAAAAATCATAGAGAAAAAACTGAGAACTCCTTTATTTTCTCAAGTTTCAAAGAGCTACTACAAACCATGTTGGATTTAGAGTTCCAAATTCATCTATCTATATAGGAGAGAACAGAGAGAAACCTAAATGTAAAAAGTGCTACTGTAGACGAACGCTTCAACCTAGAAGAACACAATTTGGTGACCCAAGTGGGATTTGTGTACTGATCATTACCACCACGTATCATCAAGATTGGGTGAAAAAATATTCGCTGGTATTTCTGAAACTCGTAATTTCTTGGAAGCTTGGCAACTACTCTCAATGAAAGTGCATTTTGACAGTCTCTGCTTAGGGCTACTTGTATCGGAAACAAATCATAGAGAAAAAACTGAGAACTCCTTTATTTTCTCAAGTTTCAAAGAGCTACTACAAACCAGGTTGGATTTAGAGTCCAAATTCTGCTATCTATATAGGAGAGAACAGAGAGAAACCTAAATGTAAAAAGTGCTACTGTAGACGAACGCTTCAACCTAGAAGAACAAAATTTGGTGAGCGAAGTGGGAATTGTGGACTTGTCAATACCAGGAAGTATAATCAAGACTGGGTGAAAAAATCTTTGCTGGTATTTCAGAAACTCGTGATTTCTTGGAAGCTTGGCAACCCCTCTCAATGAAAGTGCTTTTCCACAGTCTCTGCTTAGTGCTACTTGAAGCGGGAAGAAATCATAGAGACAAAACTGAGAACTCCTTTATTTTGTCAAGTTTCAAAGAGCTACTACAAACCATGTTGGATTTAGAGTTCCAAATTCACCTATCTATATAGGAGTTTAGAGAGTGAAACCTAAATATAAAAACTGCTACTGTAGACGAACGCTTCAACCTAGAAGAACAATATTTGGTGAGCCAAGTGAGATTTTTGTACTGATCCTTACCACCACGTATCATCAAGATTGGGTGAAAAAATATTTGCTGGTATTTCGGAAACTCGTTATTTCTTAGAAGCTTGGCAACCCCTCTAAATGAAACTGCTTTTCTAAAGTCTGTGCTGAGGGCTAATTGAAGAAGAAACAAACCCTAGAGACAAAACTGAGAACTACTTTATTTTGTCAAGTTTCAAAGAGCTACTACAAACAATGTTGGATTTAGAGTTCCAAATTCATCTATCTATATAGTAGAGAACAGAGTGAAACCTAAAAAGAAAAACTGCTACTGTAAACGAACGCTTCATCCTAGAAGAACAAAATTTGTTGAGCCCAGTGGGATTTGTGTACTTGTCATTACCACCACCTATCATCAAGATTGGGTGAAAAAATATTTGCTGGTATTTCGGAAACTCGTTATTTCTTGGAAGCTTTGAAACCCCTTTCAATGAAAGTGCTTTACCACAGTCTCTGCTTAGGGCGACTTAAAGAGGAAACAAACCATGGATATTAAACTGAGAACTCCTTTATTTTGTCCAGTTTCAAAGAGCTACTACAAACCATGTTGGATTTAGAGTTCCAAATTAATCTATCTATATAGAAGAGAACAGAATGAAAAATAAAAATAAAAACTGCTACTGTAAACGAACGCTTCAAACTAGAAGAACAAAATTTGGTGAGCCAAGTGGGATTTGTGTACTGAATATTATGAAAAAGTATCATCAAGATTGGGTCAAAAAATATTTTCTGGTATTTCTGAAACTCGTTATTTCTTAGAAGCTTGGCAACCCCTCTCAATGAAAGTGCTTTTCCAGAGTCTGTGCCTTGGACTACATGAAGAGGAAACAAACCATAGAGAAAAAACTGAGAACTCCTTTATTTTGTCAAGTTTCAAAGAGCTACTACAACCAATGTTGGATTTAGAGGTCCAAATTCCTCTATCTATATAGTAGAGAACAGAGTAAAACCTAAAAATAAAAACTGCTACTGGAAACGAATGCTTCAACCTAGAGAAACAAAATTTGGTGAGCCAAGTGCGATTTGTGGACTTCTCATTACCACCACTTATCATCAAGATTGGGTGAAAAAATATTTGCTAGTATTTCAGAAACTCGTAATTTCTTGGAAGCGTGGCAACCCCTCTCCATGAAAGTGCTTTTCCACAGTCTCTGCTTAGGGCTACTTGAATCAGAAACAAATCATACAGACAAAACTGAGAACTCCTTTATTTTCTCAAGTTTCAAAGAGCTAATACAAACCATGTTGGATTTAGAGTTCCAAATTCATCTATCTATATAGGAGAGAACAGAGTGAAACCTAAAAATATAAACTGCTACTGTAGACGAACGCTTCAACCTAGAAGAACACAATTGGGTGAGCCAAGTGGGATTTTTGTACTGATCATTACCACCAAGTATCATCAAGATTGGGTAAAAAAATATTTGCTGGTATTTCGGAAACTTGTTATTTCTTAGAAGCTTGGCAACCCCTCTCAATGAAAGTGCTTTTCCACAGTCTGTGCCTAGGGCTACTTGAAGAGGAAACAATCCATAGAGACAAAACTGAGAACACCGTTTTTTTGTCAAGTTTCAAAGATCTACTACAAACGAGGTTGGATTTAGAGTTCCAAATTCTTCTATCTATATAGGAGAGACCATAGTGAAACCTAAATATAAAAACTGCTACTGTAAACGAAAGTTTCAACCTAGAAGATCAAAATTTGGTGAGCCAAGTGGGATTTGTGGACTTGTCATTACCACCATGTATCATCAAGATTGGGTGGAAAAATATTGGCTGGTATTTCGGAAACTCGTTATTTCTTAGAAGCTTGGCAACCCTCCTCAATTAAAGTGCTTTTCCACCCTCTGTGCCTAGGGCTATTTGAAGAGCAAACAAGAAATATAGACAAAACTGAAAACTCCTTTATTTTTTCAAGTTTCAAAGAGCTACTACAAACCATGTTGGATTTAGAGTTCTAAATTCATCTATCTATATAGGAGAGAACAGAGTGAACCCTAAAAATAAAAAAACTGCCACTCTAAACGAACGCTTCAACCTAGAAGAAGAAAATTTGGTGAGCCAAGCGGGATTTGTGTCCTGATCATTACCACCAAGTATCATCAAGATTGGGTAAAAAAATATTTGCTGGTATTTCGGAAACTTGTTATTTCTTAGAAGCTTGGCAACCCCTCTCAATGAAAGTGCTTTTCCACAGTCTGTGCCTACGGCTACTTGAAGAGGAAACAAGCCATAGAGACAAAACTGAGAACACCTTTATTTTGTCAAGTTTCAAACATCTACTACAAACCAGGTTGGATTTAGAGTTCCAAAATCATCTATCTATATAGGAGAGACCATAGTGAAACCTAAATATAAAAACTGCTACTGTAAACGAAAGTTTCAACCTAGAAGATCAAAATTTGGTGAGCCAAGTGGGATTTGTGGACTTGTCATTACCACCAGGTATCATCAAGATTGGGTGAAAAAATATTCGCTGGTATTTCTGAAACTCATAATTTCTTGGAAGCTTGGCAACCCCTCTCAATGAAAGTGCTTTTTCACAGTCTCTGCTTAGGGCTACTTGTATCGGAAACAAATCATAGAGAAAAAACTGAGAACTCCTTTATTTTCTCAAGTTTCAAAGAGCTACTACAAACCATGTTGGATTTAGAGTTCCAAATTCATCTATCTATATAGGAGAGAACAGAGAGAAACCTAAATGTAAAAAGTGCTACTGTAGACGAACGCTTCAACCTAGAAGAACACAATTTGGTGACCCAAGTGGGATTTGTGTACTGATCATTACCACCACGTATCATCAAGATTGGGTGAAAAAATATTCGCTGGTATTTCTGAAACTCGTAATTTCTTGGAAGCTTGGCAACTCCTCTCAATGAAAGTGCATTTTGACAGTCTCTGCTTAGGGCTACTTGTATCGGAAACAAATCATAGAGAAAAAACTAAGAACTCCTTTATTTTCTCAAGTTTCAAAGAGCTACTACAAACCAGGTTGGATTTAGAGTCCAAATTCCGCTATCTATATAGGAGAGAACAGAGAGAAACCTAAATGTAAAAAGTGCTACTGTAGACGAACGCTTCAACCTAGAAGAACAAAATTTGGTGAGCGAAGTGGGAATTGTGGACTTGTCAATACCACGAAGTATAATCAAGACTGGGTGAAAAAATCTTTGCTGGTATTTAAGAAACTCGTGATTTCTTGGAAGCTTGGCAACCCCTCTCAATGAAAGTGCTTTTCCACAGTCTCTGCTTAGGGCTACTTGAAGCGGGAAGAAATCATAGAGACAAAACTGAGAACTCCTTTATTTTGTCAAGTTTCAAAGAGCTACTACAAAGCATGTTGGATTTAGAGTTCCAAATTCACCTATCTATATAGGAGTTTAGAGAGTGAAACCTAAATATAAAAACTGCTACTATAGACGAACGCTTCAACCTAGAAGAACAATATTTGTGAGCCACGTGAGATTTTTGTACTGATCATTACCACCACGTATCATCAAGATTGGGTGAAAAAATATTTGCTGGTATTTCGGAAACTCGTTATTTCTTAGAAGCTTGGCAACCCCTCTAAATGAAACTGCATTTCTAAAGTCTGTGCTGAGGGCTAATTGAAGAAGAAACAAACCCTAGAGACAAAACTGAGAACTACTTTATTTTTTCAAGTTTCAAAGAGCTACTACAAACAATGTTGGATTTAGAGTTCCAAATTCATCTATCTATATAGTAGAGAACAGAGTGAAACCTAAAAAGAAAAACTGCTACTGTAAACGAACGCTTCATCCTAGAAGAACAAAATTTGTTGAGCCCAGTGGGATTTGTGTACTTGTCATTACCACCACCTATCATCAAGATTGGGTGAAAAAATATTTGCTGGTATTTCGGAAACTCGTTATTTCTTGGAAGCTTTGAAACCCCTTTCAATGAAAGTGCTTTACCACAGTCTCTGCTTAGGGCGACTTAAAGAGGAAACAAACCATGGAGATTAAACTGAGAACTCCTTTATTTTGTCCAGTTTCAAAGAGCTACTACAAACCATGTTGGATTTAGAGTTCCAAATTAATCTATCTATTTAGAAGAGAACAGAATGAAAAATAAAAATAAAAACTGCTACTGTAAACGAACGCTTCAAACTAGAAGAACAAAATTTGGTTAGCCAAGTGGGATTTGTGTACTTTTCATTACCACCAAGTATCATCAAGATTGGGTGAAAATATACTTGCTGATATTTCGAATACTCGTTATTTCTTAGAAGCTTGGCAACCCCTCTCAATGAAAGTGCTTTTCAACAGTCTGTGCCTTGGACTACATGAAGAGGAAACAAACCATAGAGAAAAAACTGAGAACTCCTTTATTCTGTCAAGTTTCAAAGAGCTACTACAAACAATGTTGGATTTAGAGTTCCAAATTCATCTATCTATATAGGAGAGAACAGAGTGAAACCTAAAAATAAACACTGCTACTGAAAACGAACGCTTCAAACTACAAGAACAAAATTTGGTGAGCCAAGTGGAATTTGTGTAGTGATCATCACCACCAAGAATCATCAAGATTGGGTGAAAAAATATTTGTTGGTATTTCAGAAACTCGTTATTTCTTAGAAGCTTGGCAACACCTCTCAATGAAAGTGCTTTTCCACAGTCTGTGCCTAGGGCTACTTGAAGAGGAAACAAACCATAGAGACAAAACTGAGAACTCCTTTATTTTGTCAGGGTTCAAACAGCTACTACAAACCATGTTGGATTTAGAGTTCCAAATTCATCTATCTATATTGCAGAGAACAGAGTGAAACCTAAAAATAAAAACTGCTACTGTAGACGAACTCTTCAACATAGAAGAAGAAAATTTGGTGAGCCAAGTGGGATTTGTGTACTTGTCATTACCACCACGTATCATCAACATTGGGTGACAAAATATTTGCTGGTATTTCGGAAACTCGTAATTTCTTGAAGCTTGGCAACCCCTTTCAATGAAAGTGCTTTTCCACAGACTCTGCCTAGGGCTATATGAAGCAGAAACAAATCATAGAGACAAAACTGTGAACTCCTTTACTTTGTCCAGTTTCAAAGAGCTACTACAAACCATAATGGATTTAGAGTTCCAAATTCATCTATCTATATAGGAGAGAACAGAGTGAAACCTAAAAATAAAAACTGCTACTGACAACGAAAGCTTCAACCTAGAAGAACAAAATTTGGTGAGTCAAGGGGATTGGTGTACCGAACGTAAACACCAAGTATCACCACGATTGGGTGAAAAAATATTTGCTGGTATTTCGGAAACTCGTAATTTATGGAAGCTTGCCATCCCCTCTCAATGAAAGTGCGTTTCCACAGTCTGTGCCTAGGGCTACTTGAAGCTGAAACTAATCATAGAGACCAAACTGAGAACTCCTTTATTTTGTCAAGTTTCAAAGAGCCACTACAAACCATGTTGGTTTTAGAGTTCCAAATTCATCTATCTATATAGGAGAGAACAGAGTGAAACCTAAAAATAAAAACTGCTACTGGTAACGAACGCTTCAACCTAGAAGAACAAAATTTGGTGAGCCAAGTGGGATTTGTGGACTTGTCATTACCACCAAGTTTCATCAAGATTGGGTGAAAAAATATTTGCTGGTATTTCGGAAACTCGTAATTTCTTGGAAGCTTGGCAACCCCTATCAATGAAACTGCTTTTCCACAGTCTCTGCTTAGGGCTAGTTGAAGCGGAAACAAATCTTAGAGACAAATTGAGAACTCCTTTATTTTGTCAAGTTTCAAAGAGCTACTAAAAACCATATTGGATTAAGAGTTCCAAATTCATCTATCTATATGGGAGAGAACAGAGTGAAACCTAAATATAAAAACTGCGACTGTTGACGAACGCTTCAACCTAGAAGAACAAAATTTGGTAAGCCAAGTGGGATTTGTGTACTGATCATTACCACCAAGTATCATCATGTTCCGGTTAAAAAATATTTGCTGGTATTTCGGAAACTCGTTATTTCTTAGAAGCTTGGCAACCCCTCTCAATGAAATTGCTTTTCCACAGTCTGTGCCTAGGACTACTGGAAGAGGAAAAAAAAATAGAGACAAAACTGAGAGGTACTTTATTTTGTCAAATTTCAAAGGGCTACTGCAAACCATATTGGATTTAGAGTTCCAAATTCATCTAACTATATAGGAGAGAACAGAGTGAAACCTAAATATAAAAACTGGTACTGTAGACGAACGCTTCAACCTAGAAAAACAAAATTTGGTGAACCAAGTGGGATTTGTGTACTTGTCATTACCACCAAGTATCATCAAGATTGGGTGAAAAAATATTTGCTGGTATTTCGGAAAATCGTTATTTCTTAGAAGCTTGGTAACCCCTCTCAATATAAGTGCTTTTGCACAGTCTGTGCCTAGGGCTACTTGAAGAGGAAACAAACCATAGAGACAAAACTAAGAACTCCTTTATTTTGTCAAGTTCCAAAGAGCCACTATAAAGCATGTTGGATTTAGAGTTCAAATTCATCTATCTATATATGTGAGAATAGAGTGAAACCTAAAAATAAAAACTGCTACTATAAACGAACGCTTCAACCTAGAAGAACAAAATTTGGTAAGCCAAGTGGGATTTGTGTACTGATCATTACCACCAAGTATCATCATGTTCCGGTTAAAAAATATTTGCTGGTATTTCGGAAACTCGTTATTTCTTAGAAGCTTGGCAACCCCTCTCAATGAAAGTGCTTTTCCACAGTCTGTGCCTAGGACTACTTGAAGAGGAAACAAAACATAGGGAAAAAACTGAGATCTCCTTTATTTTGTCAAGTTTCAAAGAGCTATTACAAACCATGTTGGATTTAGAGTTCCAAATTCATCTATCTATATAGGAGAGAACAGAGGGAAACCTAAAAATATAAACTGCTACTGTAAACGAACGCTTCAACCGAAAAGAACAAAATTTGGTGAGTCAGTGGGATTTGTGTAACAATCATTACCACCAAGTATCATCAAGATTGGGTGAAAAAATATTTGCTGGTATTTCGGAAACTCGTTATTTCTTAGAAGCTTGGCAAGCCCTCTCAATGAAAGTGCTTTTCCACAGTCTATGCCTAGGGCTACTTGAAGAGAAAACAAACCATAGAGACAAAACTGAGAACTCCTTTATTTTCTCAAGTTTCAAAGAGCTATTACAAACCATGTTGGATTTAGAGTTCCAAATTCATCTATCTATATAGGAGAGTACAGAGTGAAACCTAAATATAAAAACTGCTACTGTAGACGAACGCTTCAATCTAGAAGAATAAAATTTGGTGAGCAAAGTGGGATTTGTGTAGTGATCATTACCACCAAGTATCATCAAGATTGGGTGTAAAATTATTTGCTGGTTTTTAAGGAAATTCGTTTTTTCTTAGAAGCTTGGCAAACCCACTCAATGAAAGAGCTTTTCCACAGTCTGTGCCTAGGACTACTTGAAGAGGAAACAAACCATAGAAACAAAACTGAGAACTCCTTTATTTTGTCAAGTTTCAAAAGCTACTATCAACCTTGTTGGATTTAGAGTTATAAATTCATCTATCTATATAGGAGAGAACAGAGTGAAACCTAAATATAAAATCTGCTACTGTAGATGAACGCTTCAACCTAGAAGAACAAAATTTGGTGAGTCAGTGGGATTTGTGTACCAATCATTTCCACCAAGTATCATCAAGATTGGGTGAAAAAATATTTGCCGGTATTTCGGAAACTCGTTATTTCTTAGAAGCTTGGCACCCCTCTCAATGAAAGGGCTTTTCCACCGTCGGTGCCTAGGTATAATTGAAGAGGAAACAAACCATAGAGACAAAACTGAGAACTCCTTTATTTGTCAAGTTTAAAAGAGCTACTACAAACCATATTGGATTTAGAGTTCCAAATTCGTCTATCTATATGGGAGAAAACAGAGTGAAACCTAAAAATAACAACTGCTTCTGTAAACGAACGCTTCAACTTAGAAGAACAAAATTTGGTGAGCCAAGAGGGATTTGTGGACTTGTCATTACCACCACGTATCATCAAGATTGGGTGAAAAAATATTTGCTGGTATATCGGAAACACGTAATATCTTGGAAGATTGGCAACCCCTCTCAAGGAAAGTGCTTTTCCACCGTCGGTGCCTAGGTCTAATTGAAGAGGAAACAAACCATAGAGACAAAACTGAGAACTCCTTTATTTTGTCAAGTTTCAAAGAACTACTACAAACCATGTTGGATTTAGAGTTCCAAATTCATCTATCTATATAGCAGAGAACAGATGAAAAATAAACATAAAAACTGCTAATGTAGACGAACACTTCAACCTAGAAGAACAAAATTTGGTGAGCCAAGTGGGATTTGTGTACCGATAGTTACCACCGAGTATCATCATGATTGGGTAAAAAAATATTTGCTGGTATTTCGGAAACTCGTAATTTCTTGGAAGCTTGGCAACCCCTCTCAATGAAAGTGCTTTTCCACAGTCTCTGCTTAGGGCTACTTGAAGCGGAAACAAATCATAGAGACAAAACTGAGATCTCCTTTTTTTTGTCAAGTTTCAAAGAGCTACTACAAACCATATTGGATTTAGAGTTCCGAATTCATCTATCTATATAGGAGAGAACAGAGTAAAACCTAAAAATAAAAACCGCTACTGTAGACGAATGCTTCAACCTAGAAGAACAAAATTTGGTGAGCCAAGTGGGATTTGTGTACTTGTTCTTACAACCAAGTATCATCAAGATTGGGTGAAAAAATATTTGCTGGTATTTCGGAAACACGTTATTTCTTAGAAGCTTGGCAACCCCTCTCAATGAAAGTGCTTTTCCACAGTCTGTGGAAGGGCTATTTGAAGAGGAAACAAACCATAGAGACAAAACTGAGAACTCCTTTATTTAGTCAAGTTTCAAAGAGCTACTACAAACCATGTTGGATTTAGAGTTCCAAATTCATCTATCTATATAGGAGAGAACAGAGTGAAACCTAAAATAAAAACTGCTACTGAAAACGAACGCTTCAACCTAGAAGAATAAAATTTGGTGAGCCAAGTGGGATTTGTGTACTGATCATTACCACCAAGTATCATCAAAATAGGGTGAAAAAATATTTGCTGATATTTCAGAAACTCGTAATTTCTTGGAAGCTTGGCAACCCCTCTAAAGGAAAGTGCTTTTCCACAGTCACTGCTTAGGGCTACTTGAAGTGGAAAGAAATCATAGAGACCAAACTGAGAACTCCTTCATTTTGTCGAGTTTCAAAGAGCTACTAAAAACCATGTTGGATTTAGAGTTCCAAATTCATCTATCTATAAAGGAGAGAACAGAGTGAAACCTAAATATAAAAATTGCTACTGTAGACGAACGCTTCAAACTAGAAGAACAAAATGTGGTGAACCAAGTGGGATTTGTGAACTGATCATCACCACCAAGTATCATCAAGATTGGGTGAAAAAATATTTGCTGGTATTTCGGAAACTCGTAATTTCTTGGAAGCTTGGCAACCCCTCTCAATGAAAGTGGTTTTCCACAGTCTCTGATTAGGTCTACTTGAAGCGGAAACAAATCATAGAGACAAAACTGAGAACACCTTTATTTTGTCAAGTTTCAAAGAGCTACTAGAAACCACATTGGATTTAGAGTTCCAAATTCATCTATCTATATAGGAGAGAACAGATTGAAACCTAAATATAAAAACTGCTACTGTAGACGAACGCTTCAAACTAGAAGAACAAAATTTGGTGAGCCAAGTGAGATTTGTGTACCGATCTTCACCACCAAGTATCATCAAGATTGGGTGAAAAAATATGTGCTGTTATTTCGGAAACACGTTATTTCTTAGAAGCTTGGCAACCCCTCTCAATGAAAGTGCTTTTCCACAGTCTGTGGAAGGGCTATTTGAAGAGGAAACAAACCATAGAGAAAAAACTGAGAACTCCTTTATTTTGTCAAGTTTCAAAGAGCTACTACAAACCATGTTGGATTTAGAGTTCCAAATTCATCTAACTATATAGGAGAGAACAGAGGGAAATCTAAAAATAAAAACTGCTACTGTAAACGAACGCTTCAACCTAGAAGAAGTAAATTTGGTTAGCCAAGTGGGATTTGTGTACTTTTCATTACCACCAAGTATCATCAAGATTGGGTGAAAATATATTTGCTGATATTTTGAAAACTCGTTATTTCTTAGAAGCTTGGCAACCCCTCTCAATGAAAGTGCTTTTCAACAGTCTGTGCCTTGGACTACATGAAGAGGAAACAAACCATAGAGAAAAAACTGAGAACTCCTTTATTCTGTCAAGTTTCAAAGAGCTACTACAAACAATGTTGGATTTAGAGTTCCAAATTCATCTATCTATATAGGAGAGAACAGAGTGAAACCTAAAAATAAACACTGCTACTGAAAACGAACGCTTCAAACTACAAGAACAAAATTTGGTGAGCCAAGTGGAATTTGTGTAGTGATCATCACCACCAAGAATCATCAAGATTGGGTGAAAAAATATTTGTTGGTATTTCAGAAACTCGTTATTTCTTAGAAGCTTGGCAACACCTCTCAATGAAAGTGCTTTTCCACAGTCTGTGCCTAGGGCTACTTGAAGAGGAAACAAACCATAGAGACAAAACTGAGAACTCCTTTATTTTGTCAGGGTTCAAACAGCTACTACAAACCATGTTGGATTTAGAGTTCCAAATTCATCTATCTATATTGCAGAGAACAGAGTGAAACCTAAAAATAAAAACTGCTACTGTAGACGAACTCTTCAACCTAGAAGAAGAAAATTTGGTGAGCCAAGTGGGATTTGTGTACTTGTCATTACCACCACGTATCATCAACATTGGGTGACAAAATATTTGCTGGTATTTCGGAAACTCGTAATTTCTTGAAGCTTGGCAACCCCTTTCAATGAAAGTGCTTTTCCACAGACTCTGCCTAGGGCTATATGAAGCAGAAACAAATCATAGAGACAAAACTGTGAACTCCTTTACTTTGTCCAGTTTCAAAGAGCTACTACAAACCATAATGGATTTAGAGTTCCAAATTCATCTATCTATATAGGAGAGAACAGAGTGAAACCTAAAAATAAAAACTGCTACTGACAACGAAAGCTTCAACCTAGAAGAACAAAATTTGGTGAGTCAAGGGGATTGGTGTACCGAACGTAAACACCAAGTATCACCACGATTGGGTGAAAAAATATTTGCTGGTATTTCGGAAACTCGTAATTTATGGAAGCTTGCCATCCCCTCTCAATGAAAGTGCGTTTCCACAGTCTGTGCCTAGGGCTACTTGAAGCTGAAACTAATCATAGAGACCAAACTGAGAACTCCTTTATTTTGTCAAGTTTCAAAGAGCCACTACAAACCATGTTGGTTTTAGAGTTCCAAATTCATCTATCTATATAGGAGAGAACAGAGTGAAACCTAAAAATAAAAACTGCTACTGGTAACGAACGCTTCAACCTAGAAGAACAAAATTTGGTGAGCCAAGTGGGATTTGTGGACTTGTCATTACCACCAAGTTTCATCAAGATTGGGTGAAAAAATATTTGCTGGTATTTCGGAAACTCGTAATTTCTTGGAAGCTTGGCAACCCCTATCAATGAAACTGCTTTTCCACAGTCTCTGCTTAGGGCTAGTTGAAGCGGAAACAAATCTTAGAGACAAATTGAGAACTCCTTTATTTTGTCAAGTTTCAAAGAGCTACTAAAAACCATATTGGATTAAGAGTTCCAAATTCATCTATCTATATGGGAGAGAACAGAGTGAAACCTAAATATAAAAACTGCGACTGTTGACGAACGCTTCAACCTAGAAGAACAAAATTTGGTAAGCCAAGTGGGATTTGTGTACTGATCATTACCACCAAGTATCATCATGTTCCGGTTAAAAAATATTTGCTGGTATTTCGGAAACTCGTTATTTCTTAGAAGCTTGGCAACCCCTCTCAATGAAATTGCTTTTCCACAGTCTGTGCCTAGGACTACTGGAAGAGGAAAAAAAAATAGAGACAAAACTGAGAGGTACTTTATTTTGTCAAATTTCAAAGGGCTACTGCAAACCATATTGGATTTAGAGTTCCAAATTCATCTAACTATATAGGAGAGAACAGAGTGAAACCTAAATATAAAAACTGGTACTGTAGACGAACGCTTCAACCTAGAAAAACAAAATTTGGTGAACCAAGTGGGATTTGTGTACTTGTCATTACCACCAAGTATCATCAAGATTGGGTGAAAAAATATTTGCTGGTATTTCGGAAAATCGTTATTTCTTAGAAGCTTGGTAACCCCTCTCAATATAAGTGCTTTTGCACAGTCTGTGCCTAGGGCTACTTGAAGAGGAAACAAACCATAGAGACAAAACTAAGAACTCCTTTATTTTGTCAAGTTCCAAAGAGCCACTATAAAGCATGTTGGATTTAGAGTTCAAATTCATCTATCTATATATGTGAGAATAGAGTGAAACCTAAAAATAAAAACTGCTACTATAAACGAACGCTTCAACCTAGAAGAACAAAATTTGGTAAGCCAAGTGGGATTTGTGTACTGATCATTACCACCAAGTATCATCATGTTCCGGTTAAAAAATATTTGCTGGTATTTCGGAAACTCGTTATTTCTTAGAAGCTTGGCAACCCCTCTCAATGAAAGTGCTTTTCCACAGTCTGTGCCTAGGACTACTTGAAGAGGAAACAAAACATAGGGAAAAAACTGAGATCTCCTTTATTTTGTCAAGTTTCAAAGAGCTATTACAAACCATGTTGGATTTAGAGTTCCAAATTCATCTATCTATATAGGAGAGAACAGAGGGAAACCTAAAAATATAAACTGCTACTGTAAACGAACGCTTCAACCGAAAAGAACAAAATTTGGTGAGTCAGTGGGATTTGTGTAACAATCATTACCACCAAGTATCATCAAGATTGGGTGAAAAAATATTTGCTGGTATTTCGGAAACTCGTTATTTCTTAGAAGCTTGGCAAGCCCTCTCAATGAAAGTGCTTTTCCACAGTCTATGCCTAGGGCTACTTGAAGAGAAAACAAACCATAGAGACAAAACTGAGAACTCCTTTATTTTCTCAAGTTTCAAAGAGCTATTACAAACCATGTTGGATTTAGAGTTCCAAATTCATCTATCTATATAGGAGAGTACAGAGTGAAACCTAAATATAAAAACTGCTACTGTAGACGAACGCTTCAATCTAGAAGAATAAAATTTGGTGAGCAAAGTGGGATTTGTGTAGTGATCATTACCACCAAGTATCATCAAGATTGGGTGTAAAATTATTTGCTGGTTTTTAAGGAAATTCGTTTTTTCTTAGAAGCTTGGCAAACCCACTCAATGAAAGAGCTTTTCCACAGTCTGTGCCTAGGACTACTTGAAGAGGAAACAAACCATAGAAACAAAACTGAGAACTCCTTTATTTTGTCAAGTTTCAAAAGCTACTATCAACCTTGTTGGATTTAGAGTTATAAATTCATCTATCTATATAGGAGAGAACAGAGTGAAACCTAAATATAAAATCTGCTACTGTAGATGAACGCTTCAACCTAGAAGAACAAAATTTGGTGAGTCAGTGGGATTTGTGTACCAATCATTTCCACCAAGTATCATCAAGATTGGGTGAAAAAATATTTGCCGGTATTTCGGAAACTCGTTATTTCTTAGAAGCTTGGCACCCCTCTCAATGAAAGGGCTTTTCCACCGTCGGTGCCTAGGTATAATTGAAGAGGAAACAAACCATAGAGACAAAACTGAGAACTCCTTTATTTGTCAAGTTTAAAAGAGCTACTACAAACCATATTGGATTTAGAGTTCCAAATTCGTCTATCTATATGGGAGAAAACAGAGTGAAACCTAAAAATAACAACTGCTTCTGTAAACGAACGCTTCAACTTAGAAGAACAAAATTTGGTGAGCCAAGAGGGATTTGTGGACTTGTCATTACCACCACGTATCATCAAGATTGGGTGAAAAAATATTTGCTGGTATATCGGAAACACGTAATATCTTGGAAGATTGGCAACCCCTCTCAAGGAAAGTGCTTTTCCACCGTCGGTGCCTAGGTCTAATTGAAGAGGAAACAAACCATAGAGACAAAACTGAGAACTCCTTTATTTTGTCAAGTTTCAAAGAACTACTACAAACCATGTTGGATTTAGAGTTCCAAATTCATCTATCTATATAGCAGAGAACAGATGAAAAATAAACATAAAAACTGCTAATGTAGACGAACACTTCAACCTAGAAGAACAAAATTTGGTGAGCCAAGTGGGATTTGTGTACCGATAGTTACCACCGAGTATCATCATGATTGGGTAAAAAAATATTTGCTGGTATTTCGGAAACTCGTAATTTCTTGGAAGCTTGGCAACCCCTCTCAATGAAAGTGCTTTTCCACAGTCTCTGCTTAGGGCTACTTGAAGCGGAAACAAATCATAGAGACAAAACTGAGATCTCCTTTTTTTTGTCAAGTTTCAAAGAGCTACTACAAACCATATTGGATTTAGAGTTCCGAATTCATCTATCTATATAGGAGAGAACAGAGTAAAACCTAAAAATAAAAACCGCTACTGTAGACGAATGCTTCAACCTAGAAGAACAAAATTTGGTGAGCCAAGTGGGATTTGTGTACTTGTTCTTACAACCAAGTATCATCAAGATTGGGTGAAAAAATATTTGCTGGTATTTCGGAAACACGTTATTTCTTAGAAGCTTGGCAACCCCTCTCAATGAAAGTGCTTTTCCACAGTCTGTGGAAGGGCTATTTGAAGAGGAAACAAACCATAGAGACAAAACTGAGAACTCCTTTATTTAGTCAAGTTTCAAAGAGCTACTACAAACCATGTTGGATTTAGAGTTCCAAATTCATCTATCTATATAGGAGAGAACAGAGTGAAACCTAAAATAAAAACTGCTACTGAAAACGAACGCTTCAACCTAGAAGAATAAAATTTGGTGAGCCAAGTGGGATTTCTGTACTGATCATTACCACCAAGTATCATCAAAATAGGGTGAAAAAATATTTGCTGATATTTCAGAAACTCGTAATTTCTTGGAAGCTTGGCAACCCCTCTAAAGGAAAGTGCTTTTCCACAGTCACTGCTTAGGGCTACTTGAAGTGGAAAGAAATCATAGAGACCAAACTGAGAACTCCTTCATTTTGTCAAGTTTCAAAGAGCTACTAAAAACCATGTTGGATTTAGAGTTCCAAATTCATCTATCTATAAAGGAGAGAACAGAGTGAAACCTAAATATAAAAATTGCTACTGTAGACGAACGCTTCAAACTAGAAGAACAAAATGTGGTGAACCAAGTGGGATTTGTGAACTGATCATCACCACCAAGTATCATCAAGATTGGGTGAAAAAATATTTGCTGGTATTTCGGAAACTCGTAATTTCTTGGAAGCTTGGCAACCCCTCTCAATGAAAGTGGTTTTCCACAGTCTCTGATTAGGTCTACTTGAAGCGGAAACAAATCATAGAGACAAAACTGAGAACACCTTTATTTTGTCAAGTTTCAAAGAGCTACTAGAAACCACATTGGATTTAGAGTTCCAAATTCATCTATCTATATAGGAGAGAACAGATTGAAACCTAAATATAAAAACTGCTACTGTAGACGAACGCTTCAAACTAGAAGAACAAAATTTGGTGAGCCAAGTGAGATTTGTGTACCGATCTTCACCACCAAGTATCATCAAGATTGGGTGAAAAAATATGTGCTGTTATTTCGGAAACACGTTATTTCTTAGAAGCTTGGCAACCCCTCTCAATGAAAGTGCTTTTCCACAGTCTGTGGAAGGGCTATTTGAAGAGGAAACAAACCATAGAGAAAAAACTGAGAACTCCTTTATTTTGTCAAGTTTCAAAGAGCTACTACAAACCATGTTGGATTTAGAGTTCCAAATTCATCTATCTATATAGGAGAGAACAGATTGAAACCTAAAAATAAAAACTGCTACTGAAAACGAACGCTTCAACCTAGAAGAACAAAATTTGGTGAGTCAAGAGGGATTGTTGTACCGATCGTAAACACCAAGTATCATCACGATTGGGTAAAAAAATATTTGCTGGTATTTCGGAAACTCGTAATTTCTTGGAAGCTTGGCAACCCCTCTCAATGAAAGTGCGTTTCCACCGTCTGTGCCTAGGGCTACTTGAAGAGGAAACAAACCATAGTGACAAAACAGAGAACTCCCTTATTTGTCAAGTTTCAAAGAGCCACTACAAACCATGTTGGTTTTAGAGTTCCAAATTCATCTATCTATATAGGAGAGAACAGAGTGAAACCTAAAAATAAAAACTGCTACTGTTAACGAACGCTTCAACCTAGAAGAACAAAATATGGTGAGCCAAGTAGGATTTGTGGACTTGTCATTACCACCAAGTTTCATCAAGATTGGGTGAAAAAATATTTGCTGGTATTTCGGAAACTCGTAATTTCTTGGAAGCTTGGCAACCCCTATCAATGAAACTGCTTTTCCACAGTCTCTGATTAGGGCTATTTGAAGTGGAAACAAATCATAGAGACAAAACGGAGAACTCCTTCATTTTGTCAAGTTTCCAAGAGCTACTACAAACCATTTTGGATTTAGAGTTCCAAATTCATCTATCTATATAAGAGAGAACAGATTGAAACCTAAAAATAAAAAAACTGCCACTCTAAACGAACGCTTCAACCTAGAAGAAGAAATTTTGGTGAGCCATGTGGGATTTGTGTACTGATCATTACCACCAAGTATAATCAAGATTGGGTGAAAAAATATTTGCTGGTATTTCGGAAACTCGTTATTTCTTAGAAGCTTGGCCACCCCTCTCAATGAAAGTGCTTTTCCACAGTCACTGCTTAGGGCTACTTGAAGCAGAAACAAATCATAGAGACAAAACTGAGAACTCCTTTATTTTGTCCAGTTTCAAGGAGCTAGTACAAACCATGTTGGATTTAGAGTTCCAAATTCATCTATCTATATAAGAGAGAACAGATTGAAACCTAAGTATAAAATCTGCTACGGTAGACAAACGCTTCAACCTTGAAGAACAAAATTTGGTGAATAATTGGGATTTGTGTACTGATCATTACCACCAAGTATCATCAAGATTGGGTGTAAAAACATTTGCTGGTATTTCGGAAACTCATTATTTCTCAGAAGCTTTGCAACCCCTCTCAATGAAAGTGTTTATCCACACTGTGTGCATAGGGTTAGTTGAAGAGGAAACAAATCATAGAGACAAAACTGAGAACTCCTTTATTTTGTCAAGATTCAAAGGGACACTACAAACCATGTTGGATTTAGAGTTCCAAATTCATCTATCTGTATAGCAGAGAACAGAGTAAAACCTAAACATAAAAATTGCTACTGCAGACGAACGCATCAACCTAGAAGAACAAAATTTGGTGAGCCATGTGGGATTTGTGTACTGATCATTACCACCAAGTATAATCAAGATTGGGTGAAAAAATATTTGCTGGTATTTCGGAAACTCGTTATTTCTTAGAAGCTTGGCCACCCCTCTCAATGAAAGTGCTTTTCCACAGTCACTGCTTAGGGCTACTTGAAGCAGAAACAAATCATAGAGACAAAACTGAGAACTCCTTTATTTTGTCCAGTTTCAAGGAGCTAGTACAAACCATGTTGGATTTAGAGTTCCAATTCATCTATCTATATAGGAGAGAACAGAGTGAAACCTAAATATAAAAATTGCTACTGTAGACGAACTCTTCAACCTTGAAGAACAAAATTTGGTGAGACATTGGGATTTGTGTACTGATCATCACCACAAAGTATCATCAAGATTGGGTGAAAAAATATTTGCTGGTATTTCGGAAACTCGTTATTTCTTAGAAGCTTGGCAACCCCTCTCAATGAAAGTGCTTTTCCACAGTCACTGTTTGGGCTACTTGAAGCGGAAGCAAATCATAGAGACAAATCTGAGAACTCCTTTATTTTGTCAAGTATCAAAGAGCTACTACAAACCATATTGGATTAGAGTTCCAAATTCATCTATCTATATAGGAGAGAACAGAGTGAAACTTAAATATAAAAACTGCTACTGCAGACGAACGCATCAACCTAGAAGAACAAAATTTGTTAAGGCAAGTGGGATTTGTGTACTTGTCATTACCACCACGTATCATCAAGATTGGGTGAGAAAATAAGTGCTGGTATTTCGGAAAATCGTAATTTCTTGGAAACTTTGCAATGCCTTTCAATGAAAGTACTTTTCCACCGTCTGTGCCTAGGGCTACTTGAAGAAAAAAAAACCATAGAGACAAAACGGAGAACCCCTTTATTTTGTCAAGTTTCAAAGAGCTACTACAAACCATGTTGGATTTAGAGTTCCAAAGTCATCTATCTATATAGGAGAGAACACAGTGAAACCTAAAAATAAAAACTGCGACTGTAAACGAATGCTTCAACCTAGAAGAACAAAATTTGGTGAGCAAAGTGGGATTTGTGGACTTGATATTACCACCACGTATCATCAAGATTGGGTGAAAAAATATTTGCTGGTATTTCGGAAACTGGTAATTTCTTGGAAGCTTGGCAACCCCTCTCAATGAAAGTGCTTTTCCACAGTCTCTGCTTAGGGCTACATGAAGCGGAATCAAATCATAGAGACAAAACTGAGAACTCCTTTACTTTGTCAAGTTTCAAAGAGCTACAACAAACCATATTGGATTTAGAGTTCCAATTTCATCTATCTATATAGCAGAGAACAGAGTGAAACCTAAATATAAAAACTGCTACTGTAGACCAACGCTTCAACCTAGAAGAACAAAATTTGGTGAGCCTAGTGGGATTTGTGTACTGATCATTACCACACAGTTTCATCAAGATTGTGTAAAAAAATATTTGCTGGTATTTCGGAAACTCGTAATTTCTTGGTAGCTTGGCAACCGCTTTCAATAAAAGTGCTTTTCCACCGTCGGTGCCTAGAGCTAATTGAAGAGGAATCAAACCATAGAGACAAAACTGAGAACTCCTTTCTTTTGTCAAGTTTCAAAGAGCTACTACAAACCATATGGGATTTAGAGTTCCAAATTCATCTATCTATATAGCAGAGAACAGAGTGAAACCTAAATATAAAAACTGCTACTTTAGATGAACAATTCAACCTAGAAGAACAAAATTTGTTGAGCCAAGTGGGATTTGTGTACTTGTCATTACCACCAAGTATCATCAAGATTGGCTGAAAAAATATTTGCTGGTATTTCGAAAACTCGTTATTTCTTAGAAGTTTTGCAACCCCTCTCAATGACAGTGCTTTTCCACCGTCTATGCCGAGGGCTACTTGAAGAGGAAACAAACCAAAGGGACAAAACTGAGAACTCTTTATTTTGTCAAGTTTCAAAGAGCTACTACAAACCATGTTGGATTTAGAGTTCCAAATTCATCTATCTATATAGCAGACAACAGAGTGAAACCTAAATATAAAAACTGCTACTGTAAATGAACGCTTCAACTTAGAAGAACAAAATTTGGTGAGCCAAATGGGATTTGTGGACTTGTCATTACACCACGTATCATCAAGATTGGGTGAAAAAACATTTGCTGGTATTTCGGAAACTCGTAATTTCTTGGAAGCTTGGCAATCCCTCTGAATGAAAGTGCTTTTCCACAGTCTCTGCTTAGGGCTACTTGAAACGGATAGAATTCATAGAGACAAAACTGAGAACTCCTTTATTTTGTCAAGTTTCAAAGACCTACTAAAAACCATGTTGGATTTAGAGTTTCAAATGCATCTATCTATATAGGAGAGAACAGAGTGAAACCTAAATATAAAAATTGTTACAGTAGATGAACGCTTCAACCGAGAAGAACAAAATTTGGTGAACCAGGTGGGATTTGTGTACTGATCATCACCACCAAGAATCATCATGATTGGGTGAAAAAATATTTGCTGGTATTTCGGAAATTCTTTATTTCTTAGAAGCTTGGATACCCTTCTCAATAAAGTGCTTTACCATAGTCAGTGCCTAGGGCTACTTGAAGAGGAAACAAACCGTAGAGACAAAACTGAGAACTCCTTTATTTTGTCAAGTTTCAAAGAGCTACTACAAACTATGTTGGATTTAGAGTTCCAAATTCATCTCTCTATATAGCAGAGAACAGAGTGAAACCTAAATATAAAAATTGCTACTGTAGATGAACGCTTCAACCTAGAAGAACAAAATTTGGTGTGCCAAGTGGGATTTGTGTACCGATCATTACCACCACGTATCATCAACATTGGGTGACGAAATATTTGCTGGTATTACGGAAAATCATAATTTCTTGGAAGCTTGGCAACCCCTTTCAATGAAAGTGCTTTTCCACAGTCTCTGCTTAGGGCTACATGAAGCGGAAACAAATCATAGAGACAAAACTGAGAACTCCTTTATTTTGTCAAGTTTCAAAGAGCTACTACAAACCATATTGGATTTAGAGTTCCAAATTCATCTATCTATATAGGAGAGAGCAGAGTGAAACCTAAATATAAAAACTGCTACTGTAGACAAACGCTTCAACCTACAAGAACAAAATATGGTGAGCCAAGTGGGATTTGTGTACTGATCATTAACACCCAGTTTCATCAAGATTGCGTGAAAAAAATATTTGCTGGTCTTTCGGAAACTCATTATTTCTTAGAAGCTTGGCAACCCCACTCAATGAAAGTGATTTTCCAAAGTCTGTTCCTAGGGGTACATGAAGAGGAAACAAACCATAGAGACAAAACTGAGAACTCCTTTATTTTCTCAAGTTTCAAAGAGCTACTACAAACCATGTGGGATTTAGAGTTCTAAATTCATCTATCTATATAGGAGAGAACAGAGTGAAACCTAAAAATAAAAACGGCTACAGTAAACGAACGCTTCAACCTAGAAGAACAAAATTTGGTGAGCCAAGTGCGATTTGTGGACCGATCATTACCACAACGTATCATCAACCTTGGGTGAAAAAATATTTGCTGGTATTTCGGAAACTTGTAATTTCTTGGTAGCTTGGCAACCACTTTCAATAAAAGTGCTTTTCCACCGTCAGTGCCTAGGGCTAATTGTAGAGGAATCAAACCATAGAGACAAAACTCAGAACTCCTTTCTTTAGTCAAGTTTCAAAGAGCTACTACAAACCATATTGGATTTACAGTTCCAAATTCATCTATGTATATAGCAGAGAACAGAGTGACACCTAAACATAAAAACTGCTACTGTAGACTAACGCTTCAACCTAGAAGTACAAAATTTGGTGAGCCAGGTGGGATTTGTGTACTTGTCATTACCACCAAGTATCATCAAGATTGGGTGAAAAAATATTTGCTGGTATTTCGGAAACTCGTTATTTCTTAGAAGCTTGGCAACCCCTCTCAATGAAAGTGCTTTTCCACAGTCTTTGCCTAGGGCTACTTGAAGAGGAAACAAACCATAAAGACAAAACTGAGAACTCCTTTATTTAGTCAAGTTTCAAAGACTCACTACAAACCATGTTGCATTAAGAGTTCCCAATTCATCTATCTGTATAGCAGAGAACAGAGTGAAACCTAAATATAAAAATTGCTACTGTAGACGAACGCTTCAACCTAGAAGAACAAAATTTGGTGAGCCAAGTGGGATTTGTGTACTGATCATTACCACCAAGTATCATCAACATTGGGTGACAAAATTTTTGCTCGTATTTCGGAAACTCGTTATTTCTTAGAAGCTTGGCAAACCCTCTCAATGAAAGTGCTTTTCCACCGTCGGTGCGAGGGCTGATTGAAGAGGAAACAAACCATATAGCCAGAATGAGAACTCCTTTCTTTTGTCAAGTTTCAAAGAGTTACTACAAACCATGTTGGATTTAGAGATCCAAATTCATCTATCTATATAGCAGAGAACAGAGTGAAACCTAAATATAAAATCTGCTACTGTAGATGAACGCTTCAACCTAGAAGAACAAAATTTGGTGAGCCAAGTGGGATTTGTATACTGATCATTACCACCAAGTATCATCAAGATTGGGTGAAAAAATATTTGCTGGTATTTCGGAAACTCGTAATTTCTTGGAAGCTTGGCAACCCCTCTGAATGAAAGTGCTTTTCCACAGTCTCTGCTGAAGGTTACTTGAAGCGGAAACAAACCATAGAGACAAAACTGAGAACTCCTTTATTTTGTCAAGTTTCAAAGAGCTACTACAAACCATGTTGGATTTAGAGTTCCAAATTCATCTATCTATATAGGAGAGAACAGAGTGAAACCTAAAAATAATAACTGCTACTGTAAACGAACGCTTCAACCTAGAAGAAGAAAATTTGGTGAGCCAAGTGGGATTTGTGTACATGTCATTACCACCACGTATCATCAAGATTGGGTGACAAAATATTTGCTGGTATTTCGGAAACTCGTAATTTCTTGGAAGCTTGGCAACCCCTCTCAATGAAAGTGCTTTTCCACAGTCTCTGCGTAGGGCTACTTAAAGAGCAAACAAACCATAGAGACAAAACTGAGAACTCCTTTAATTTGTCAAGATTCAAAGAGCTACTACAAACCATGTTGGATTTAGAGTTCCAAATTCATCTATCTATATAGCAGAGAACAGAGTGAAACCTAAATATAAAAACTGCTCCTTTAGATGAACAATTCAACCTAGAAGAACAAAATTTGGTGAGCCAAGTGGGATTTGTGTACTTGTCATTACCACCAAGTATCATCAAGATTGGGTGAAAAAATATTTGCTGGTATTTCGGAAACTCGTTATTTCTTAGAAGTTTTGCAAACCCTCTCAATGACAGTGCTTTTCCACCGTCTATGCCTAGGGCTACTAGAAGAGGAAACAAACCAAAGGGACAAAACTGAGAACTCCTTTATTTTGTAACGTTTCAAAGAGCTACTACAAACCATGTTCGATTTAGAGTTCCAAATTCATCTGTCTATATAGCAGACAACAGAGTGAAACCTAAATATAAAAACTGCTACTGTAAATGAACGCTTCAACTTAGAAGAACAAAATTTGGTGAGCCAAATGGGATTTGTGGACTTGAAATTACCAACACGTATCATCAAGATTGGGTGAAAAAATATTTGCTGGTATTTCGGAAACTCGTAATTTCTTGGAAGCTTGGCAACCCCTCTGAATGAAAGTGCTTTTCCACAGTCTCTGCTTAGGGCTAACTGAAACGGATACAAATCATAGAGACAAAACTGAGAACTCCTTTATTTTGTCAAGTTTCAAAGAGCTACTACAAACCATGTTGGATTTAGAGTTTCAAATGCATCTATCTATATAGGAGAGAACAGAGTGAAACCTAAATATAAAAATTGCTACAGTAGACGAACGCTTCAACCGAGATGAACAAAATTGGTGAGTCAAGTGGGATTTGTGTACTGATCATCACCACCAAGTATCATCATGATTGGGTGAAAAAATATTTGCTGGTATTTCGGAAATTCGTTATTTCTTAGAAGCTTGGATACCCCTCTCAATAAAGTGCTTTACCATAGTCAGTGCCTAGGGCTACTTGAAGAGGAAACAAACCATAGAGACAAATTGAGAACTCCTTTATTTTGTCAAGTTTCAAAGAGCTACTACAAACTATGTTGGATTTAGAGTTCCAAATTCATCTATCGATAAAGCAGAGAACAGAGTGAAACCTAAATATAAAAACTGCTACTGTAGATGAACGCTTCAACCTAGAAGAAAAAAAATTGGGTGAGCCAAGTGGGATTTGTGTACCGATCATTACCACCACCTATCATGAACATTGGGTGACAAAATATTTGCTGGTATTTTGGAAACTCGTAATTTCTTGGAAGCTTGGCAACCCCTTTCAATGAAAGTGCCTTTCCACAATCTCTGCTTAGGGCTACATGAAGCGGAAATAAATCATAGAGACAAAACTGAGAACTCCTTTATTTTGTCAAGTTTCAAAGAGCCACTACAAACCATGTTGGATTTAGAGTTCCAAATTCATCTATGTATATAGCAGAGAACAGAGTGACACCTAAACATAAAAACTGCTACTGTAGACTAACGCTTCAACCTAGAAGTACAAAATTTGGTGAGCCAGGTGGGATTTGTGTACTTGTCATTACCACCAAGTATCATCAAGATTGGGTGAAAAAATATTTGCTGGTATTTCGGAAACTCGTTATTTCTTAGAAGCTTGGCAACCCCTCTCAATGAAAGTGCTTTCCCACAGTCTTTGCCTAGGGCTACTGAAGAGGAAACAAACCATAAAGACAAAACTGAGAACTCCTTTATTTAGTCAAGTTTCAAAGACTCACTACAGACCATGTTGCATTTAGAGTTCCAAATTCATCTATCTGTATAGCAGAGAACAATTGAAACCTAAATATAAAAATTGCTACTGTAGACGAACGCTTCAACCTAGAAGACCAAAATTTGGTGAGCCAAGTGGGATTTGTGTACTGATCATTACCACCAAGTATCATCAACATTGGGTGACAAAATTTTTGCTCGTATTTCGGAAACTCGTTATTTCTTAGAAGCTTGGCAAAGCCTCTCAATGAAAGTGCTTTTCCACCATCGGTGCGAGGGCTGATTGAAGAGGAAACAAACCATATAGCCAAAATGAGAACTCCTTTCTTTTGTCAAGTTTCAAAGAGTTACTACAAACCATGTTGGATTTAGAGTTCCAAATTCATCTATCTATATAGCAGAGAACAGAGTGAAACCTAAATATAAAAACTGCTACTGTAGATGAACGCTTCAACCTAGAAGAACAAAATTTGGTGAGCCAAGTGGGATTTGTGTACTGATCATTACCACCAAGTATCATCAAGATTGGGTGAAAAAATATTTGCTGGTATTTCGGAAACTCGTAATTTCTTGGAAGCTTGGCAACCCCTCTCAATGAAAGTGCTTTTCCACAGTCTCAGCTGAAGGTTACTTGAAGCGGAAACAAATCATAGAGACAAAACTGAGAACTCCTTTATTTTGTCAAGTTTCAAAGAGCTACTACAAACCATGTTGGATTTAGAGTTCCAAATTCATCTATCTATATAGGAGAGAACAGAGTGAAACCTAAAAATAATAACTGCTACTGTAAACGAACGCTTCAACCTAGAAGAAGAAAATTTGGTGAGCCAAGTGGGATTTGTGTACATGTCATTACCACCACGTATCATCAAGATTGGGTGACAAAATATTTGCTGGTATTTCGGAAACTCGTAATTTCTTGGAAGCTTGGCAACCCCTCTCAATGAAAGTGCTTTTCCACAGTCTCTGCGTAGGGCTACTTAAAGAGCAAACAAACCATAGAGACAAAACTGAGAACTCCTTTAATTTGTCAAGTTTCAAAGAGCTACTACAAACCATGTTGGATTTAGAGTTCCAAATTCATCTATCTATATAGCAGAGAACAGAGTGAAACGTAAATATAAAAACATTTACTATAGACGAACGCTTCAACCTAGAAGAACAAAATTTGGTGAGCCGAGTAGGATTTGTGTACCGATCATTACCACCACGTATCATCAACCTTGGGTGAAAAAATATTTGCTGGTATTTTGGAAACTCGTAATTTTTGAAAGCTTCGCAACCCCTTTCAAGGAAAGTGCTTTTCCACAGTCTCTGCTTAGGGCTACATGAAGCGGAAACAAATCATAGAGACAAAACTGAGAACTCCTTTACTTTGTCAAGTTTCAAAGAGCTACTAAAAACCATGTTGGATTTAGAGTTCCAAATTCATCTATCTATATAGCAAATAACAGAGTGAAACCTAAATATAAAAACTGCTACTGTAGATGAACAAATCAACCTAGAAGAACGAAATTTGGTGAGCCAAGTGGTATTTGTGTACTGATCATTACCACCAAGAATCATCAAGATTGGGTGAAAAAATATTTGCTGGTATTTAAGAAACTCGTTATTTCTTAGAAGCTTGGCAACCCCTCTCAATGAAAGTGCTTTTCCGCCGTCTTTTCCTAGGGGTACTTGAAGAGGAAACAAACCATAGAGACAAAACTGAGAACTCCTTTATTTTGTCAAGTTTCAAAGAGCTACTACAAACCATGTTGGATTTAGAGTTCCAAATTCATCTATCTATATAGGAGAGAACAGAGTGAAACCTAAAAATAAAAACTGCTACTGTAAACGAACGCTTCAACCTAGAAGAACAAAATTTGGTGAGCCATGTGCGATTTGTGGACTGATCATTACCACAACGTATCATCAACCTTGGGTGAAAATCTATTTGCTGGTATTTCGGAAACTCGTTATTTTTAGAAGTTTTGCAACCCCTCTCAATGAAAGTGCTTTTCCACCATCTATGCTTAGGGCTACTTGAAGAGGAAACAAACCAAAGAGACAAAACTGAGAACTCCTTTATTTTGTCAAGTTTCAAAGAGCTACTACAAACCATGTTGGATTTAGAGTTCCAAATTTATCTATCTATATAGCAGAAACAGAGTGAAACCTAAATATAAAAACTGCTACTGTAAATGAACGATTCAACTTAGAAGAACAAAATTTGGTGAGCCAAATGGGATTTGTGGACTTGTCATTACCACCACGTATCATCAAGATTGGGTGACAAAATATTTGCTGGTATTTCGGAAACTCGTAATTCCTTGGAAGCTTGGCAACACCTCTCAATGAAAGTGCTTTTCCACAGTTTCTGCGTAGGGCTACTTGAAGTGGAATCAAATCATAGAGACAAAGCTGATAACTCCTTTATTTTGTCAAGTTTCAGAGAGCTACTACAATCCTTGTTGGATTTAGAGTTCCACATTCATATATCTATATAGCAGAGAACAGAGTGAAACCTAAATATAAAAACTGCTACTGTAGATGAACGCTTCAAACGAGAAGAACAAAATGTGGTGAGCTAAGTGGGATTTGTGTACTGATCTTCACCACCAAGTATCACCAAGATTGGGTGAAAAAATATTTGCTGGTAATTTGGAAACTCGTTATTTCTTAGAAGCTTGGCAACCCCTCTCAATGAAAGTGCTTTTCCACAGTCTCTGCTTAGGGCTACTTGAAGCGGAAACAAATCATAGAGACAAAACTGAGAACTCCTTTATTTTGTCAAGGTTCAAAGAGCTACTACAAACCTTGTAGGATTTAGAGTTCCAAATTCATCTATCTATATAGGAGAGAACAGAGTGATACCTAAAAATAAAAACTGCTACTGTAAAAGAACGCTTACTTAGATGAACGAAATTCGGTGAGCCAAGTGGGATTGTGGACTTGTCATTACCACCACGTGTCATCAAGATTGGGTGAAAAAATATTTGCTGGTATTTCGTAAACTCGTAATTTCTTGGAAGCTGGGCAACCCCTCTCAATGAAAGTGCTTTTCCACCGTCTATGCCTCGGGCTACTTGAAGAGGAAACAAACCATAGAGACAAAACTGAGAACTCCTTTATTTTGTCAAGTTTCAAAGAGCCACTGCAAACCATGTTGGATTTAGAGTTCCAAATTCATCTATCTATATAGCAGAGAACAGAGTGAAACCTAAACATAAAAACTGCTACTGTAGACGAACGCTTCAACCTGGAGTAACAAAATTTGGTGAGCCAAGTGGGATTTGTGTACTGATCATTACCACCCAGTATCATCAACATTGGGTGAAAAAAATATTTGCTGGTATTTCGGAAACTCGTAATTTCTTGGAAGCTTGGCAACCCCTCTCAATGAAAGTGCTTTTCCACAGTCAGTGCCTGGGGCTACTTAAAGAGGAAACAATCCATAGAGACAAAACTGAGACCTCCTTTATTTTGTCAAGTTTCAAAGAGCTACTACAAACCATGTAGGATTTAGAGTTCCAAATTAATCTATCTATATAGGAGAGAACAGAGTGAAACCTAAAAATAAAAACTGCTACTGTAAACGAATGCTTCAAACTAGAAGAACAAAATTTGGTGAGACAAGCGGTTTTGTGAAATGATCATTACCACCAAGTATCATCAAGATTGGGTGAAAAAATATTTGCTGGTATTTCGGAAACTCGTTATTTCTTAGAAGCTTGGAAACCCCTATCAATTAAAGTGCTTTTCCACAGTCTTTGCCTAGGATACTTGAAGAGGAAACAAACCATAGAAACAAAACTGAGAACTCCTTTATTTTGTCAAGTGTCAAAGAGCTACTACAAACCATGTTATATTTAGAGTTCCAAATTCATCTATCTATATAGGAGAGAACAGAGTGAAACATAAATATAAAAACTGCTACTGC
The DNA here is from genome assembly GCF_048772815.1 of Callospermophilus lateralis. Classification (NCBI taxonomy): domain Eukaryota; kingdom Metazoa; phylum Chordata; class Mammalia; order Rodentia; family Sciuridae; genus Callospermophilus; species Callospermophilus lateralis. Next base: position 113,440 of record NW_027512933.1, read on the forward strand.
AGATGAACGCTTCAATCTAGAAGAACAAAATTTGGTGAGCCAAATGGGTTATGTGTACTGATCATTACCACCACGTATCATCAAGATTGGGTGACAAAATATTTGCTGGTATTTCGGAAACTCGTAATTCCTTGGAAGCTTGGCAACCCCTCTCAATGAAAGTGCTTTTCCACAGTTTCTGCATAGGGCTACTTGAAGTGGAATCAAATCATAGAGACAAAGCTGATAACTCCTTTATTTTGTCAAGTTTCAGAGAGCTACTACAATCCTTGTTGGATTTAGAGTTCCACATTCATATATCTATATAGCAGAGAACAGAGTGAAACCTAAATATAAAAACTGCTACTGTAGATGAACGCTTCAAACGAGAAGAACAAAATGTGGTGAGCTAAGTGGGATTTGTGTACTGATCTTCACCACCAAGTATCACCAAGATTGGGTGAAAAAATATTTGCTGGTAATTTGGAAACTCGTTATTTCTTAGAAGCTTGGCAACCCCTCTCAATGAAAGTGCTTTTCCACAGTCTCTGCTTAGGGCTACTTGAAGCGGAAACAAATCATAGAGACAAAACTGAGATCTCCTTTATTTTGTCAAGGTTCAAAGAGCTACTACAAACCATGTAGGATTTAGAGTTCCAAATTCATCTATCTATATAGGAGAGAACAGAGTGATACCTAAAAATAAATACTGCTACTGTAAAAGAACGCTTACTTAGAAGAACAAAATTTGGTGAGCCAAGTGGGATCGTGGACTTGTCATTACCACCACGTATCATCAAGATTGTGTGAAAAAATATTTGCTGGTATTTCGGAAACTGGTAATTTCTTGGAAGCTTGGCAACCCCTCTCAATGAAAGTGCTAGTCCACAGTCTCTGCTTAGGGCTACTTGAAGCGGAAACAAATCATAGAGACAAAACTGAGAACTCCTTTATTTTGTCAAGTTTCAAAGAGCTACTACAAACCATATTAGATTTAGAGTTCCAAATTCATCTATCTATATAGGAGATAACAGAGTGAAACCTAAATATAAAAACTGCTACTGTAGACGAACGCTTCAACCTAGAAGAACAAAATTTGGTGAGCCAAGATGGATTTGTTTACCGATCTTCACCACCAAATATCATCAAGATTGGGTGAAAAAATATTTGCTGCTAATTCGGAAACTCGTTATTTCTTAGAAGTTTGGCAACCCCTCTCAATGAAAGTGCTTTTCCACAGTCTCTGCTTAGGGCTACTTGAAGCGGAAACAAATAATAGAGACAAAACTGAGAACTCATTTATTTTGTCAAGTTTCAAAGAGCTACTACAAACCATGTTGGATTTAGAGTTCCAAATTCATCTATCTATATAGGAGAGAACAGAGTAAAACCTAAAAATAAAAACTGCAACTGTAGACGAATGCTTCAACCTAGAAAAACAAAATTTGGTGAGCCAAGTGGGATTTGTGTACTTTCCATTACCACCAAGTATCATCAAGATTGGGTGGAAAAATATTTGCTGGTATTTCGGAAACTCGTTATTTCTTAGAAGCTTGGCAACCCCTCTCAATGAAAGTGCTTTTCCATAGTCTGTGACTAGGGCTACTTGAAGAGGAAACAAACCATAGAGCCAAAATCAGAACTCCTTTCTTTTGTCAAGTTTCAAAGTGCAACTACAAACCATGTTGGATTTAGAGTTCCAAATTCATCTATCTATAGAGCAGAGAACAGAGTGAAACCTAAATATAAAAACTGCTACTGTAGATGAACGCTTCAACCTAGAAGAACAAAATATGGTGAGCCAAGTGGGATTTGTGTACTGATCTTCACCACCAAGTATCATCAAGATTGGGTGAAAAAATATTTGCTGGTAATATGGAAACCCGTTATTCCTTAGATGCTTGGCAACCCCTCTCAATGAAAGTGCTTTTCCACAGTCTCTGCTTAAGGCTATTGAAGCAGAAACAAATCATAGAGACAAAACTGAGAACTCCTTTATTTTGTCAAGGATCAAAGAGCTACTACAAACCATGTTTAATTTAGAGTTCGAAATTCATCTATCTATATAAAAGAGAACAGAGTGAAACCTAAAAATAAAAACTGCTACTGTAAAAGAACGCTTTAACTTAGAAGAACAAAATTTCGTGAGCCAAGTGGGATTGTTTACTTGTCATTACCACCACATATCATCAAGATTGGGTGATAAAATATTTGCTGGTATTTCGGAAACTCATAATTTCTTGGAAGCTTGGCAACCCCTCTCAATGAAAGTTATTTTAACCGTCTGTGCCTAGGGCTACTTGAAGAGGAAACAAACCATAGAGACAAAACTGAGAACTTCTTTATTACGTCAAGTTTCAAAGAGCCACTACAAACCATGTTGGATTTAGAGTTCCAAATTCATCTATCTATATAGCAGAGAACAGAGTGAAACCTAAACATAAAAACTGCTACTGTAGACGAACGCTTCAAACTAGAAGAACAAAATTTGGTGAGCCAAGTGGGATTTGTGTACTTGTCATTACCAGCAAGTATCATCAAGATTGGGTGAAAAAATATTTGCTGGTATTTTGGAAACTCGATATTTTAGAAGCTTGGCAACCCCTCTCAATGAAAGTGCTTTTCCACAGTCTGTGCCTAGGGCTACTTGAAGAGGAAAAAACCGTAGAGACAAAACTGAGAACTCCTTTATTTTGTCAAGTTTCAAAGAGCCACTCCAAACCATGTTGGATTTAGTGTTCAAATTCATCTGTCTATATAGCAGAGAACAGAGTGAAACCTAAACATAAAAACTGCTACTGTAGACGAACGCTTCAACCTGGAAGAACAAAATTTGGTGAGCCAAGTGGGATTTGTGTACTGATCATTACCACCCAGTATCATCAACACTGGGTGAAAAAAATATTTGCTGGTATTTCGGAAACTCGTAATTTCTTCGAAGCTTGGCAACCCCTCTCAATGAAAGTGCTTTTCCACAGTAAGTGCCTTGGGCTACTTAACGAGGAAACAATCCATAGAGACAAAACTGAGAACTCCTTTATTTTGTCAAGTTTCAAAGAGCTACTACAAACCATGTAGAATTTAGAGTTCCAAATTCATCTATCTATATAGGAGAGAACAGAGTGAAACCTAAAAATAAAAACTGCTACAGTAAATGAATGCTTCAAACTAGAAGAACAAAATTTGGTGAGCCTAGTGGAATTGTGTACTGATCATTACCACCAAGTATCATCAAGATTGGGTGAAAAAATATTTGCTGGTATTCCAGAAACCAGTTATTTCTTTGAAGCTTGGCAACCCCACTCAATGAATGTGCTTTTCCACAGTCTGTGTCTAAGACTGCTTGAACGGGAAACAAACCATAGAAACAAAACTGAGAACTCCTTTATTTTGTCAAGTGTCAAATAATACTAAAAACCATGTTGGATTTAGAGTTCCAAATTCATCTATCTATATAGGAGAGAACAGAGTGAAACCTAAATATAAAAACTGTTACTGTAGACGAACGCTTCAATTTAGAAATACAAAATTTGGGGAGCCAAGTGTGTTTTGTGTACTGATCATTACCACCAAGTATCATCAAGATTGGGTGAAAAAATATTTGCTGGTATTTCGGAATCTTGTAATTTCTTGGAAGCTTGGCAACCCCTCTCAATGAAAGTGCTTTTCCACAGTCTCTGCTTAGGGCTACTTAGAGTGAAAACAAATCATATTGACAAAACTGAGAACTCCTTTATTTGTCAAGTTTCAAAAAGCTACTACAAACCATATTGGATTTAGAGTTCCAAATTCATCTATCTATATAGGAGAGAACAGAGTGAAACCTAAATATAAGAACTGCTACTGTACACGAATGCTTCAACCTAGAAGAACAAAATTTGATGAGCCAAGTGGGATTTGTGTACCGATCTTCACCACCAAGTATCATCAAGATTGGGTGAAAAAATATTTGCTGGTAAATCGGAAACTCGTTATTTCTTAGACTCTTGGCAACCCCTCTCACTGAAAGTGCTTTTCCACAGTCTCTGCTTAGGGCTACTTGAGGCAGAAACAAATAAGAGTGACAAAACTGTGAACTCATTTATTTTGTCAAGTTTCAAAGAGCTACTACAAACCACGTTGGATTTAGTGTTCCAAATTCATCTATCTATATAGGAGAGAACAGAGTGAAACCTAAATATAAAAACTGCTACTGTAGGTGAGCACTTCAACCCAGAAGACCACAACTTGGTGAGCCAAGTGGGTTTTGAGTACTGATCATTACCACCAAGTATCATCAAGATTGGGTGAAAAAATATTTGCTGGTTTTTCGGAAACTCGTTATTTCTTAGAAGCTTGGCAACCCCTCCCAATGAAATTGCTAATCCACAGTCTGTGCCTAGGGCTACTTGAAGAGGAAACAAACCATAGAGACAAAACTGAGAACTCCTTTATTTTTGTCAAGTTTCAAAGAGCCACTACACACCATGTTGGATTTAGAGTTCCAAATTTATCTATCTATATAGCAGAGAACAGAGTGAAACCTAAACATAAAAACTGCTACTGTAGACGAACGCTTCAACCTGGAAGGACAAAATTTGGTGAGCCAAGTGGGATTTGTGTACTTTTCATTACCACCAAGTATCATCAAGATTGGGTGAGAAAATATTTGCTGGTATTTCGGAAACTCGTTATTTCTTAGAAGCTTGGCAACCCCTCTCAATGAAAGTGCTTTTCCATAGTCTGTGACTAGGGCTACTTGAAGAAGAAACAAACCATAGAGCCAAAATCAGAACTCCTTTCTTTTGTCACGTTTCAAAGAGCAACTACAAACCATGTTGGATTTAGAGTTCCAAATTCATCTATCTATATAACAGAGAACAGAGTGAAACCTAAATATAAAAAATGCTACTGTAGATGAACGCTTCAACCTAGAAGAACAAAATTTGGTGAGCCAAGTGGGATTTGTGGACTTGACATTACCGCCACGTATCATCAAGATTGCGTGAAAAAATATTTGCCTTTCTTTCGGATACTCGTAATTTCTTGGAAGCTTGGCAACCCCTCTCAATGAAAGTGCTTTTCCACCGTCTATGCCTAGGGCTACTTGAAGAGGAAACAAACCATAGAGACAAAACTGAGAACTCCTTTATTTTGTCAAGTTTCAAAGAGCCACTACAAACCATGTTGGATTTAGAGGTCCAAATTCATCTATCTATATAGCAGAGAACAGAGTGAAACCTAAACATAAAAACTGCTACTGTGGACGAACGCTTCAAACTAGAAGAACAAAATTTGGTGAGCCAAGTGGGATTTGTGTACTGATCATCACCACCAATTACCATCAAGATTGGGTTATAAAATATGTGCTGCTATTTCGGAAACTCGTTATTTCTTAGAAGCTTGGCAACCCCTGTCAATGAAAGTGCTTTTCCACAGTCTGTGCCAGGGATATTTGAAGAGGAAACAAACCATGGAGACAAAACTGAGAACTCCTTTATTTTGTCAAGTTTCAAAGAGCTACTAGAAACCATGTTGGATTTAGAGTTCCAAATTAATCTATCTATATAGGAGAGAAGAGAGTGAAACCTAAAAATTGAAACTGCTACTGAAAACGAACGAATCAACCTAGAATAACAAAATTTGGTGAGTCAAGTGGGATTTGTGTACCGATCATTACCACCAAGTATCATTAAGATTGGGTGAAAAAATATTTGCTTGTGTTTCGGAAACTGGTAATTTCTTGGAAGCTTGGCAACCCCTCTGAATGAAAGAGCTTTTCCACCGTCTGTGCCTAGAGCTACTTGAAGAGGAAACAAACCATAGAGACAAAACTGAGAACTCCTTTATTTTGTCAAGTTTCAAAGAGCCACTACAAACCATGTTGGATTTAGAGTTCCAAATTCATCTATCTATATACGAGAGAAGCAAGTGAAACCTAAACATAAAAACTGCTACTGTAAATGAACGCTTCAACCTAGAAGAACAAAATTTGGTGAGCCAAGTGGGAATTGTGTAATGATCATTACCACCAAGTATCATCAAGTTTGGGTGAAAAAATATTCTCTGGCATTTCGGAAACTCGTTATTTCTTAGAAGCTTGGCAACCCTCTCAATGATAGTGCGTTTCCACAGTCTGTGCCTAGGGCTACTTGAAGAGGAAACCAACCATAAAGACAAAACTGAGAACTCCTTTATTTTGTCAAGCTTCAAAGAGATACTACAAACCATGTTGGATTTAGAGTTCCAAATTCATCTGTCTATACAGGAGAGAACAGAGTGAAACCAAAATATAATAACTGCTACTGTAAAAGAACGCTTCAACCTAGAAGAACAAAATTTGTTGAGCCAAGTGGGATTTGTGTACTGATCATTACCACCAAGTATCATCAAGTTTGGGTGAAAAAATATTTGCTGGTATTTCGGAAACTCGTTATTTCTTAGAAGCTTGGCAACCCCTCTCAATGAAAGTGCTTTTCCACAGTATGTGCCTAGGGCTACTTGAAGAGGAAACAAATTATAGAGACGAAACTGAGAACTCCTTTATTTTGTCAAGTTTCAAAGAGCTACTACAAACCATGTTGGATTTATAGTTCCAAATTCATCTATCTATATAGGAGAGAACAGAGGGAAATCTAAAAATAAAAACTGCTTCTGTAGACGAATGCTTCAACCTAGAAGAACAAAATTTGGTGAGCCAAGTGGGATTTGTGTACTGATCATTGCCACCAAGTGTCATCAAGATTGCGAGAAAAAATATTTGCTGGTATTTCGGAAACTCGTTAATTCTTAGAAGCTTGGCAACCCCTCTCAATGGAAGTGCTTTTCCACAGTCAGTGCCTAGGACTACTTGAAGAGGAAACAAACCATAGAGACAAAACTGAGAACTCACCTATTTTGTCAAGTTTCAAAGGGCTACTGCAGACCATGTTGGATTTAGAGTTCCAAATTCATCTGTCTATATAGGAGAGAACAGAGTGAAACCAAAATATAAAAACTGCTACTGTAAATGAACACTTCAAACTAGAAGAACAAAATTTGGTGAGCCAAGTGGGATTTGTGTACTTATCATTACCACCAAGTATCATCAAGTTTGGGTGAAAAAATATTCGCTGGTATTTCGGAAACTCGTTATTTCTTAGAAGCTTGGCAACCCTCTCAATGAAAGTGCTTTTCCACCTTCTGTGCCTAGGGCGACTTGAAGAGGAAACCAACCATAAAGACAAAACTGGGAACTCCTTTAATTTGTCAAGTTTCAAAGAGCTACTACAAACCATGTTGGATTTAGAGTTCAAATTCATCTGTCTATATAGGAGAGAACAGAGTGAAACCTAAAAATAAAAACTGCTACTGTAAACGAACGCTTCAACCTAGAAGAACGAAATTTGGTGAACCAAGTGGTATTTGTGTACTTGTCATAACCACCACGTATCATCAACATTGGGTGAAAAAATATTTGCTGGTATTTCGGAAACTCGTTATTTCTTGGAAGTTTGGCAACCCCTTTCAATGAAAGTGCTTTTTCACAGTCTCTGCTTAGGGCTACATGAAGCGAAAACAAATCATAGAGAGAAAACTGACAACTCCTCTATTTTGTCAAATTTCAAAGAGCTACTACGCACCATGTTGGATTTAGTGTTCCAAATTAATCTGTCTATACAGGAGAGAACAGAGGGAAACCTAAAAATATGAACTGCTACTGTAAACGATCGCTTCAACCTAGAAGAACAAAATTTGGTGAGTCCAGTGGGATATGTGTACCGATCATTACCGCCAAGTATCATCAAGATTCGGTGAAAAAATATTTGCTGGTATTTCGGAAACTCGTTATTTCTTAGAAGCTTGGCAACCCATCTCAATGAAAGTGGATTTCCACCGTTGGTGCCTAGGACTACTTGAAGAGGAAACAAAACATAGAGACAAAACTGAGAACCACTTTATTTTGCCAAGTATCAAAGAGCTACTGCAAACCATATTGGATTTAGAGTTGCAAATTCATCTATCTATATAGGAGAGAACAGAGTGAAACCTAAATATAAAAACTGCTACTGTAGACGAACGCTTCAACCTAGAAGAACAAAATTTGGTGAGCCAAGTGGGATTTGTGCACTGATCATTACCAACAAGTATCATCAACATTGGGTGAAAAAATATTTGCTGGTATATCGGAAACTTGTTATTTCTTAGAGCCTTTGCAAACCCTCTCAATGAAAGTGCTTTTCCACAGTCTGTGCCAGGGCTATTTGAAGAGGAAACAAACCATGGAGACAAAATTGAGAACTCCTTTATTTTGTCAAGTTTCAAAGAGCTACTACAAACCATGTTGGATTTAGAGTTCCAAATTCATCTATCTATATAGGAGAGAAGAGAGTGGAACCTAATAATTAAAACTGCTACTGAAAACGAACGCATCAACCTAGAAGAACAAAATTTGGTGAGTCAAGTGGGATTTGTGTACCGATCATTACCACGAAGTATCATCAAGATTGGGTGAAAAAATATTTGCTGGTGTTTCGGAAACTGGTAATTTCTTGGAAGCTTGGCAACCCCTCTCAATGAAAGTGCTTTTCCACCGTCTGTGCCTAGGACAACTTGAAGAGGAAACAAACCACAGAGACAAAACTGAGAACTCTTTTATTTTGTCAAGTTTCAAAGAGCCACTACAAACCATGTTGGATTTAACGTTCCAAATTCATCTATCTATATACGAGAGAACCAAGTGAAACCTAAACATAAAAACTGCTACTGTAGAAGAACACTTCAACCTAGAAGAACAAAATTTGGTGAGCCAAGTGGGATTTGTGTACTGATCATTACCACCAAGTACCATCAATATTGGGTGAAAAAATATTTGCTGGTATTTCAGAAACTCATTATTTCTTAAAAGCTTGGCAACACCTCTCAATGAAAGTGCTTTTCCACAATCTGTGCCTAGGGCTACTTGAAGAGGAAACAAACCGTAGAGACAAAACTGAGAACTCCTTTACTTTGTCCAGTTTCAAAGAGCTACTACAAACCATGTTGGATTTATAGTTCCAAATTCATCTATCTATATAGGAGAGAACAGAGGGAAATCTAAAAATTAAAACTGCTACTGAAAACGAACGCATCAACCTAGAAGAACAAAATTTGGTGAGTCAAGTGGGATTTTTGTACAGATCATTACCACCAAGTATCATCAAGATTGGGTGAAAAAATATTTGCTAGTGTTTCGAAAACTGGTAATTTCTTGGAAGTTTGGCAACCCCTCTCAATGAAAGTGATTTTCCACAGTCTGTGCCTAGGGCTACTTGAAGAGGAAACAAACCATAGAGACAAAACTGAGAACTCCTTTATTTTTGTCAAGTTTCAAAGAGCCACTACACACCATGTTGGATTTAGAGTTCCAAATTTATCTATCTATATAGCAGAGAACAGAGTGAAACCTAAACATAAAAACTGCTACTGTAGACGAACGCTTCAACCTGGAAGAACAAAATTTGGTGACCCTAGTGGGATTTGTGTACTTTTCATTACCACCAAGTATCATCAAGATTGGGTGAGAAAATATTTGCTGGTATTTCGGAAACTCGTTATTTCTTAGAAGCTTGGCAACCCCTCTCAATGAAAGTGCTTTTCCATAGTCTGTGACTAGGGCTACTTGAAGAAGAAACAAACCATAGAGCCAAAATCAGAACTCCTTTCTTTTGTCACGTTTCAAAGAGCAACTACAAACCATGTTGGATTTAGAGTTCCAAATTCATCTATCTATATAACAGAGAACAGAGTGAAACCTAAATATAAAAAATGCTACTGTAGATGAACGCTTCAACCTAGAAGAACAAAATTTTGTGAGCCAAGTGGGATTTGTGGACTTGACATTACCACCACGTATCATCAAGATTGCGTGAAAAAATATTTGCCTTTCTTTCGGATACTCGTAATTTCTTGGAAGCTTGGCAACCCCTCTCAATGAAAGTGCTTTTCCACCGTCTATGCCTAGGGCTACTTGAAGAGGAAACAAACCATGGAGACAAAACTGAGAACTCCTTTATTTTGTCAAGCTTCAAAGAGCCACTACAAACCATGTTGGATTTAGAGGTCCAAATTCATCTATCTATATAGCAGAGAACAGAGTGAAACCTAAACATAAAAACTGCTACTGTGGACGAACGCTTCAAACTAGAAGAACAAAATTTGGTGAGCCAATTGGGATTTGTGTACTGATCATCACCACCAAGTACCATCAAGATTGGGTTATAAAATATTTGCTGGTATTTCGGAAACTCGTTATTTCTTAGAAGCTTGGCAACCCCTGTCAATGAAAGTGCTTTTCCACAGTCTGTGCCAGGGATATTTGAAGAGGGAACAAACCATGGAGACAAAACTGAGAACTCCTTTATTTTGTCAAGTTTCAAAGAGCTACTAGAAACCATGTTGGATTTAGAGTTCCAAATTAATCTATCTATATAGGAGAGAAGAGAGTGAAACCTAAAAATTGAAACTGCTACTGAAAACGAACGAATCAACCTAGAATAACAAAATTTGGTGAGTCAAGTGGGATTAGTGTACCGATCATTACCACCAAGTATCATTAAGATTGGGTGAAAAAATATTTGCTGGTGTTTCGGAAACTGGTAATTTCTTGGAAGCTTGGCAACCCCTCTGAATGAAAGAGCTTTTCCACCGTCTGTGCCTAGAGCTACTTGAAGAGGAAACAAACCATAGAGACAAAACTGAGAACTCCTTTATTTTGTCAAGTTTCAAAGAGCCACTATAAACCATGTTGGATTTAGAGTTCCAAATTCATCTATCTATATACGAGAGAAGCAAGTGAAACCTAAACATAAAAACTTCTACTGTAAATGAACGCTTCAACCTAGAAGAACAAAATTTGGTGAGCCAAGTGGGAATTGTGTAATGATCATTACCACCAAGTATCATCAAGTTTGGGTGAAAAAATATTCTCTGGCATTTCAGAAACTCGTTATTTCTTAGAAGCTTGGCAACCCTCTCAATGAAATTGCGTTTCCACAGTCTGTGCCTAGGGCTACTTGAAGAGGAAACCAACCATAAAGACAAAACTGAGAACTCCTTTATTTTGTCAAGCTTCAAAGAGCTACTACAAACCATGTTGGATTTAGAGTTCCAAATTCATCTGTCTATACAGGAGAGAACAGAGTGAAACCAAAATATAATAACTGCTACTGTAAAAGAACGCTTCAACCTAGAAGAACAAAATTTGTTGAGCCAAGTGGGATTTGTGTACTGATCATTACCACCAAGTATCATCAAGTTTGGGTGAAAAAATATTTGCTGGTATTTCGGAAACTCGTTATTTCTTAGAAGCTTGGTAACCCCTCTCAATGAAAGTGCTTTTCCACAGTCTGTGCTAGGGCTACTTGAAGAAGAAAAAACTTTAGAGTCAAAACTGAGAACTCCTTTATTTTGTCAACTTTCAAAGAGCTACTAAAAACCATGTTGGATTTAGAGTTCCAAATTCATCTATCTATATAGGAGAGAACAGAGTGAAACCTAAAAATAAAAACTGCTACTGTAAACGAACGCTTCAACCTAGAAGAACGAAATTAGGTGAGCCAAGTGGTATTTGTGTACTTGTCATTACCACCACGTATCATCAACATTGGGTGAAAAAATATTTGCTGGTATTTCGGAAATTCGTAATTTCTTGGAAGTTTGGCAACCCCTTTCAATGAAAGTGCTTTTTCACAGTCTCTGATTAGGGCTACATGAAGCGGAAACAAATCATAGAGACAATACTGAGCACTCTTCTATTTTGTCAAATATCAAAGAGCTACTACACACCATGTTGGATTTAGTGTTCCAAATTCATCTATCTATACAGGAGAGAACAGAGGGAAACCTAAAAATATGAACTGCTACTGTAAACGATCGCTTCAACCTAGAAGAACAAAATTTGGTGAGTCAAGTAGGATTTGTGTACCGATCATTACCGCGAAGTATCATGAAGATTCGGTGAAAAAATATTTGCTGGTATTTTGGAAACTCGTTATTTCTTAGAAGCTTGGCAACCCCTCTCAATGAAAGTGGTTTTCCACCGTCGGTGCCTAGGACTACTTGAAGAGGAAACAAACCATAGAGACAAAATTGAGAACTCCTTTATTTTGTCTAGTTTCAAAGAGCCACTACAAACCATGTTGGATTTAGAGTTCCAAATTCATCTATCTATATACAAGAGAACCAAGTGAAACCTAAACATAAAAACTGCTACTGTAGAAGAACACTTCAACCTAGAAGAACAAAATTTGGTGAGCCAAGTGGGATTTGTGTACTGATCATTGCCACCAAGTGTCATCAAGATTGCGAGAAAAAATATTTGCTGGTATTTCGGAAACTCGTTATTTCTGAGAAGCTTGGCAACCTCTCTCAATGAAAGTGCTTTTCCACCGTCTGTGCCTAGGACTACTTGAAGAGGAAACAAGCCGTAGAGACAAAACTGAGAACTCCTTTATTTTGTCAAGTTTCAAAGAGCCACTACAAACCATGTTGGATTTAGAGTTCCAAATTCATCTATCTATATAAGAGAGAACAGATTGAAACCTAAGTATAAAATCTGCTACGGTAGACAAACGCTTCAACCTTGAAGAACAAAATTTGGTGAGTAAATTGGGATTTGTTTACTGATCATTACCACCAAGTATCATCAAGATTGGGTGTAAAAACATTTGCTGGTATTTCGGAAACTCATTATTTCTCAGAAGCTTTGCAACCCCTCTCAATGAAAGTGTTTATCCACACTCTGTGCATAGGGTTAGTTGAAGAGGAAACAAATCATAGAGACAAAACTGAGAACTCCTTTATTTTGTCAAGATTCAAAGGGACACTACAAACCATGTTGGATTTAGAGTTCCAAATTCATCTATCTGTATAGCAGAGAACAGAGTAAAACCTAAACATAAAAATTGCTACTGCAGACGAACGCATCAACCTAGAAGAACAAAATTTGGTGAGCCATGTGGGATTTGTGTACTGATCATTACCACCAAGTATAATCAAGATTGGGTGAAAAAATATTTGCTGGTATTTCGGAAACTCGTTATTTCTTAGAAGCTTGGCCACCCCTCTCAATGAAAGTGCTTTTCCACAGTCACTGCTTAGGGCTACTTGAAGCAGAAACAAATCATAGAGACAAAACTGAGAACTCCTTTAATTTGTCCAGTTTCAAGGAGCTAGTACAAACCATGTTGGATTTAGAGTTCCAAATTCATCTATCTATATAAGAGAGAACAGATTGAAACCTAAGTATAAAATCTGCTACGGTAGACAAACGCTTCAACCTTGAAGAACAAAATTTGGTGAGTAAATTGGGATTTGTGTACTGATCATTACCACCAAGTATCATCAAGATTGGGTGTAAAAACATTTGCTGGTATTTCGGAAACTCATTATTTCTCAGAAGCTTTGCAACCCCTCTCAATGAAAGTGTTTATCCACACTCTGTGCATAGGGTTAGTTGAAGAGGAAACAAATCATAGAGACAAAACTGAGAACTCCTTTATTTTGTCAAGATTCAAAGGGACACTACAAACCATGTTGGATTTAGAGTTCCAAATTCATCTATCTGTATAGCAGAGAACAGAGTAAAACCTAAACATAAAAATTGCTACTGCAGACGAACGCATCAACCTAGAAGAACAAAATTTGGTGAGCCATGTGGGATTTGTGTACTGATCATTACCACCAAGTATAATCAAGATTGGGTGAAAAAATATTTGCTGGTATTTCGGAAACTCGTTATTTCTTAGAAGCTTGGCCACCCCTCTCAATGAAAGTGCTTTTCCACAGTCACTGCTTAGGGCTACTTGAAGCAGAAACAAATCATAGAGACAAAACTGAGAACTCCTTTATTTTGTCCAGTTTCAAGGAGCTAGTACAAACCATGTTTTATTTAGAGTTCCAAATTCATCTATCTATATAGGAGAAAACAGAGTGAAACCTAAGTATAAAAATTGCTACTGTAGACGAACTCTTCAACCTAGAAGAACAAAATTTGGTGAGACATTGGGATTTGTGTACTGATCATCACCACAAAGTATCATCAAGATTGGGTGAAAAAATATTTGCTGGTATTTCGGAAACTCGTTATTTCTTAGAAGCTTGGCAACCCCTCTCAATGAAAGTGCTTTTCCACAGTCACTGTTTGGGCTACTTGAAGCGGAAGCAAATCATTGAGACAAATCTGAGAACTCCTTTATTTTGTCAAGTATCAAAGAGCTACTACAAACCATATTGGATTAGAGTTCCAAATTCATCTATCTATATAGGAGAGAACAGAGTGAAACTTAAATATAAAAACTGCTACTGCAGACGAACGCATCAACCTAGAAGAACAAAATTTGTTGAGGCAAGTGGGATTTGTGTACTTGTCATTACCACCACGTATCATCAAGATTGGGTGAGAAAATAAGTGCTGGTATTTCGGAAAATCGTAATTTCTTGGAAACTTTGCAATGCCTTTCAATGAAAGTACTTTTCCACCGTCTGTGAATAGGTCTACTTGAAGAAAAAAAAACCATAGAGACAAAACTGAGAACCCCTTTATTTTGTCAAGTTTCAAAGAGCTACTACAAACCATGTTGGATTTAGAGTTCCAAATTCATCTATCTATATAGGAGAGAACACAGTGAAACCTAAAAATAAAAACTGCGACTGTAAACGAATGCTTCAACCTAGAAGAACAAAATTTGGTGAGCAAAGTGGGATTTGTGGACTTGATATTACCACCATGTATCATCAAGATTGGGTGAAAAAATATTTGCTGCTATTTCGGAAACTGGTAATTTCTTGGAAGCTTGGCAACCCCTCTCAATGAAAGTGCTTTTCCACAGTCTCTGCTTAGGGCTACATGAAGCGGAATCAAATCATAGAGACAAAACTGAGAACTCCTTTACTTTGTCAAGTTTCAAAGAGCTACTACAAACCATATTGGATTTAGAGTTCCAAATTCATCTATCTATATAGCAGAGAACAGAGTGAAACCTAAATATAAAAACTGCTACTTTAGACGAACGTTTCAACGTAGAAGAACAAAATATGGTGAGCCAAGTGGGATTTGTGTACTGATAATTACCACACAGTTTCATCAAGATTGTGTAAAAAAATATTTGCTGGTATTTCGGAAACTCGTAATTTCTTGGTAGCTTGGCAACCGCTTTCAATAAAAGTGCTTTTCCACCGTCGGTGCCTAGAGCTAATTGAAGAGGAATCAAACCATAGAGACAAAACTGAGAACTCCTTTCTTTTGTCAAGTTTCAAAGAGCTACTACAAACCATATGGGATTTAGAGTTCCAAATTCATCTATCTATATAGCAGAGAACAGAGTGAAACCTAAATATAAAAACTGCTACTTTAGATGAACAATTCAACCTAGAAGAACAAAATTTGTTGAGCCAAGTGGGATTTGTGTACTTGTCATTACCACCAAGTATCATCAAGATTGGCTGAAAAAATATTTGCTGGTATTTCGGAAACTCGTTATTTCTTAGAAGTTTTGCAACCCCTCTCAATGACAGTGCTTTTCCACCGTCTATGCCGAGGGCTACTTGAAGAGGAAACAAACCAAAGGGACAAAACTGAGAACTCTTTATTTTGTCAAGTTTCAAAGAGCTACTACAAACCATGTTGGATTTAGAGTTCCAAATTCATCTATCTATATAGCAGACAACAGAGTGAAACCTAAATATAAAAACTGCTACTGTAAATGAACGCTTCAACTTAGAAGAACAAAATTTGGTGAGCCAAATGGGATTTGTGGACTTGTCATTACCACCACGTATCATCAAGATTGGGTGAAAAAACATTTGCTGGTATTTCGGAAACTCGTAATTTCTTGGAAGCTTGGCAATCCCTCTGAATGAAAGTGCTTTTCCACAGTCTGTGCTTAGGGCTACTTGAAACGGATAGAAATCATAGAGACAAAACTGAGAACTCCTTTATTTTGTCAAGTTTCAAAGACCTACTAAAAACCATGTTGGATTTAGAGTTTCAAATGCATCTATCTATATAGGAGAGAACAGAGTGAAACCTAAATATAAAAATTGTTACAGTAGACGAACGCTTCAACCGAGAAGAACAAAATTTGGTGAGCCAAGTGGGATTTGTGTACTTGTGATTACCACAAAGTATGATGAACATTGGGTGAAAAAATATTTGCTGGTAATTCGGAAACTCGTAATTACTTGGAAGCTTGGCAACCCCTTTCAATGAAAGTGCTTTCCACAGTCCGTGCCTAGGGCGACTTGAAGTGGAAACAAAACAGAGAGACAAAACAGAGAACTCCTTTATTTTTTACGTTTTAAACAGCAATTACACACCATGTGGGATTTAGAGTACCAAATTCATCTATCTATATAGGAGAGAACAGAGTGAAACCTAAATATAAAAACTGCTACTGTATACGAACGCTTTAACCCAGAAGAACAAAATTTGGTGAGCCAAGTGGGATTTGTGTTCTGATCATTACCACCAAGTATCATCAACATTGGTTGAAAAAATATTTGCTGGTATTTCGGAAACTCGTTATTTCTTAGAAGCTTGGCAACCCCTCTCAATGAAAGTGCTTTTCCACAGTCTGTGCCTAGGGCTACTTGAAGAGGAAACAAACCATAGACACAAAACTGAGAACTCCTTTATTTTGTCAACTTTCAAAGAGCTACTACAAACCATGTTGAATTTAGAGTTCCAAATTCATCTATCTATATAGGAGAGAACAGAGTGAAACCTAAAAATAAAAACTGCTACTGGAAACGAACGCTTCAACCTAGAAGAACAAAATTTGGTGAGCCAAGTGGGATTTGTGTACTTGTCATTACCACCACGTATCATCAACATTGGGTGAAAAAATATTTGCTGGTATTTCGGAAACTCGTAATTTGTTGGAAGCTTGGCAACCCCTTTCAATGAAAGTGCTTTTCCACAGTCTTTGATTAGGGCTACATGAAACGGAAACAAATTGTAGAGACAAAACTGAAAACTCCTTTATTTTCTCAAGTTTCAAAGAGCTACTACAAACCATGTTGGATTTAGAGTTCCAAATTCATCTATCTATATAGGAGAGAACAGAGTGAAATCTAAAAATAAAAACTGCTACTCTAAACGAATGCTTCAAACAAGAAGAACAAAATTTGGTGAGCCAAGTGGGATTTGTGTACTTGTCATTACCACCAAGTATCATCAAGGTTGGGTGAAAAAATATTTGCTGGTATTTCGGAAACTCGTTATTTCTTAGAAGCTTGGCAACCCCTCTCAATGAAAGTGCTTTTCCACAGTCTATGCCTAGGTCTACTTGAAGAGGAGACAAACCATAGAGACAAAACGGAGAACTCCTTTATTTTGTCAAGTTTCAAAGAGCCACAACAAACCATGTTGGATTTAGAGTTCCAAACTCATCTATCTATATAGCAGAGAACAGAGTGAAACCTAAACATAAAAACTGCTATTGTAGATGAACGCTTCAAACTGGAAGAACAATATTTGGTGAGCCAAGTGGGATTTGTGTACTGATCATTACCACCAAGTATCATCAACATTGGGTGAAAAAAATATTTGCTGGTATTTCGGAAACTCGTAATTTCTTGGAAGCTTGGCAACCCCTCTCAATGAAAGTGCTTTTCCACAGTCAGTGCCTAGGGCTACCTAAAGAGGAAACAATCCATAGACAAAACTGAGACCTCCTTTATTTTGTCAAGTTTCAAAGAGCTACTACAAACCATGTAGGATTTAGAGTTCCAAATTCATCTATCTATATAGGAGAAAACATAGTGAAACCTAAAAATAAAAACTGCTACTGTAAACGAATGCTTCAAACTAGAAGAACAAAATTTGGTGAGCCAAGTGGGATTGGTGTACTGATCATTACCACCCAAGTATCATCAAGATTGGGTGAAAAAATATTTGCTGGTATTTCGTAAACTCTTTATTTCTTAGAAGCTTGGCAACCCCACTCAATGAAAGTGCTTTTCCACAATCTGTGCCTAGGACTACTTGAAGAGGAAACAAACCATAGAAACAGAACTGAGAACTTCTTTATTTTTTCCAGTTTCAAAGAGCTACTACAAACCATGTTGGATTTAGAGTTCTAAATTCATCTGCCTATATAGGAGAGAACAGAGTGAAAACTAAATATAAAAACTGCTACTGTAGACGAACGCTTCAAACTAGAAGAACGAAATTTGGTGAGCCAAGTGGGATTTGTGTACTGATCTATTCCACCAAGTAAAATCAAGATTCGGTGAAAAAAATATTTGCTGGTATTTCGAAAACTCTTAATTTCTTGGAAGCTTGGCAACCCCTCTCAATGAAAGTGCATTTCCACAGTCTGTGCCTTGGGCTACTTAAAGAGGAAACAAATCATAGAGACAAAACTGAGAACTCCTTTGTTTTTTTCAAGTTTCTAAGAGCTACTACAAACCATGTTGGTTTTAGAGTTCCAAATTCATCTCTCTATATAGGAGAGAACAGAGTGAAACCTAAATATATAAACTGCTACTGTAGACGAACGCTTCAACCTAGAAGAACAGAATTTGGTGAGCCAAGTGGTATTTTTGTAGTGATCATTACCACCAAGTATCATCAAGATTGGGTGAAAAAATATTTGCTGGTATTTCGGAAACTCGATATATCTTAGAAGCTTGGAAACCCTCTCAATGAAAATGCTTTTCCACCATCGGTGCCTAGGGCTAATTGAAGAGAAAACAAACCATAGAGAAAAAACTGAGAACTCCTTTCTTTTGTCAATTTTCAGAGAGCTACTACAAACCATGTTGGATTCAGAGTTCCAAATTCATCTATCTATATAGTAGGGACCAGAGTGAAACCTAAATATAAAAACTGCTACTGTAGACGAACGCTTCAACCTTGAAGAACAAAATTTGGTGAGCCAAGTGGGATTTGTGTACCGATCTTCACCACCAAGTATCATCAAGATTGGGTGAAAAAATATTTTCAGGTAATTTGGAAACTCGTTATTTCTTAGAAGCCTGGCAACCCCTCTCAATGAAAGTGCTTTTCCACAGTCTCTGCTTAGGGCTACTTGAAGCGGAAACAAATAATAGAGACAAAACTGAGAACTCATTTATTTAGTCAAGTTTCAAAGAGCTACAACAAACCTTGTTGGATTTAGATTTCCAAATACATCTATCTATATAGGAGAGAACAGAGTAAAACCTAAAATAAAAACTGCTACTGTAGACGAATGCTTCAACCTAGAAGAACAAAATTTGGTGAGCCAAGTGGGATTTGTGTACTTGTCATTACCACCAAGTATCATGAACATTGGTAGAAAAAATATTTGCTGGTATTTCGGAAACTCGTTATTTCTTAGAAACTTGGCAAACCCACTCAATGAAAGTGCTTTTCCACAGTCTGTGCCTAGGGCTACTTGAAGATGAAACAAACCATAGAGGCAAAACTGAGAACTCCTTTATGTTGTCAAGTTTCAAAGAGCTACTACAAACCATGTTGGATTTAGAGTTCCAAATTCATCTATCTATATAGGAGAGTACTGAGTGAAACCTAAAAATATAAACTGCTACTGTAAACGAACGATCAACTTAGAAGAACAAAATTTGGTGAGCGACGAGGGATTTGTGGACTTGTGGTTACCACCATGTATCATCAAGATTGGGTGAAAAAAATATTTGATGTTATTTCGGAAACTCGTAATTTCTTGGAAGCTTGGCAACCCCTCTCAATGAAAGTGCTTTCCCACATTATCTGCTTAGGGCTACGTTAAGCGGAAACAAATCATAGAGACAAAACTGAGAACTCCTTTATTTTGTCAAGTTTCAAAGAGCTACTACAAACCATGTTGGATTTAGAGTTCCAAATTCATATATCTGTATAGGAGAGAACAGAGTGAAACATAAATTAAAAACTGCCACTGTAAAAGAACGCTTCAACCTAGAAGAACAGAATTTGGTGAGCCAAGTGGGATTTGTGTACTGTCATTACCACCACGTTTCATCAAGATTGGGTGAAGCAATGTTTGCTGGTATTTCGGAAACTCGTAATTTCTTGGAAGCTTGGCAACCCCTCTCAATGAAAGTGCTTTTACACAGTCTGTGCCTAGGGCTACTTGAAGAGGAAACAAACCATGGAGACAAAACTGAGAACTCCTTTATTTTGTCAAGTTTCAAAAAGCTACTTCAAACCCTGTTGGATTTAGAGTTCCAAATACATCTATGTATTTAGCAGAGAACAGAGTGAAACCTAAATATAATAACTGCTAATGTAGACGAACGCTTAAACCTAGAAGAACACAATTTGGTGAGCCAAGTGGGATTTGTGTATTGATCATTTCCACCAAATATCATCAAGATTGGGTGAAAAAATATTTCCTGGTATTTCGGAAACTCGTTATTTCATATAAGTTGGCAACCCCTTTCACTGAAAGTGCTTTTCCACAGTCTCTGCCTAGGGCTACATGAAGAGGAAACAAACCATAGAGACAAAACTGAGAACTCCTTTTTTTGCCAAGTTTCAAAGAGCTACTACAAACCATATTGGAATTATTGTTCCAAATTCATCACTCTATATAGGAGAGAACAGAGTGAAACCTAAATATAAAAACTGCTACTGTAGACGAACGCTTCAACCTAGAAGAAAAAAATTTGATGAGCCAAGCGAGATTTGTGTAATTGTCATTACCACCAAGTATCATCAACATTGGGTGAAAAAATATTTGCTGGTATTTCGGAAACTCGTTATTTCTTAGAAGCTTGGCAACCCCTCTCAATGAAAGTGCTTTTCCACAGTCAGTGCCTAGGGCTACTTGAAGAGGAAATAAATTATAGAGACAAAACTGAGAATTCCTTTGTTTTTTCAAGTTTCAAAGAGCTACTACAAACCATGTTGGTTTTAGAGTTCCAAATTCATCTCTATATAGGAGAGAACAGAGTGAAACCTAAATATATAAACTGCTACTGTAGAAGAATGCTTCAACCTAGTAGAACGGAATTTGGTGAGCCAAGTGGGATTTGTGTACTGATCATTACCACCAAGTATCATCAACATGGGTGAAAAAATAATTGCTGGTATTTCAGAAAATCGTTATTTCTTACACGCTTGGCAACACCTCTCAATGAAAGTGCTTTTCCACAGTTTGTTCCTAGGGCTACTTGAAGAGGAAACAAACCATAGAGACAAAACTGAGAACTTCTTTATTTTGTCAAATTTCACAGAGCTACTACAAACCATGTTGGATTTAGAGTTCCAAATTCATCTATCTATATAGGAGAGAAAAGAGGGAAATCTAAATATAAAAACTGCTACTGTAGACGAACGCTTCAATCTAGAAGAACAAAATTTGGTGGGCCAAGTGGGATTTGTGAACTGATCATTACCACCAAGTATCATCAACATTTGGTGAAAAAATATTTTCTGGTATTTTGGAAACAGGTTATTTCTTAGAAGCTTGGCAACCCGTCTCATTGAAATTGCTTTTCCACCGTCTGTGCCTAGGGCTACTTGAAGAGGAAACAAACCATAGAGACAAAAATGAGAACTCCTTTATTTTGTCAAGTTTCAAAGAGCTACTACAAACCATGTTGGATTTAGAATTCCAAATTCATCTATCTATATAGAAGAGAAAACATTGAAACCTAAATATAAATACTGCTACTGTAGACCAACGCTTCAACCTAGAAGAACACAATTTGGTGAGCCAAGTGGGATTTGTGTACTGATCATTTCAACCAAGTATCATCAAGATTTGGTGAAAAAATATTTCCTGGTATTTCGGAAACTCCATATTTTATATAAGCTTGGCAACCCCTTTCACTGAAAGTGGTTTTCCACAGTCCCTGCCTACGGCTACTTGAAGAGGAAACAAACCATAGAGACAAAACTGAGAACTCCTTTATTTTGGCAAGTTTCAAAGAGCTACTACAAACCATGTTGTATTTAGAGTTCCAAATTCATCTATCTATATAGGATAGAACAGAGTGAAACCTAAATATAAAAACTGCTAGTGTAAACGAACGCTTCAACCTAGAAGAAAAAAATTTGGTGAGCCAAGTGGGATTTGTGGACTGATCATTAGCACCAAGTATCATCAAGATTGGGTGAAAAAATATTTGCTGGTTTTTTGCAAACTCGTTATTTCTTAGAAGATTGGCAACCCCTCTCAATGACAGTGCTTTTCCACAGTCAGTGCCTAGGACTACTTGAAGAGGAAACAAACCATAGAGACAAAACTGAGAACTCCTTTATTTTGTCAAGTTTCAGAGAGCTACTACAAACCATGTTGGATTCAGAGTCCAAATTCATCTATCTATATAGTAGGGAGCAGAGTGAAACCTAAATATAAATACTGCTACTGTAGACGAACGCTTGAACCTAGAAGAACAAAATTTGGTGAGCCAAGTGGGATTTGTGTGCATATCATTACCAACAAGTATCATCGACATTGGGTGAAAAAATATTTGCTGGTATTTCGGAAACTCGTTATTTCTTAGAAGCTTGACAACCCCTCTCAATGAAAGAGCTTTTCCACACTCTGTGCCTAGGTCTACTAAAGAGGAAACAAACCATAGAGACAAAACTCAGAACTCCTTTATTTTGTCAAGTTTCAAAGACCTACTACAAACCATGTTGGATTTAGAGTTCCAAATTCATCTATATATATAGGAGAGAACACAGTGATACCTAAAAATAAAAACTGCTACTGTAGACGAATGCTTCAACCTAGAACAAAATTTGGTGAGCCAAGTGGGATTTGTGTACTTGTCCTTACCACCAAGTATCATCAAGCTTGGGTGAAAAAATATTTGCTGGTATTTCGGAAACTCGTTATTTCTTAGAAGCTTGGCAACCCCTCTGAATGAAAGTGCTTTTCCACCATCTGTGCCTAGGGCTACTTGAAGAGGAAACAAACCATAGAGACAAAACTGAGAACTCTTTATTTTGTCAACTTTCAAACAGCTACTACAAACCATGTTGGATTTAGACTTCCAAATTCATCTATCTATATAGCAGAGAACAGAGTGAAACCTAAATATAAAAACTGCTACTGTAGACGAACGCTTTAACCTAGCAGAACAAAATATGTTGAGCCAAGTGGGATTTGTGTACTTGTCATTACCACCACGTATCATCAAGATTGGGTGAGAAAATATTTCCTGGTATTTCGGAAAATTGTAATTTTTTGGAAGCTTTGCAATGCCTTTCAATGAAAGTGCTTTTCCACAGTCTCTGTTTAGGGCTTTTGAAGAGGAAACAATCCATAGAGACAAAACTGAGAACTCCATTATATTGTCAAGTTTCAAAGAGCTACTACAAACCATGTTGGATTTAGAGTTCCAAATTCATCTATCTATATAGGAGAGAACAGCGGGAAATCTAAATATAAAAACTGCTACTGTAGACGAACGCTTCAACCTAGAAGAACAAAATTTGGTGAGCCAAGTGGGATTTGTGTACTGATCATTACCACCAAGTATCATCAACATTGGGAGAAAAAATATTTCCTGGTATTTCAGAAATTCGTAATTTCTTAGAAGCTTGGCAACCCCTCTCAATGAAAGTGCTTTTCCACAGTCTGTGCCTAGGGATACTTGAAGAAAAAACAAACTATAGAGACAAAACTGAGAACTCCTTTATTTTGTCAAGTTTCAAAGAGCTACTACAAACCATGTTGGATTTAGAGTTCCAAATTCATCTATCTATATAGGAGAGAACAAAGTGAAGCCTAAAAATAAAAACTGATAATGTAAACGAACGCTTCAACCTAGAAGAACAAAATTTTGTGAGCCAAGTTGGATTTGGGTACTGATCTTCACCACCAAGTATCATCTAGATGGGTGAAAAAATATTTGCTGGTATTTCGGAAACTCGTTATTTATTAGAAGCTTGGCAACCCCACTCAATGAAAGTGCTTTTCCACAGTCTGTTCCTTGGGGTACTTGAAGAGGAAACAAACCATAGAGATAAAACTGAGAACTCCTTTTTTTGTCAAGTTTCAAAGAGCTACTACAAACCATGTGGGATTTAGAGTTCCAAATTCATTTATCTATAAAACAGAGAACAGAGTGAAACCTAAAAATAAAAACTGCTACGGAAAACGAACGCTTCAACCAAGAAGAACAATATTTGGTGAGCCAAGTGGGATTTGTGTACTTGTCCTTACCATCAAGTATCATCAAGATAGGGTGAAAAAATATTTGCTGGTGTTTCGGAAACTCGTTATTTCTGAGAAGATTGGCAACCCCACTCAATGAAAGTGCTTTTTCACAGTCTGTGCATAGGACTACTTGAAGAGGAAACAAACCATAGAAACAAAACTGAGAACTCCTTTATTTTTTCAAGTTTCAAAGAGCTACTACAAACCATGTTGGATTTAGAGTTCCAAATTCATCTATCTATGTAGGGGAGAACAGAGTAAACCTAAAAATAAAAACTGCTACTGTAGACGAATGCTTCAACCTAGAGGAACAAAATTTGGTGAGCCAAGTGGGATTTGTGTACTTGTGCTTACCATCAAGTATCATCAAGATAGGGTGAAAAAATATTTGCTGGTGTTTCGGAAACTCGTTATTTCTGAGAAGCTTGTCAACCCCTCTCAATGAAAGTGCTTTTCTACAGTCTCTGCTTAGGGCTTCTTGAAGCGGAAACAAATCATAGAGACAAAACTGAGAACTCCTTTATTTTGTCAAGTTTCAAAGAGCTACTACAAATCATATTGGATTTAGAGTTCCAAATTCATCAATCTATATAGGAGAGAACAGAGTGAAACCTAAATATAAAAACTGCTACTGTAGACGAACGCTTCAACCTAGAAGAACAAAATTTGGTGAGCCAAGTGGGATTTGTGTTCCGATCTTCACCACCAAGTATCATCAAGATTGGGTGAAAAAATATTTGTTTGTAATTCGGAAACTCGTTATTTCTTCCAAACTTGGCAACCCCTCTCAATGAAAGTGCTTTTCCACAGTCTGTGCATTGGGCTACTTGAAGAGGAAACAAACCATGGAGAAAAAACTGAGAAATCCTTTATTTTGTCAAGTTTCAAAGAGCTACTGCAAACCTTGTTGGATTTAGAGTTCCAAATTAATCTATCTATATAGCAGAGAACAGAGTGAAACCTAAATATAAAAACTGCTACTGTAGACGAACGCTTCAACCTAGAAGAACAAAATTTGGTGAACCAAGTGGGATTTGTGTACTGATCATTACCACCAAGTGTAATCAAGATTGGGTGAAAAAATATTTGCTGGTATTTTGGAAACTCGTTATTTCTTAGAAGCTTGGCAACCCCACTCAATGAAAGTGCTTTTCCACAGTCTGTGCCTAGGACTACTTGAAGAGGAAACAAACCATAGAAACAAAACTGAGAACTCCTTTATTTTGTCAAGTTTCAAACAGCTACTACAAACCATGTTGGATTAGAGTTCCAAATTCATCTATCTATATAAAATAGAACAGAGTGAAACCTAAATATAAAAACTGCTACTGTAGATGAGCGCTTCAAACTAGAAGAACAAAATTTGGTGAGCCAAGTGGGTTTTGAGTACTGATCATTACGAGCAAGTATCATCAAGATTGGGTGAAAAAATATTTGCTGGTATTTCGGAAACTCGTTATTTCTTAGAAGCTTGGCAACCCCTGAATGAAAGTGCTTTTCCAAAGTCTGTGCCTAGGGCTACTTGAAGAGGAAACAAACCATAGAGACAAAACTGAGAACTCTTTTACTTTGACAAGTTTCAAAGAGCTACTAGAAACCATGTTGGATTTAGAGTTCCAAATTCGTCTATCAATATTGGAGAGAACAGAGTGAAACCTAAAAATAAAAACTGCTGCTGTAGACGAACGCTTCAACCTAGAAGAACAAAATTTGGTGAGCCAAGTGGGATTTGTGTACTTGTCATTACCACCAAGTATCATCAAGATTGGGTGAAAAAATATTTGCTGATATTTCGGAAACTCGTTGTTTCTTAGAATCTTGGCAACCCCTCTCTATGAAAGTGCTATTCAACACTCTGTGCCTAGCGCTACTTGAAGAGGAAACAAACCATAGAGACAAAAGTGAGAACTCCTTTATTTTTTCAGGTTTCAAAGAACCACTACAAACCATGTTGGATTTAGAGTACCAAATTCATCTATCTATATAGCAGGGATCAGAGTTAAACCTGAACATAAAAACTGCTACTCTAGACGAATGCTTCAACATAGAAGAACACAATTTGGTGAGCCAACTGGGATTTCTGTACTTGTCATTACCACCACGTACCATCAAGATTTGGTGAAAAAATATTTGCTGTTATTTGGGAAACTCGTAATTTCTTGGAAGCTTGGCAACCCCTTTTAATGAAAGTGCTTTTCCACAGTCTCTGCTTAGGGCTACTTGAAGAGGAAACAAACCATAGAGACAAAACTAAGAAACACTTTATTTTGTCAAGGTCCAAAGAGCTACTACAAACCATGTTGGATTTAGAGTTCCAAATTTATCTATCTATATAAGAGAGAACAGAGTGAAACCAAAATATAAAAACTGGTGCTGTAGACGAACGCTTCTACCTAGAAGAATACAATTTGGTGAGCCAAGTGGGATTTGTGTACTGATCATTACCACCATGTATCATCAAGAGTAGGTGATAAAATATTTGCTGGTATTTCAGAAACTCGTAATTTCTTGGAAGCTTGGCAACCCCTCTCAATGAAAGTGCTTTGCCACCGACGGTGGTAGGGCTAATTGAAGAGGAAACAAACCATAGAGACAATACTGAGAACTCCTTTCTTTTGTCAAGTTTCAAAGAGCTACTACAAAGTATGTTTGATTTAGAGTTCCAAATTCATCTATCTATATAGCAGAGAACAGAGTGAAACCTAAATATAAAAACTGCTACTGTAGATGAACAATTCAAACTAGAAGAACATAATTTGGTGAGCAAAGTTGGATTTGTGTACTGATCATTACCACCACGTATCATCAACCTTGGGTGAAAAAATATTTGCTGGTATTTCAGAAACTCGTTATTTCTTAGAGTTTTGGCAACCCCTCTCAATGAAAGTGCTTTTCCACCGTCTGTGCCTAGGGCTACTTGAAGAGGAAACAAACCAAAGAGTCAAAACTGAGAACTCCTTTATTTTGTCAAGTTTCAAGGAGCTACTGCAAACCATATTGGATTTAGAGTTCCAAATTCATCTATCTATATAGGAGAGAACAGAGTGAAACCTATATATAAAAACTGCTACTGTAGACGAACGCTTCAACTTAGAAGAACAGAATTTGGTGAGCCAAGTTGGGTTTGTGTACCGATCATCACCACCAAGTATCATCAAGATTGGGTGAAAAAATATTTGGTAGTATTTCGGAAACTCGTTATTTCTTAGAAGCTTGGCAACCCCTCTCAATGAAAGTTCTTTTCCACAGTCTGTGCCTAGGGCTACTTGAAGAGGAAACAAACCATAGAGACAAAACTGAGAACTCTTTTACTTTGACAAGTTTCAAAGAGCTACTACAAAGCATGTTGGATTTAGAGTTCCAAATTCGTCTATCAATATTGGAGAGAACAGAGTGAAACCTAAAAATAAAAACTCCTGCTGTAGACGAACGCTTCAACCTAGAAGAACAAAATTTGGTGAGCCAAGTGGGATTCGTGTACTTGTCATTACCACCAAGTATCATCAAGATTGGGTGAAAAAATATTTGCTGATATTTCGGAAACTCGTTATTTCTTAGAATCTTGGCAACCCCTCTCTATGAAAGTGCTTTTCAACAGTCTGTGCCTAGGGCTACTTGAAGAGGAAACAAACCATAGAGACAAAAGTGAGAAACACTTTATTTTGTCAAGTTCCAAAGAGCTACGACAAACCATGTTGGATTTAGAGTTCCAAATTTATCTATCTATATAAGAGAGAACAGAGTAAAACCAAAATATAAAAACTGCTGCTGTAGGCGAACGCTTCTACCTAGAAGAATACAATTTGGTGAGCCAAGTGGGATTTGTGTACTGATCATTACCACCATGTATCATCAATAGTAGGTGATAAAATATTTGCTGGTATTTCAGAAACTCGTAATTTCTTGGAAGCTTGACAACCCCTCTCATTGAAAGTGCTTTTCCATCGACTGTGGTAGGGCTAATTGAAGAGGAAACAAACCACAGAGACAATACTGAGAACTCCTTTCTTTTGTCAAGTTTCAAAGAGCTACTACAAAGTATGTTGGATTTAGAGTTCCAAATTCATCTATCTATATAACAGAGAACAGAGTGAAACCTAAATATAAAAAGTGCTACTGTAGATGAACAATTCAAACCAGAAGAACATAATTTGGTGAGCAAAGTGGGATTTGTGTACTGATCATTACCACCACGTATCATCAACCTTGGGTGAAAAAATATTTGCTGGTATTTCGGAAACTCGTTATTTCTTAGAGGTTTGGCAACCCCTCTCAATGAAAGTGCTTTTCCACCGTCTGTGCCTAGGGCTACTTGAGGAGGAAACAAACCATAGAGTCAAAACTGAGAACTCCTTTATTTTGTCAAGTTTCAAAGAGCTACTGCAAACCATATTGGATTTAGAGTTCCAAATTAATCTATCTATATAGGAGAGAACAGAGTGAAACCTAAATATAAAAACTGCTTCTGTAGACGAACGCTTCAACTTAGAAGAAAAGAATTTGGTGAGCCAAGTGGGACTTGTGGACCGATCATCATCACCAAGTATCATCAAGGTTGGGTGAAAAAATATTTGCTAGTATTTCGGAAACTCGTTATTTCTTAGAACCTTGACAACCCCTCTCAATGAAAGTGCTTTTCCACAGTCTGTGCCTAGGGCTACTTGAAAAGGAAACAAACCATAGAGACAAAACTGAGAACTCTTTTATTTTGACAAGTTTCAAAGAGCTACTACAAACCATGTTGAATTTAGAGTTCCAAAATCATCTATCTATATAGGAGAGAACAGAGTGAAACCTAAAAATAAAAACTACTACTGTAGACGAACGCTTCAACCTAGAAGAACAAAATTTGGTGAGCCAAGTGTGATTTGTGTTCTTGTCATTACCACCAAGTATCATCAAGATTGGGTGAAAAAATATTTGCTGGTATTTTGGAAGCTCGTTATTTCTTAGAAGCTTGGCAACCCCTCTCAATGAAAGTGCTTTTCCAAAGTCTGTGCCTAGGGATACTTGAAGAGGAAACAAACCATGGAGAAAAAACTGAGAACTCCTTTATTTTGTCAAGTTTCAAAGAGCCACTACAAACCATGTTGGATTTAGAGATCAAATTCATTTATCTATATAGCAGGGATCAGAGTTAAACCTAAACATAAAAACTGCTACTCTAGACGAACGCTTCAACATAGAAGAACAGAATTTGGTGAGCCAACTGGGATTTGTGTGCTTGTCATTACCACCACGTACCATCAAGATTGGGTGAAAAAATATTTGCTGTTATTTCGGAAACTCGTAATTTTTTGGAAGCTTGGCAACCCCTTTTAATGAAAGTGCTTTTCCACAGTCTCTGCTTAGGGCTACTTGAAGAGGAAACAAACCATAGAGACAAAACTGAGAAACACTTTATTTTGTCAAGGTCCAAAGAGCTACTACAAACCATGTTGGATTTAGAGTTCCAAATTTATCTATCTATATAAGAGAGAACAGAGTGAAACCAAAATATAAAAACTGCTGCTGTAGACGAACGCTTCTACCTAGAAGAATACAATTTGGTGAGCCAAGTGGGATTTGTGTACTGATCATTACCACCATGTATCATCAAGAGTAGGTGATAAAATATTTGCTGGTATTTCGGAAACTCGTAATTTCTTGGAAGCTTGGCAACCCCTCTCAATGAAAGTGCTTTGCCACCGACGGTGGTAGGGCTAATTGAAGAGGAAACAAACCATAGAGACAATACTGAGAACTCCTTTCTTTTGTCAAGTTTCAAAGAGCTACTACAAAGTATGTTTGATTTAGAGTTCCAAATTCATCTATCTATATAGCAGAGAACAGAGTGAAACCTAAATATAAAAACTGCTACTGTAGATGAACAATTCAAACTAGAAGAACATAATTTGGTGAGCAAAGTTGGATTTGTGTACTGATCATTACCACCACGTATCATCAACCTTGGGTGAAAAAATATTTGCTGTTATTTCGTAAACTCGTTATTTCTTAGAAGCTTGGCACCCCTCTCAATTAAAGTGGTTTTCCACCTTTGGTGCCTAAGGCTAATTGAATAGGAAACAAACCATAGAGACAAATCTGGGAACTCCTTTCTTTTGTCAACTTTCAAAGAGCTACTACAAACCATGTTGAATTTAGAGTTCCAAATTCATCTATCTATATAGGAGAGAACAGAGTTAAACCTAAAAATAAAAACTGCTACTGTAGACGAATGCTTCAACCTAGATGAACAAAATTTGGTGAGCCAAGTGTGATTTGTGTACTTATCATTACCACCAAGTATCATCAAGATTCGGTTAAAAATTATTTGCTGGAATTTCGTAAACTCGTTATTTCTTAGAATCTTGGCAACCCCTCTCAATGAAAGTGCTTTTCAACAGTCTGTGCCTAGGGCTACTTTAAGAGGAAACAAACTATAGAGACAAAACTGAGTACTCCTTTATTTTGTCAAGTTTCAAAGAACCACTACAAACCATGTTGGATTTAGAGTTCCAATTCATCTATATATATAGGAGAGAACAGAGTGAAACCAAAATATAAAAACTGCTGCTGTAGACGAACGCTTCAACCTAGAAGAATACAATTTGGTGAGCCAAGTGGGATTTGTGTACTGATCATTACCACCTCGTATCATCAAGAGTAGGTGATAAAATATTTGCTGGTATTACGAAAACTCGTTATTTCTTAGAAGCTTGGCAACTCCTCTCAATGAAAGTGTTTTTCCACAGTCTGTGCCTAGGGCTACTTGAAGAGGAAATAAACCATAGAGACAAAACTCCGAACTCCTTTATTTTGTCAAGTTTCAAAGAACCACTACAAACAATGTTGGATTTAGAGTTAAAATTTATCTATCTATATAGCAGAGAAGAGAGTGAAACCTAAACATAAAAACTGCTACTGTAGACGAACGCTTCAACCTGGAAGAACAATATTTGGTGAGCCAAGTGGGATTTGTGTACTTATCATTACCACCAAGTATCATCAAGATTGGGTTAAAAATTATTTGCTGGAATTTCGTAAACTCGTTATTTCTTAGAATCTTGGCAACCCCTCTCAATGAAAGTGCTTTTCAACAGTCTGTGCCTAGGGCTACTTTAAGAGGAAACAAACCATAGAGACAAAACTGAGTACTCCTTTATTTTGTCAAGTTTCAAAGAACCACTACAAACCATGTTGGATTTAGAGTTCCAATTCATCTATATATATAGGAGAGAACAGAGTGAAACCAAAATATAAAAACTGCTGCTGTAGACGAACGCATCAACCTAGAAGAATACAATTTGGTGAGCCAAGTGGGATTTGTGTACTGATCATTACCACCTCGTATCATCAAGAGTAGGTGATAAAATATTTGCTGGTATTTCGGAAACTCGTTATTTCTTAGAATCTTGGCAAACAATCTCAATGAAAGTGCTTTTCAACAGTCTGTGCCTAGGGCTACTTGAAGAGGGAACAAACCATAGAGAAAACACTGAGTACTCCTTTATTTTGTCAATTTTCAAAGCACCACTACAAACCAAGTTGCATTTAGAGTTCCAAATTCATCTATCTATATAGGAGAGAACAGAGTGAAACCTAAAAAATAAAAACTGGTACTGTAGACGAACGCTTCAACCTAGAAGAAGAAAATTTGATGAGCCAAGTGGGATTTGTGTACTTGTCATTACCACCACGTATCATCAAGATTGGGTGAAAAAATATTTGCTGGTATTTCGGAAACTCGTAATTTCTAAGAATCTTGGCAACCCCTCTCAATGAAAGTGCTTTTCCAAAGTCTCTTCTTAGGGCTACTTGAAGAGAAAACAAACCATAGAGACAAAACTGAGAAACCCTTTATTTTGGCATGTTCCATAGCGCTACTACAAACCATGTTAGATTTAGAGTTCCTAATATATCTATCTATATAAGAGAGAACAGAGTGAAACCTAAATAAAGAAACTGCTACTGTAGACGAACGCTTCAATCTACAAGAACAAAATTTGGTGAGCCAAGTGGGATTTGTGTACTGATCATTACCACCAAGAATCATCAAGATAGGGTGAAAAAATGTTTGCTGGTTTTTCGGAAACTCGTTATTTCTTAGAAGCTTGGCAACCCCACTCAATGAAAGTGCTTTTCCACAGTCTGTACCTAGGACTAATTGAAAAGGAAACAAACCATAGAAACAAAACTGAGAACTCCTTTATTTTGTCCAGTTTCAAAGAGCTACTACAAACCATGTTGGATTTAGAGTTCCAAAATCATCTATCTATATAGGGGAGAACAGAGTGAAACCTAAATATAATAACTGCTACTGTAGATGAACGCTTCAAAGGAGAAGAACAAAATGTTGTGAGCCAAGTGGGATTGGTGTACTGATCTTCACCACCAAGTATCACCAAGATTGGGTGAAAAAATATTTGCTGGTAATTTGGAAACTCATTATTTCTTAGAAGCTTGACAACCCCTCTCAATGAAAGTGCCTTTCCACCGTCGGTGCGACGGCTAATTGAAGAGGAAACAAACCATAGAGCCAAAATGAGAACTCCTTTCTTTTGTGAAGTTTCAAAGAGCTACTACAAACCATGTTGGATTTAGTGTTCCAAATTCATCTATCTATATAGCAGAGAACAGAGTGAAACCTAAATATAAAAACTGCTACTGTAGATGAACGCTTCAACAGAGAAGAACAAAATGTTGTGAGCCAAGTGAGATTGGTGTACTGATCTTCACCACCAACTATCACCAAGATTGGGTGAAAAATATTTGCTGGTAATTTGGAAACTCATTATTTCTTAGAAGCTTAGCAACCCCTCTCAATGAAAGTGCTTTTCCACAGTCTCTGCTTAGGGCTACTTGAAGCGGAAACAAAATCATAGAGACCAAAACTGAGAAACACTTTATTTTGTCAAGGTTCAAAGAGCTACTACAAACCATGGTGGATTTAGAGTTCCAAATTCATCTATCTATATAGGAGAGAACAGAGTGAAACCTAAGAATAAAACCTGCTACTGTTAAAGAACGCTTTAATTCTGAAGAACAAAATTTGGTGAGCCAAGTGGGATTGTGGACTTGTCATTACCACCAAGTGTCATCAAGATTGGGTGAAAAAATATTTGCTGGTATTTCGGAAACTCGTAATTTCTTGGAAGCTTGGCAACCCCTCTCAAGGAAAGTGCTTTTCCACCGTCTATGCCTAGGACTACTTGAAGAGGAAACAAACCATAGAAACAAAACTGAGAACTCCTTTATTTTGTCAAGTGTCAAAGAGCTACTACAAACCATGTTATATTTAAGGTTCCAAATTCATCTATCTATATAGGAGAGAACAGAGTGAAACCTAAATATAAGAACTGCTACTGTAGGCGAACGCTTCAATCTAGAAGAACAAAATTTGTTGAGCCAAGTGGGTTTGGTGTACTGATCATTACCACCACGTATCATCAAGATTGGGTGAAAATATATTTGCTGGTATTTCGGGAAACTGGTAATTTCTTGGAAGCTTGGCAACCCCTCTCAATGAAAGTGCTTTTCCACAGTCTCTGCTTAGGGCTACTTGAAGCGGAAACAAATAATAAATACAAAACTGAGAACTCATTTATTTTTTCAAGTTTCAAAAGAGCTACTACAAAGCATGTTGGATTTAGAGTTCTAAATTCATCTATCTATATAGGAGATAACAGAGTGAAACCTAAATATAAAAACTGCTACTGTAGACGAACGCTTCAACCTAGAAGAACAAAATTTGGTGAGCCAAGTTGGATTTGTTTACCGATCTTCACCACCAAGTATCATCAAGATTGGGTGAAAAAATATTTGCTGGTAATTCGGAAACTCGTTATGTCTTAGATGCTTGGCAACCACTCTCATTGAAAGTGATTTTCCACAGTCTCTGCTTAGGGCTACTTGAAGCGGAAACAAATAATAAAGACAAAACTGAGAACTCATTTATTTTTCAAGTTTCAAAGAGCTACTACAAAGCATGTTGGATTTAGAGTTCTAAATTCATCTATCTATATAGGAGAGAACCGAGTAAAACGTAAAAATAAAAACTGCTACTGTAGACGAATGCTTCAACATAGAAGAACAAAATTTGGTGAGCCAAGTGGGATTTGTGTACCGATCAATACCACCAAGTATCATCAAGTTTGGGTGCAAAAATATTTGCTGGTATTTCGGAAACACGTTATTTCTTATAAGCTTGGCAACCCCTCTCAATGAAAGTGCTTTTCCACAGTCTGTGCCTAGGGCTACTTGAAGAGGAAACAAAAAATAGAGACAAAACTGAGACCTCCTTTATTTTATCAAGTTTCAAAGAGCTACTACAAACCATGTTGGATTTAGAGTTCTAAATTCATCTATCTATATAGGAGAGTACAGAGTGAAACCCAAATATAAAAACTGCTACTGTAGACGAACTCTTCAACCCAGAAGAACAAAATTTGGTGAGCCAAGTAGGATTTGTGTACTGATCATTACCACCAAGTGTCATCAAGATTGGGTGAAAAAATAATTGCTGGTATTTCGGAAACTCGTTATTTATTTCTTAGAAGCTTGGCAACCCCACTCAATGAAAGTGCTTTTCCACAGTCTGTGCCTAGGACTACTTGAAGAGGAAACAACCCATAGAAACAAAACTGAGAACTCCTTTATTTTGTCAAGTTTCAGAGAGCTACTACAAACCATGTTGGACTTAGAGTTCCAAATTCATCTATCTATATAGGGGAGAACAGAGTGAAACCTAAATATAAAAACTGCTACTGTAGACGAACGCTTCAATCTAGAAGAACAAAATTTGGTGAGCCAAGTGGGTTTTGTGTACTGTTCATTACCACCCAGTATCATCAACATTGGGTCAAAAAAATATTTGCTGGTATTTCGGAAACTCGTTATTTCTTAGAAGCTTGGCAACCCCTCTCAATGAAAGTGTTTTTCCACAGTCTCTGCTTAGGGCTACTTGAAGCGCAAACAAACCATAGAGACAAAACTGAGAACTCCTTTATTTTTTCAAGTTTCAAAGAGGTACTACAATTCATGTTGGATTTAGAGTTCCAAATTCATCTATCTATATAACAGAGAACAGAGTGAAACCTAAATATAAAAAATGCTACTGTAGATGAACGCTTCAACCTAGAAGAACAAAATTTGGTGAGCCAAGTGGGATTTGTGTACTGATCATTACCACCAAGTATCATCAAGATTGGGTGAAAAAATATTTGCTGTTATTTCGGAAACATCGTAATTTCTTGGAAGCTTGGCAACCCCTCTCAATGAAAGTGCTTTTCCACTGTCGGAGCATGGGCTAATTGAAGAGAAAACAAACCATAGAGCCAAAATGAGAACTCCTTTCTTTTGTCAAGTTTCAAAGAGCTACTACAAACCATGTTGGATTTAGAGTTCCAAATACATTTATCTATATAGCGGAGAACAGAGTGAAACCTAAATATAAAAACTGCTACTGTAGATGAACGTTTCAACCTAGAAGAACAAAATGTGGAGAGCCAAGTGGGATTTGTGTACTGATCTTCACCACCAAGTATCATCAAGATTGGGTGAAAAAATATTTGCTGGTAATTTGGAAACTCGTTATTTCTTAGAAGCTTGGCAACCCCTCTCAATGAAAGTGCTTTTCCACAGTCATTGCTTAGGGCTACTTGAAGCAGAAACAAATCATAGAGACAAAATTGAGAACTCCTTTATTTTGTCAAGGTTCAAAGAACTACTACAAACCATGTTGGATTTAGAGTTCCAAATTCATCTATCTATATAGGAGAGAAGAGACTGAAACCTAAAAATAAAAACTGGTACTGTAAAATAACGCTTTAACTTAGAAGAACAAAATTTGGTGATCCAAGTGGGATTGTGGACTTGTCATTACCACCACGTATCATCAAGATTGGGTGAAAAAATATTTGCTGGTAATTCGGAAACTCGTTATTTCTTAGAAGCTTGTCAACCCCTCTCAATGAAAGTGCTTTTCCACAGTCTGTGCCTAGGGCTACTTGAAGAGGAATCAATCCATAGAGCAAAAATCAGAACTCCTTTCTTTTGTCACGTTTCAAAGAGCAACTACAAACCATGGTGGATTTAGAGTTCCAAATTCATCTATCTATATAGGAGAGAACAGAGTGAAACCTAAATATAAAAACTGCTACTGTAGATGAACGCTTCAACCTAGAAGAACAAAATGTGGTGAGCCAAGTGGGATTTGTGTACTGATCTTCACCACCAAGTATCATCAAGATTGGGTGAAAAAACATTTGCTGGTAATTTGGAAACTCGTTATTTCTTAGAAGCTTGGCAACCCCTCTCAATGAAAGTGCTTTTCCACAGTCTTTGATTAGGGCTACTTGAAGCAGAAACAAATCATAGAGACAAAACTGAGAACTCCTTTATTTTGTCAAGGTTCAAAAAGCTACTACAAACCATGTTGGATTTAGAGTTCGAAATTCATCTATCTATATAGGAAAGAACAGAGTGAAACCTAAAAATAAAAACTGCTACTGTAAAAGAACGCTTTAACTTAGAAGAACAAAATTTCGTGAGCCAAGTGGGATTGTGGACTTTTCATGACCACCACATATCACCAAGATTGGGTGAAAAAATATTTGCTGGTATTTCAGAAACTCGTAATTTCTTGGAAGCTTGGCAACCCCTCTCAATGAAAGTGCTTTTCCACCGTCTGTGCCTAGGGCTACTTGAAGAGGAAACAAACCATAGAGACAAAACTGAGAACTTCTTTATTTTGTCAAGTTTCAAAGAGCCACTACAAACCATGTTGGATTTAGAGTTCCAAATTCATCTATCTATATAGCAGAGAACAGAGTGAAACCTAAACATAAAAACTGCTACTGTAGACGAACGCTTCAACCTAGAAGAACAAAATTTGGTGAGCCAAGTGGGATTTGTGTACTTGTCATTACCACCAAGTATCATCAAGATTGGGAGAAAAAATATTTGCTGGTATTTCGGAAACTCGTTATTTCTTAGAAGCTTGGCAACCCCTCTCAATGAAAGTGCTTTTCCACAGTCTGTGCCAGGGATATTTGAAGAGGAAACAAACCATGGAGACAAAACTGAGAACTCCTTTATTTTGTCAAATTTCAAAGAGCTACTAAACACCATGTTGGATTTAATGTTCAAAATTCATCTATCTATACAGGAGAGAACAGAGGGAAACCTAAAAATATGAATTGCTACTGTAAACGATCGCTTCAACCTAGAACAAAATTTGGTGAGTCAAGTGGGATTTGTGTACCGATCATTACCGCCAAGTATCATCAAGATTCGGTGAAAAATTATTTGCTGGTATTTCGGAAACTCGATATTTCTTAGAAGCTTGGCAACCCCTCTCAATGAAAGTGGTTTTCCACCGTCGGTGCCTAGGACTACTTGAAGAGGAAACAAAACATAGAGACAAAACTGAGAACTACTTTATTTTGCCAAGTTTCAAAGAGCTACTGCAAACCATATTGGATTTAGAGTTCCAAATTCAACTATCTATATAGGAGAGAACAGAGTAAAACCTAAATATAAAAACTGCTACTGTCGACGAACGCTTCAACCTAGAAGAACAAAATTTGGTGAGCCAAGTGGGATTTGTGTACTGATCATTACCACCAAGTATCATCAACATTGGGTGAAAAAATATTTTCTGGTATTTCAGAAACTCGTTATTTCTTAGAAGCTGTCAACCCCTCTCAATGAAAGTGCTTTTCCACAGTCTGTGCCAGGGGTATTTGAAGAGGAAACAAACCATGGAGACAAAACTGAGAACTCCTTTATTTTGTCAAGTTTCAAAGAGCTACTACAAACCATGTTGGATTTAGAGTTCCAAATTCATCTATCTATATAAGAGAGAAGAGAGTGGAACCTAAAAATTAAAACTGCTACTGAAAACGAACGCATACACCTAGAAGAACAAAATTTGGTGAGTCAAGTTGGATTTGTGTACCAATCATTACCACCAAGTATCATCAAGATTGGGTGAAAAAATATTTGCTGGTGTTTCGGAAACTGGTAATTTCTTGGAAGGTTGGCAACCCCTCTCAATGAGAGTGCTTTTCCACCCTCTGTGCCTAGGACTACTTGAAGAGGAAACAAACCATAGAGACAAAACTGAGAACTCCTTTATTTTGTCAAGTTTCAAAGAGCTACTACAAACCATGTTGGATTTAGAGTTCCAAATTCATCTATCTATATATCAGGGATCAGAGTGAAACCTAAACATAAAAACTGCTACTGTAGACGAACACTTCAACCTAGAAGAACAAAATTTGGTGAGCCAAGTGGGATTTGTGTACCGATCTTCACCACCAAGTATCATCAACATTGGGTGAAAAAATATTTGCTGGTATTTTGGAAACTCGTTATTTCTTAGAAGCTTGGCAACCCCTCTCAATGAAAGTGCTTTTCAACAGTGTTTGCCTAGGGCTACTTGAAGAGGAAAAAAACCATGGAGACAAAACTGAGAACTCCTTTACTTTGTCAAGTATCAAAGAGCTACTACAAACCATATTGGATTTAGAGTTCCAAATTCATCTATCTATATAGGAGAGAACAGAATGAAACCTAAATATAAAAACTGCTACTGTAGACGAATGCTTCAACCTAGAAGAACAAAATTTGGTGAGCCAAGTGGGATTTGTGTACTGATCATTACCACCAAGCGTTATCAAGATTGCATGAAAAAATATTTGCTGGTATTTCGGAAACTCGTTATTTCTTAGAAGCATGGCAAACCTACTCAATGAAAGTGCTTTTCCACAGTCTGTTCCTAGGGGTACTTGAAGAGGAAACAAACCATAAAGACAAATCTGAGAACTCCTTTATTTTGTCAAGTTTCAAAGAGCTACTACAAACCATGTTGGATTTAGTGTTCCAAATTCATCTATCTATAAAGGAGAACAGAGTGAAACCTAAAAATAAAAACTGCTACTGTAAACGAACGCTTCAAATTAGAAGAACAAACTTTGGTGAGCCAAGTGGGATTTGTGGACTTGTCATTACCAGCACGTATCATCAATATTGTGTGAAATAATATTTGCTGGTATTTCGGAACCTCGTAATTTCTTGGAAGCTTGGCAACCCCTCTCAATGAAAGTGCTTTTCCACAGTCTCTTCTTAGGGCTACTTGATGTTGAAACAAATCATAGACACAAAACTGAGAACTCCTTTATTTTGTCAAGTTTCAAAGAGCTACTACAAACCATGTTGGATTTAGAGTTCCAAATCATCTATCTATATAGCAGAGAACAGAGTGAAACCTAAATATAAAAACTGCTACTGTAGACGAACGCTTCAACCTAGAAGAACAAAATTTGGTGAGCCAAGTGGGATTTGTGTACCGATCATTACCACCACGTATCATCAACAATGGGTGACAAAATATTTGCTGGTATTTCGGAAACTCGTAATTTCTTGGAAGATTGGCAACCCCTTTCAATGAAAGTGCTTTTCCACAGTCTTAGCTTAGGGCTACATGAAGCGGAAACAAATCATAGAGACAAAACTGAGAACTCCTTTACTTTGTCAAGTTTAAAGAGCTACTACAAACCATATTGGATTTAGAGTTCCAAATTCATCTATCTATATAGGAGAGAACAGAGTGAAACCTAAATATAAAAACTGCTACTGTAGACGAACGCTTCAACCTAGAAGAACAAAATTTTGTGAGACAAGTCGGATTTGTGTACTGATCATTACCACCAATTGTCATCAAGTTTGCCTGAAAAACCTTTTGTTGGTATTTCAAAAACTCGTTATTTCTTAGAAGCTTGGCAACCCCACTCAATGAAAGTGCTTTTCCACAGTCTGTTCCTAGGGCTACTTGAAGAAAAAACAAACCATAGAGACAAAACTGAGAACTCCTTTATTTCGTCAAGTTTAAAAGAGCTACTACAAACCATGTGGGATTTAGAGTTCCAAATTGATCTATCTATAAAGCAGAGAACAGAGTGAAACCTAAAAATAAAAACTGCTACTGTAGATGAAGGCTTCAACCTAGAAGACCAAAATTTGGTGAGCCAAGTGGGATTTGTGTACCGATCATCACCACCGAGTATCATCAAAATTGGGTGAAAAAATATTTGCTGGTATTTCGGAAACTCGTAATTTTTGGAAGATTGGCAACCCCTTTCAATGAAAGTGCTTTTCCACACTCTCTGCTTAGGGCAACTTGAAGAAGAAACAAATCATCGGGACAAAACTGAGAACTCCTTTATTTTGTCAAGTTTCAAAGAGCTCCTACAAACTATATTGGATTTAGAGTTCCAAATTCATCTGTCTATATAGGAGAGAACAGAGTGAAACCTAAATATAAAAACTGCTACTGTAGACGAACGCTTCAACCTAGAAGAACAACATTTGGTGAGCCAAGTGGGATTTGTGTACTGATCATCACCACCAAGTATCATCAAGATTGGGTGAAAAAATATTTGCTGCTATTTCAGAAACTCATAAATTCTTGGAAGCTTGGCAACCCCTCTCAATGAAAGTGCTTTTCCACAGTCTCTGCTTAGGGTTACTTGAAGCGGAAATAAAATCATAGAGACAAAACTGAGAACTCCTTTATTTTGTCAAGTTTCAAAGAGCTACTACAAACCATGTTGGATTTAGAGTTCCAAATTCATCTATCTATATAGGAGAGAACAAAGTGAAGCTTAAAAATAAAAACTGCTACTGTAAACAAACGTTTCAACCTAGAAGAACAAAATTTGGTGAGCCAAGTGGGATTTGTGGACTTGTCCTTACCACCAAGTATCATCAAGATTGGGTGAAAAAATATTTGCTGGTATTTCGGAAACTCGTTATTTCTTAGAAGCTTGGCATCCCCTCTCAATGAAAGTGCTTTTCCACCGTCTTTGCCTAGGGATACTTAAAGAGGAAACAAACCATGGAGACAGAAGTGAGAACTCCTTTATTTTGTCAGGTTTCAAAGAACCACTACAAACCATGTTGGATTTAGAGTTCCAAATTCATCTATCTATATAGCAGGGATCAGAGTGAAACCTAAACATAAAAACTGCTACTGAAAATGAACGCATCAACCTAGAAGAACAAAATTAGGTGAGTCAAGTGGGATTTGTGTACCGATCATTACCACCAAGTATCGTCAAGATTGGGTGAAAAAATATTTGCTGGTATTTCGTAAACTCGTAATTTCTTTGAAGCTTGGCAACCCCTCTCAATGAAAGTGCTTTTCCATGGTCTGTGCCTAGGGCTACTTGAAGAGGAAACAAAACATAGAGACAAAACTGAGAACTACTTTATTTTGTCAAGTTTCAAAGAGCTACTACAAACCATGTTGGATTTAGAGTTCCAAATTCATCTATCTATATAGCAGAGAGCAGAAGGAAACCTAAATATAAAAACTGCTACTGTAGACGAATGCTTCAACGTAGCAGAACAAAATTTGGTGAGCCAAGTGGGATTTGTGTACCGATCAATACCACCAAGTATCATGAATATTGGGTGAAAAAATATTTGCTGGTATTTCGGAAACACGTTATTTCTTAGAAGTTTGGAAACCCCTCTCAATGAAAGTGCATTTCCACCGTCGGTGCCTAGGGCTTCTTGAAGAGGAAACAAACCATAGAGACAAAACTGATAACTCCTTTATTTTGTCAAGTTTCAAAGAGCTACTGCAAACCATGTTGGATTTAGAGTTCCAAATTCATCTATCTATATAGGAGAGAACAGAGAGAAACCTAAATATAAAAACTGCTACAGTAGACGAACGCTTCAAACTAGAAGAACAAAATTTTGTGAGCCAAGTGGGAGTTGTGTACTGATATTTACCACGAAGTATCATCAAGATTCGGTGAAAAAATATTTGCTGGTATTTCGGAAACTCGTAATTTCATGGAAGTTTGGCAACCCCTCTCAATGAAAGTGCTTTTCCACAGTCTGTGCCTAGGGCTACTTAAAGAGAAAACAAAT
This sequence comes from Callospermophilus lateralis, assembly GCF_048772815.1. Classification (NCBI taxonomy): domain Eukaryota; kingdom Metazoa; phylum Chordata; class Mammalia; order Rodentia; family Sciuridae; genus Callospermophilus; species Callospermophilus lateralis. Next base: position 155,463 of record NW_027512933.1, read on the forward strand.
CATAGAGACAAAACTGAGAACTCCTTTACTTTGTCAAGTTTGAAAGAGCTACTACAAACCATATTGGATTTAGAGTTCCAAATTCATCTGTCTATATAGGAGACAACAGAGTGAAACCTACATATAACAACTTCTATTGTAAACGAACGCTTCAACCTAGAAGAACAAAATTTGGTGAGCCAAGTGTTATTTGGGTGCTGATCATTAGCACCAAGTATCATCAAGATTCGGTGAAAAAATACTTGCTGGTATTTCGGAAACTCGTAATTTCTTGGAAGCTTGGCAACCCCTCTCAATGAAAGTGCTTTTCCACTGTCGGAGCATGGGCTAATTGAAGAGAAAACAAACCATAGAGCCAAAATGAGAACTCCTTTCTTTTGTCAAGTTTCAAAGAGCTACTACAAACCATGTTGGATTTAGAGTTCCAAATACATTTATCTATATAGCGGAGAACAGAGTGAAACCTAAATATAAAAACTGCTACTGTAGATGAACGTTTCAACCTAGAAGAACAAAATGTGGAGAGCCAAGTGGGATTTGTGTACTGATCTTCACCACCAAGTATCATCAAGATTGGGTGAAAAAATATTTGCTGGTAATTTGGAAACTCGTTATTTCTTAGAAGCTTGGCAACCCCTCTCAATGAAAGTGCTTTTCCACAGTCATTGCTTAGGGCTACTTGAAGCAGAAACAAATCATAGAGACAAAATTGAGAACTCCTTTATTTTGTCAAGGTTCAAAGAACTACTACAAACCATGTTGGATTTAGAGTTCCAAATTCATCTATCTATATAGGAGAGAAGAGACTGAAACCTAAAAATAAAAACTGGTACTGTAAAATAACGCTTTAACTTAGAAGAACAAAATTTGGTGATCCAAGTGGGATTGTGGACTTGTCATTACCACCACGTATCATCAAGATTGGGTGAAAAAATATTTGCTGGTAATTCGGAAACTCGTTATTTCTTAGAAGCTTGTCAACCCCTCTCAATGAAAGTGCTTTTCCACAGTCTGTGCCTAGGGCTACTTGAAGAGGAATCAATCCATAGAGCAAAAATCAGAACTCCTTTCTTTTGTCACGTTTCAAAGAGCAACTACAAACCATGGTGGATTTAGAGTTCCAAATTCATCTATCTATATAGGAGAGAACAGAGTGAAACCTAAATATAAAAACTGCTACTGTAGATGAACGCTTCAACCTAGAAGAACAAAATGTGGTGAGCCAAGTGGGATTTGTGTACTGATCTTCACCACCAAGTATCATCAAGATTGGGTGAAAAAACATTTGCTGGTAATTTGGAAACTCGTTATTTCTTAGAAGCTTGGCAACCCCTCTCAATGAAAGTGCTTTTCCACAGTCTTTGATTAGGGCTACTTGAAGCAGAAACAAATCATAGAGACAAAACTGAGAACTCCTTTATTTTGTCAAGGTTCAAAAAGCTACTACAAACCATGTTGGATTTAGAGTTCGAAATTCATCTATCTATATAGGAAAGAACAGAGTGAAACCTAAAAATAAAAACTGCTACTGTAAAAGAACGCTTTAACTTAGAAGAACAAAATTTCGTGAGCCAAGTGGGATTGTGGACTTTTCATGACCACCACATATCACCAAGATTGGGTGAAAAAATATTTGCTGGTATTTCAGAAACTCGTAATTTCTTGGAAGCTTGGCAACCCCTCTCAATGAAAGTGCTTTTCCACCGTCTGTGCCTAGGGCTACTTGAAGAGGAAACAAACCATAGAGACAAAACTGAGAACTTCTTTATTTTGTCAAGTTTCAAAGAGCCACTACAAACCATGTTGGATTTAGAGTTCCAAATTCATCTATCTATATAGCAGAGAACAGAGTGAAACCTAAACATAAAAACTGCTACTGTAGACGAACGCTTCAACCTAGAAGAACAAAATTTGGTGAGCCAAGTGGGATTTGTGTACTTGTCATTACCACCAAGTATCATCAAGATTGGGAGAAAAAATATTTGCTGGTATTTCGGAAACTCGTTATTTCTTAGAAGCTTGGCAACCCCTCTCAATGAAAGTGCTTTTCCACAGTCTGTGCCAGGGATATTTGAAGAGGAAACAAACCATGGAGACAAAACTGAGAACTCCTTTATTTTGTCAAATTTCAAAGAGCTACTAAACACCATGTTGGATTTAATGTTCAAAATTCATCTATCTATACAGGAGAGAACAGAGGGAAACCTAAAAATATGAATTGCTACTGTAAACGATCGCTTCAACCTAGAACAAAATTTGGTGAGTCAAGTGGGATTTGTGTACCGATCATTACCGCCAAGTATCATCAAGATTCGGTGAAAAATTATTTGCTGGTATTTCGGAAACTCGATATTTCTTAGAAGCTTGGCAACCCCTCTCAATGAAAGTGGTTTTCCACCGTCGGTGCCTAGGACTACTTGAAGAGGAAACAAAACATAGAGACAAAACTGAGAACTACTTTATTTTGCCAAGTTTCAAAGAGCTACTGCAAACCATATTGGATTTAGAGTTCCAAATTCAACTATCTATATAGGAGAGAACAGAGTAAAACCTAAATATAAAAACTGCTACTGTCGACGAACGCTTCAACCTAGAAGAACAAAATTTGGTGAGCCAAGTGGGATTTGTGTACTGATCATTACCACCAAGTATCATCAACATTGGGTGAAAAAATATTTTCTGGTATTTCAGAAACTCGTTATTTCTTAGAAGCTGTCAACCCCTCTCAATGAAAGTGCTTTTCCACAGTCTGTGCCAGGGGTATTTGAAGAGGAAACAAACCATGGAGACAAAACTGAGAACTCCTTTATTTTGTCAAGTTTCAAAGAGCTACTACAAACCATGTTGGATTTAGAGTTCCAAATTCATCTATCTATATAAGAGAGAAGAGAGTGGAACCTAAAAATTAAAACTGCTACTGAAAACGAACGCATACACCTAGAAGAACAAAATTTGGTGAGTCAAGTTGGATTTGTGTACCAATCATTACCACCAAGTATCATCAAGATTGGGTGAAAAAATATTTGCTGGTGTTTCGGAAACTGGTAATTTCTTGGAAGGTTGGCAACCCCTCTCAATGAGAGTGCTTTTCCACCCTCTGTGCCTAGGACTACTTGAAGAGGAAACAAACCATAGAGACAAAACTGAGAACTCCTTTATTTTGTCAAGTTTCAAAGAGCTACTACAAACCATGTTGGATTTAGAGTTCCAAATTCATCTATCTATATATCAGGGATCAGAGTGAAACCTAAACATAAAAACTGCTACTGTAGACGAACACTTCAACCTAGAAGAACAAAATTTGGTGAGCCAAGTGGGATTTGTGTACCGATCTTCACCACCAAGTATCATCAACATTGGGTGAAAAAATATTTGCTGGTATTTTGGAAACTCGTTATTTCTTAGAAGCTTGGCAACCCCTCTCAATGAAAGTGCTTTTCAACAGTGTTTGCCTAGGGCTACTTGAAGAGGAAAAAAACCATGGAGACAAAACTGAGAACTCCTTTACTTTGTCAAGTATCAAAGAGCTACTACAAACCATATTGGATTTAGAGTTCCAAATTCATCTATCTATATAGGAGAGAACAGAATGAAACCTAAATATAAAAACTGCTACTGTAGACGAATGCTTCAACCTAGAAGAACAAAATTTGGTGAGCCAAGTGGGATTTGTGTACTGATCATTACCACCAAGCGTTATCAAGATTGCATGAAAAAATATTTGCTGGTATTTCGGAAACTCGTTATTTCTTAGAAGCATGGCAAACCTACTCAATGAAAGTGCTTTTCCACAGTCTGTTCCTAGGGGTACTTGAAGAGGAAACAAACCATAAAGACAAATCTGAGAACTCCTTTATTTTGTCAAGTTTCAAAGAGCTACTACAAACCATGTTGGATTTAGTGTTCCAAATTCATCTATCTATAAAGGAGAACAGAGTGAAACCTAAAAATAAAAACTGCTACTGTAAACGAACGCTTCAAATTAGAAGAACAAACTTTGGTGAGCCAAGTGGGATTTGTGGACTTGTCATTACCAGCACGTATCATCAATATTGTGTGAAATAATATTTGCTGGTATTTCGGAACCTCGTAATTTCTTGGAAGCTTGGCAACCCCTCTCAATGAAAGTGCTTTTCCACAGTCTCTTCTTAGGGCTACTTGATGTTGAAACAAATCATAGACACAAAACTGAGAACTCCTTTATTTTGTCAAGTTTCAAAGAGCTACTACAAACCATGTTGGATTTAGAGTTCCAAATCATCTATCTATATAGCAGAGAACAGAGTGAAACCTAAATATAAAAACTGCTACTGTAGACGAACGCTTCAACCTAGAAGAACAAAATTTGGTGAGCCAAGTGGGATTTGTGTACCGATCATTACCACCACGTATCATCAACAATGGGTGACAAAATATTTGCTGGTATTTCGGAAACTCGTAATTTCTTGGAAGATTGGCAACCCCTTTCAATGAAAGTGCTTTTCCACAGTCTTAGCTTAGGGCTACATGAAGCGGAAACAAATCATAGAGACAAAACTGAGAACTCCTTTACTTTGTCAAGTTTAAAGAGCTACTACAAACCATATTGGATTTAGAGTTCCAAATTCATCTATCTATATAGGAGAGAACAGAGTGAAACCTAAATATAAAAACTGCTACTGTAGACGAACGCTTCAACCTAGAAGAACAAAATTTTGTGAGACAAGTCGGATTTGTGTACTGATCATTACCACCAATTGTCATCAAGTTTGCCTGAAAAACCTTTTGTTGGTATTTCAAAAACTCGTTATTTCTTAGAAGCTTGGCAACCCCACTCAATGAAAGTGCTTTTCCACAGTCTGTTCCTAGGGCTACTTGAAGAAAAAACAAACCATAGAGACAAAACTGAGAACTCCTTTATTTCGTCAAGTTTAAAAGAGCTACTACAAACCATGTGGGATTTAGAGTTCCAAATTGATCTATCTATAAAGCAGAGAACAGAGTGAAACCTAAAAATAAAAACTGCTACTGTAGATGAAGGCTTCAACCTAGAAGACCAAAATTTGGTGAGCCAAGTGGGATTTGTGTACCGATCATCACCACCGAGTATCATCAAAATTGGGTGAAAAAATATTTGCTGGTATTTCGGAAACTCGTAATTTTTGGAAGATTGGCAACCCCTTTCAATGAAAGTGCTTTTCCACACTCTCTGCTTAGGGCAACTTGAAGAAGAAACAAATCATCGGGACAAAACTGAGAACTCCTTTATTTTGTCAAGTTTCAAAGAGCTCCTACAAACTATATTGGATTTAGAGTTCCAAATTCATCTGTCTATATAGGAGAGAACAGAGTGAAACCTAAATATAAAAACTGCTACTGTAGACGAACGCTTCAACCTAGAAGAACAACATTTGGTGAGCCAAGTGGGATTTGTGTACTGATCATCACCACCAAGTATCATCAAGATTGGGTGAAAAAATATTTGCTGCTATTTCAGAAACTCATAAATTCTTGGAAGCTTGGCAACCCCTCTCAATGAAAGTGCTTTTCCACAGTCTCTGCTTAGGGTTACTTGAAGCGGAAATAAAATCATAGAGACAAAACTGAGAACTCCTTTATTTTGTCAAGTTTCAAAGAGCTACTACAAACCATGTTGGATTTAGAGTTCCAAATTCATCTATCTATATAGGAGAGAACAAAGTGAAGCTTAAAAATAAAAACTGCTACTGTAAACAAACGTTTCAACCTAGAAGAACAAAATTTGGTGAGCCAAGTGGGATTTGTGGACTTGTCCTTACCACCAAGTATCATCAAGATTGGGTGAAAAAATATTTGCTGGTATTTCGGAAACTCGTTATTTCTTAGAAGCTTGGCATCCCCTCTCAATGAAAGTGCTTTTCCACCGTCTTTGCCTAGGGATACTTAAAGAGGAAACAAACCATGGAGACAGAAGTGAGAACTCCTTTATTTTGTCAGGTTTCAAAGAACCACTACAAACCATGTTGGATTTAGAGTTCCAAATTCATCTATCTATATAGCAGGGATCAGAGTGAAACCTAAACATAAAAACTGCTACTGAAAATGAACGCATCAACCTAGAAGAACAAAATTAGGTGAGTCAAGTGGGATTTGTGTACCGATCATTACCACCAAGTATCGTCAAGATTGGGTGAAAAAATATTTGCTGGTATTTCGTAAACTCGTAATTTCTTTGAAGCTTGGCAACCCCTCTCAATGAAAGTGCTTTTCCATGGTCTGTGCCTAGGGCTACTTGAAGAGGAAACAAAACATAGAGACAAAACTGAGAACTACTTTATTTTGTCAAGTTTCAAAGAGCTACTACAAACCATGTTGGATTTAGAGTTCCAAATTCATCTATCTATATAGCAGAGAGCAGAAGGAAACCTAAATATAAAAACTGCTACTGTAGACGAATGCTTCAACGTAGCAGAACAAAATTTGGTGAGCCAAGTGGGATTTGTGTACCGATCAATACCACCAAGTATCATGAATATTGGGTGAAAAAATATTTGCTGGTATTTCGGAAACACGTTATTTCTTAGAAGTTTGGAAACCCCTCTCAATGAAAGTGCATTTCCACCGTCGGTGCCTAGGGCTTCTTGAAGAGGAAACAAACCATAGAGACAAAACTGATAACTCCTTTATTTTGTCAAGTTTCAAAGAGCTACTGCAAACCATGTTGGATTTAGAGTTCCAAATTCATCTATCTATATAGGAGAGAACAGAGAGAAACCTAAATATAAAAACTGCTACAGTAGACGAACGCTTCAAACTAGAAGAACAAAATTTTGTGAGCCAAGTGGGAGTTGTGTACTGATATTTACCACGAAGTATCATCAAGATTCGGTGAAAAAATATTTGCTGGTATTTCGGAAACTCGTAATTTCATGGAAGTTTGGCAACCCCTCTCAATGAAAGTGCTTTTCCACAGTCTGTGCCTAGGGCTACTTAAAGAGAAAACAAATCATAGAGACAAAACTGAGAACTCCTTTACTTTGTCAAGTTTGAAAGAGCTACTACAAACCATATTGGATTTAGAGTTCCAAATTCATCTGTCTATATAGGAGACAACAGAGTGAAACCTACATATAACAACTTCTATTGTAAACGAACGCTTCAACCTAGAAGAACAAAATTTGGTGAGCCAAGTGTTATTTGGGTGCTGATCATTAGCACCAAGTATCATCAAGATTCGGTGAAAAAATACTTGCTGGTATTTCGGAAACTCGTAATTTCTTGGAAGCTTGGCAACCCCTCTCAATGAAAGTGCTTTTCCACAGTCTCCTCTTAGGGCTACTTGAAGCGGAAACAAATCATAGAGACAAAACTGAGAACTCCTTTACTTTGTCAAGTTTCAAAGAGCTACTACAAACCATGTTGGATTTAGAGTTCCAAATTCATCGATATATATAGGAGAGAACAGAGGGAAACCTAAAAATAAAAACTGCTCCTGTAGACGAATGCTTCAACCTAGAACAAAATTTGGTGAGCCAAGAGGGATTTTTGTACTTGTCCTTACCACCAAGTATCATCAAGCTTGGGTGAAAAAATATTTGCTGGTATTTCGGAAACACGTTATTTCTTAGAAGCTTGGCAACCCCTCTATAATGAAAGTGCTTTTCCACCGTCTTTGCCTAGGGCTACTTGAAGAGGAAACAAACCATAGAGACAAAACTGAGAACTCTTTATTTTGTCAACTTTCAAAAAGCTACTACAAACCATGTTGGATTTAGAGTTCCAAATTCATCTATCTATATAGCAGAGAACAGAGTGAAACCTAAATATAAAAAATGCTACTGTAGACGAACGCTTCAACCTAGCAGAACAAAATATGTTGAGCCAAGTGGGATTTGTGTACTTGTCATTACCACCACGTATCATCAAGATTGGGTGAGAAAATATTTCCTGGTATTTCGGAAAATCGTAATTTCTTGGAAGCTTTGCAATGCCTTTCAATGAAAGTGCTTTTCCACAGTCTCTGCTTAGGGTTACTTGAAGCGGAAATAAAATCATAGAGACAAAACTGAGAACTCCTTTATTTTGTCAAGTTTCAAAGAGCTACTACAAACCATGTTGGATTTAGAGTTCCAAATTCATCTATCTATGTAGGAGAGAACAAAGTGAAGCTTAAAAATAAAAACTGCTACTGTAAACAAACGCTTCAACCTAGAAGAACAAAATTTGGTGAGCCAAGTGGGATTTGTGGACTTGTCCTTACCACCAAGTATCATCAAGATTGGGTGAAAAAAATATTTGCTGGTATTTCGGAAACTCGTTATTTCTTAGAAGCTTGGCATCCCCTCTCAATGAAAGTGCTTTTCCACCGTCTGTGCCTAGGGATACTTAAAGAGGAAACAAACCATGGAGACAGAAGTGAGAACTCCTTTATTTTGTCAGGTTTCAAAGAACCACTACAAACCATGTTGGGTTTAGAGTTCCAAATTCATCTATCTATATAGCAGGGATCAGAGTGAAACCTAAACATAAAAACTGCTACTGAAAATGAACGCATCAACCTAGAAGAACAAAATTAGGTGAGTCAAGTGGGATTTGTGTACCGATCATTACCACCAAGTATCGTCAAGATTGGGTGAAAAAATATTTGCTGGTATTTCGTAAACTCGTAATTTCTTTGAAGCTTGGCAACCCCTCTCAATGAAAGTGCTTTTCCATGGTCTGTGCCTAGGGCTACTTGAAGAGGAAACAAAACATAGAGACAAAACTGAGAACTACTTTATTTTGTCAAGTTTCAAAGAGCTACTACAAACCATGTTGGATTTAGAGTTCCAAATTCATCTATCTATATAGCAGAGAGCAGAGGGAAACCTAAATATAAAAACTGCTACTGTAGACGAATGCTTCAACGTAGCAGAACAAAATTTGGTGAGCCAAGTGGGATTTGTGTACCGATCAATACCACCAAGTATCATGAATATTGGGTGAAAAAATATTTACTGGTATTTCTGAAACACGTTATTTCTTAGAAGTTTGGCAACCCCTCTCAATGAAAGTGCATTTCCACCGTCGGTGCCTAGGGCTTCTTGAAGAGGAAACAAACCATAGAGACAAAACTGAGAACTCCTTTATTTTGTCAAGTTTCAAAGAGCTACTGCAAACCATGTTGGATATAGAGTTCCAAATTCATCTATCTATATAGGAGAGAACAGAGAGAAACCTAAATATAAAAACTGCTACAGTAGACGAACGCTTCAAACTAGAACAAAATTTTGTGAGCCAAGTGGGAGTTGTGTACTGATATTTACCACGAAGTATCATCAAGATTCGGTGAAAAAATATTTGCTGGTATTTCGGAAACTCGTAATTTCATGGAAGTTTGGCAACCCCTCTCAATGAAAGTGCTTTTCCACAGTCTGTGCCTAGGGCTACTTAAAGAGAAAACAAATCATAGAGACAAAACTGAGAACTCCTTTACTTTGTCAAGTTTGAAAGAGCTACTACAAACCATATTGGATTTAGAGTTCCAAATTCATCTGTCTATATAGGAGACAACAGAGTGAAACCTACATATAAAAACTGCTATTGTAAACGAACGCTTCAACCTAGAAGAACAAAATTTGGTGAGCCAAGTGTTATTTGGGTGCTGATCATTACCACCAAGTATCATCAAGATTCGGTGAAAAAATACTTGCTGGTATTTCGGAAACTCGTAATTTCTTGGAAGCTTGGCAACCCCTCTCAATGAAAGTGCTTTTCCACAGTCTCCTCTTAGGGCTACTTGAAGCGGAAACAAATCATAGAGACAAAACTGAGAACTCCTTTACTTTGTCAAGTTTCAAAGAGCTACTACAAACCATGTTGGATTTAGAGTTCCAAATTCATCGATATATATAGGAGAGAACAGAGGGAAACCTAAAAATAAAAACTGCTCCTGTAGACGAATGCTTCAACCTAGAACAAAATTTGGTGAGCCAAGAGGGATTTTTGTACTTGTCCTTACCACCAAGTATCATCAAGCTTGGGTGAAAAAATATTTGCTGGTATTTCGGAAACACGTTATTTCTTAGAAGCTTGGCAACCCCTCTATAATGAAAGTGCTTTTCCACCGTCTTTGCCTAGGGCTACTTGAAGAGGAAACAAACCATAGAGACAAAACTGAGAACTCTTTATTTTGTCAACTTTCAAAAAGCTACTACAAACCCTGTTGGATTTAGAGTTCCAAATTCATCTATCTATATAGCAGAGAACAGAGTGAAACCTAAATATAAAAACTGCTACTGTAGACGAACACTTCAACCTAGCAGAACAAAATATGTTGAGCCAAGTGGGATTTGTGTACTTGTCATTACCACCACGTATCATCAAGATTGGGTGAGAAAATATTTCCTGGTATTTCGGAAAATCGTAATTTCTTGGAAGCTTTGCAATGCCTTTCAATGAAAGTGCTTTTCCACAGTCTCTGCTTAGGGTTACTTGAAGCGGAAATAAAATCATAGAGACAAAACTGAGAACTCCTCTATTTTGTCAAGTTTCAAAGAGCTACTACAAACCATGTTGGATTTAGAGTTCCAAATTCATCTATCTATATAGGAGAGAAAAAAGTGAAGCTTAAAAATAAAAACTGCTACTGTAAACAAACGCTTCAACCTAGAAGAACAAAATTTGGTGAGCCAAGTGGGATTTGTGGACTTGTCCTTACCACCAAGTATCATCAAGATTGGGTGAAAAAATATTTGCTGGTATTTCGGAAACTCGTTATTTCTTAGAAGCTTGGCATCCCCTCTCAATGAAAGTGCTTTTCCACCGTCTGTGCCAAGGGATACTTAAAGAGGAAACAAACCATGGAGAGAGAAGTGAGAACTCCTTTATTTTGTCAGGTTTCAAAGAACCACTACAAACCATGTTGGATTTAGAGTTCCAAATTCATCTATCTATATAGCAGGGATCAGAGTGAAACCTAAACATAAAAACTGCTACTGAAAATGAACGCATCAACCTAGAAGAACAAAATTAGGTGAGTCAAGTGGGATTTGTGTACCGATCATTACCACCAAGTATCGTCAAGATTGGGTGAAAAAATATTTGCTGGTATTTCGTAAACTCGTAATTTCTTGGAAGCTTGGCAACCCCTCTCAATGAAAGTGCTTTTCCATGGTCTGTGCCTAGGGCTACTTGAAGAGGAAACAAAACATAGAGACAAAACTGAGAACTACTTTATTTTGTCAAGTTTCAAAGAGCTACTACAAACCATGTTGGATTTAGAGTTCCAAATTCATCTATCTATATAGGAGAGAACAGAGGGAAACCTAAATATTAAAACTGCTACTGTAGACAAACGCTTCAACATAGAAGAACAAAATTTGGTGAGCCAAGTGAGATTTGTGTACTGATCATTTCCACCAAGTATCATCAACATTGGGAGAAAAAATATTTGCTGGTATTTCAGAAATTCGTAATTTCTTAGAAGCTTGGCATCCCCTCTCAATGAAAGTGCTTTTCCACCGTCTGTGCCTAGGGATACTTAAAGAGGAAACAAACCATGGAGACAAAAGTGAGAACTCCTTTATTTTGTCAGGTTTCAAAGAACCACTACAAACCATGTTGGATTTAGAGTTCCAAATTCATCTATCTATATAGGAGAACAGAGTGAAACCTAAACATAAAAACTGCTACTGTAGACGAACGCTTCAACCTAGAAGAACAAAATTTGGTGAGCCAAGTGGGATTTGTGTACCGATCTTCACCACCAAGTATCATCAACATTGGGTGAAAAAATATTTGCTGGTATTTTGGAAACTCCTTATTTCTTAGAAGCTTGGCAACCCCTCTCAATGAAAGTGCTTTTCAACAGTGTGTGCCTAGCGCTACTTGAAGAGGAAAAGAACCATGGAGACAAAACTGAGAACTCCTTTACTTTGTCAAGTTTCAAAGAGCTACTACAAACCATATTGGATTTAGAGTTCCAAATTCATCTATCTATATAGGAGAGAACAGAATGAAACCTAAATATAAAAACTGCTACTGTAGACGAACGCTTCAACCTAGAAGAACAAAATTTGGTGAGCCAAGTGGGATTTGTGTACTGATCATTACCACCAAGCGTTATCAAGATTGCATGAAAAAATATTTGCTGGTATTTCGGAAACTCGTTATTTCTTAGAAGCATGGCAAACATACTCAATGAAAGTGCTTTTCCACAGTCTGTTCCTAGGGGTACTTGAAGAGGAAACAAACCATAAAGACAAATCTGAGAACTCCTTTATTTTGTCAAGTTTCAAAGAGCTACTACAAACCAAGTTGGATTTAGTGTTCCAAATTCATCTATCTATATAGGAGAACAGAGTGAAACCTAAAAATAAAAACTGCTACTGTAAACGAACGCTTCAAATTAGAAGAACAAACTTTGGTGAGCCAAGTGGGATTTGTGGACTTGTCATTACCAGCACGTATCATCAATATTGGGTGAAATAATATTTGCTGGTATTTCGGACCCTCGTAATTTCTTGGAAGCTTGGCAACCCCTCTCAATGAAAGTGCTTTTCCACAGTCTCTGCTTAGGGCTACTTGATGCGGAAACAAATCATAGACACAAAACTGAGAACTCCTTTATTTTATCAAGTTTCAAAGAGCTACTACAAACCATGTTGGATTTAGAGTTCCAAATTCATCTATCTATATAGCAGAGAACAGAGTGAAACCTAAATATAAAAACTGCTACTGTAGACGAACGCTTCAACCTAGAAGAACAAAATGTGGTGAGCCAAGTAGGATTTGTGTACCGATCATTACCACCACGTATCATCAACAATGGGTGACAAAATATTTGCTGGTATTTCGGAAACTCGTAATTTCTTGGAAGATTGGCAACCCCTTTCAATGAAAGTGCTTTTCCACAGTCTCTGCTTAGGGCTACATGAAGCGGAAACAATTCATAGAGACAAAACTGAGAACTCCTTTACTTTGTCAAGTTTACAGAGCTACTACAAACCATATTGGATTTAGAGTTCCAAATTCATCTATCTATATAGGAGAGAACAGAGTGAAACCTAAATATAAAAACTGCTACTGTAGACGAACGCATCAACCTAGAAGAACAAAATTTGGTGAGCCAAGTGGGATTTGTGTACTGATCATTACCACCAAGTGTCATCAAGTTTGCCTGAAAAAACTTTTGTTGGTATTTCGGAAACTCGTTATTTCTTAGAAGCTTGGCAACCCCACTCAATGAAAGTGCTTTTCCACAGTCTGTTCCTAGGGCTACTTGAAGAAAAAACAAACCATAGAGACAAAACTGCGAACTCCTTTATTTCGTCAAGTTTAAAAGAGCTACTACAAACCATGTGGGATTTAGAGTTCCAAATTGATCTATCTATAAAGCAGAGAACAGAGTGAAACCTAAAAATAAAAACTGCTACTGTAGATGAACGCTTCAACCTAGAAGAACAAAATTTGGTGAGCCAAGTTTGATTTGTGTACCGATCATCACCACCGAGTATCATCAAAATTGGGTGAAAAAATATTTGCTGGTATTTCGGAAACTCGTAAATTTTGGAAGATTGGCAACCCCTTTCAATGAAAGTGCTTTTCCACACTCTCTGCTTAGGGCTACTTGAAGAAGAAACAAATCATAGGGACAAAACTGAGAACTCTTTTATTTTGTCAAGTTTCAAAGAGCTCCTACAAACCATATTGGATTTAGAGTTCCAAATTCATCTGTCTATATAGGAGAGAACAGAGTGAAACATAAATATAAAAACTGCTACTGTAGACGAACGCTTCAACCTAGAAGAACAACATTTGGTGAGCCAAGTGGGATTTGTGTACTGATCATCACCACCAAGTATCATCAAGATTGGGTGAAAAAATATTTGCTGCTATTTCGGAAACTCATAAATTCTTGGAAGCTTGGCAACCCCTCTCAATGAAAGTGCTTTTCCACAGTCTCTGCTTAGGGTTACTTGAAGCGGAAATAAAATCATAGAGACAAAACGTGGAACTCCTTTATTTTGGCAAGTTTCAAAGAGCTACTACAAACCATGTTGGATTTAGAGTTCCAAATTCCTCTATCTATATCGCAGAGAACAGAGTGAAACCTAAATATAAAAACTGCTACTGTAGACGAACGCTTCAACCTAGAAGGACAAAATTTGGTGAGCCCAGTGGGATTTCTGTACCGATCATTACCACCAAGTATCATCAAGATTGGGTGAAAATATATTTGCTGGTATTTAGGAAACTCGTAATTTCTTGGAAAATTGGCAACCCCTTTCAATGAAAGTGCTTTTCCACAGTCTCTGCTTAGGGCTACATGAAGCGGAAACAAATCATAGAGACAAAACTGAGAACTCCTTTATTTTGTCAAGTTTCAAAGAGCTCCTACAAACCATGTTGGATTTAGAGTTCCAAATTCATCTATCTATTTAAGAGAGAACAGAGTTAAACCTAAATATAAAAATTGCTACTGTAGACGAATGCTTCAACCTAGAAGAACAAAATGTGGTGAGCCAAGTGTGATTTGTGTGCAGATCATTACCACCACGTATCATCAACATTGGGTGACAAAATATTTGCTGGTATTTTCGAAACTCGTAATTTCTTGGAAGATTGGCAACCCCATTCAATGAAAGTGCTTTTCCACAGTCTCTGCTTAGGGCTACATGAAGCGGAAACAAATCATAGAGACAAAACTGAGAACTCCTTTACTTTGTCAAGTTTCAAAGAGCTACTACAAACCATATTGGATTTAGAGTTCCAAATTCATCTATCTATATAGGAGAGAACAGAGTGAAACCTAAATATAAAAACTGCTACTGTAGACGAACGCTTCAACCTAGAAGAACAAAATTTGGTGAGCCAAGTGGGATTTGTGTACTGATCATTACCACCAAGTGTCATCAATTTTGCGTGAAAAAAACATTTGCTGGTATTTCGGAAACTCGTTATTTCTTAGAAGCTTGGCAACCCCACTCAATGAAAGTGCTCTTCCAAGTCTGTTCCTAGGGGTACTTAAAGAGGAAACAAACCATAGAGACCAAATTGAGAACACCTTTATTTTTTCAAGTTTCAAAGAGCTACTACAAACCATGTTGGATTTAGAGTTCTAAATTCATCTATCTATATAGGAGAGAACAGAGTGAAACTTAAAAAGAAAAACTGCTACTGTAGACGAACGCTTCAACCTAGAAGAACAGAATTTGGTGAGCCAAGTGGGATTTGTGTACTTGTCATTACCACCAATATCATCAAGATTGGGTTAAAAAATATTTGCTGGTATTTCGAAAACTGGTAATTTCTTGGAAGCTTGGCAACCCCTCTCAATGAAAGTGCTTTTCCACAGTCTCTGCTTAGGGCTACTTGAAGCGGAAACAAATCATAGAGACAAAACTGAGAACTCCTTTACTTTGTCACGTTTCAAAGAGGTACTACAAACCATATTGGATTTAGAGTTCCAAATTCATCTATCTATATAGGAGAGAACAGAGTGAAACCTAAATATAAAAACTGCTACTGTAGACGAGCGCTTCAAACTAGAAGAACAAAGTTTGGTGAGCAAAGTGGGTTTTGTGTACTGATCATTACCACCAAGTATCATCAACATTGGGAGAAAAAATATTTGCTGGTATTTCGGAAACTCGTTATTTCTTAGAAGCTTGGCACCCCTCTCAATGAAAGTGCTTTTCAACAGTCTGTGCCTAGGGCTACTTGAAGAGGAAACAAACCATAGAGACAAAACGGAGTACTCCATTATTTTGTCAAGTTTCAAAAAACCACTACAAACCATGTTGGATTTAGAGTTCCAAATTCATCTATCTATATAGGAAAGAACAGAGTGAAACCTAAAAATAAAAACTGCTACTGTAGACGAACACTTCAACCTAGAAGAACAAAATTTGGTGAGCCAAGTGGGATTTGTGTACTTGTCATTACCACCACGTATCATCAAGATTGGGTTGAAAAATATTTGCTGGTATTTCGTAAACTCGTAATTTCTTGGAAGCTTGGCAACCCCTTTCAATGAAAGTGCTTTTCCAAAGTCTCTGCTTAGGGCTACTTGAAGAGAAAACAAACCATAGAGACAAAACTGAGAAACCCTTTATTTTGTCAAGTTCCAAAGAGCTACTACAAACCATGTTGGATTTAGAGTTCCAAATTCATCTATGTATATAAGAGAGAACAGAGTGAAACCTAAATAAAAAAACTGCTACTGTAGACGAACGCTTCAATCTACAAGAATAAAATTTGGTGAGCCAAGTGGGATTTGTGTACTGATCATTACCACCAAGTATCATCAAGCTTGGGTGTAAAAATATTTGCTGGTATTTCGGAAACTCGTTATTTCTCAGAAGCGTGGCTACCCCTCACAATGAAAGTGCTTTTCCACAGTCTCTGCTTAGGGCTACTTGAAGTGGAAACAAATCATAGATACAAAACTGAGAACTCCTTTATTTTGTCAAGTTTCAAAGAACTGCTACAAATCATGTTGGATTTAGAGTTCGAAATTCATCTATCTATATAGGAGAGAACAGATTGAAACCTAAGTATAAAATCTGCTACTGTCGAAGAATGCTTCAAACTAGAAGAACAAAATTTGGTGAGCCTAGTGGGATTTGTGTACTGATCATTACCACCAAGTATCATCAAGATTGGGTGTAAAAATATTTGCTGGTATTTTGGCAAATCGTTATTTCTTAGAAGCTTGGCAACCCTCTCAATGAAAGTGCTTTTCCACAGTGTGTGCCTAGGGCTACTTGAAGAGGAAACAAACCATAGAGCCAAAATCAGAACTCCTTTCTTTTGTCACGTTTCAAAGTGCAACTACAAACCATGTTGGACTTAGAGTTCCAATTTCATCTATCTATATAGGAGAGAACAGAGTGAAACCTAAAAATTAAAACTGCTACTGAAAACGAACGCATCAACCTAAAAGAACAAAATTTGGTGAGTCAAGTGGGATTTGTGTACCGATCATTACCACCAAGTATCATAAACTTTGGGTGAAAAAAATATTTGCTGGTATTTCGGAAACTCATAATTTCTTGGAAGCTTGGCAACCCCTCTCAATGAAAGTGCTTTTCCACAGTCTCTGGTTAGGGCTACTTGAAGCGGACACATATCATAGAGACAAAACTGAGAACTCCTTTATTTTCTCAAGTTTCAAAGACCCACTAAAAACCATGTTGGATTTAGAGTTCCAAATTCATCTATCTATATAGGAGAGAACAGAGTGAAACCTACATATAAAAACTGCTACTGTAGATGAACGCTTCAACCTAGAAGAACAAAATTCAATGAGTAAAGTGGGTTTTTGTACTGATCATTACCACCAAGTATCATCAAGATTGGGTGAAAAAATATTTGCTGGTATTTCGGAAACACGTTATTTCTTAGAAGCTCGGCAAACCCTCTCAATGAAAGTGCTTTTCCACTGTCGGAGCGTGGGCTAATTGAAGAGAAAACAAACCATAGAGCCAAAATGAGAACTCCTTTCTTTTGTCAAGTTTCAAAGAGCTACTACAAACCATGTTGGATTTAGAGTTCCAAATTCATCTATCTATATAGCAGAGAACAGAGTGAAACCTAAATATAAAAACTGCTACTGTAGATGAACACTTCAACCTAGAAGAACAAAATGTGGAGAGCCAAGTGGGATTTGTGTACTGATCTTCATCACCAAGTATCATCAAGATTGGGTGAAAAAATATTTGCTGGTAATTTGGAAACTCGTTATTTCTTAGAAGCTTGGCAACCCCTCTCAATGAAAGTGCTTTTCCACAGTCTCAGCTTAGGGCTACTTGAAGCAGAAACAAATCATAGAGACAAAACTGAGAACTCCTTTATTTTGTCAAGGTTCAAAGAGCTACTACAAACCATGTTGGATTTAGAGTTCCAAATTCATCTATCTGTATAGGAGAGAACAGAGTGAAACCTAAAAATAAAAACTGCTACTGTAAAATAACGCTTTAACTTAGAAGAACAAAATTTGGTGATCCAAGTGGGATTGTGGACTTGTCATTACCACCACGTATCACCAAGATTGGGTGAAAAAATATTTGCTGGTATTTCGGAAACTCGTAATTTCTTGGAATCTTGGCAACCCCTCTCAATGAAAGTGCTTTTTCACCGTCTCTGCCTAGGGCTACTTGAAGAGGAAACAAACCATAGAGACAAAACTGAGAACTCCTTTATTTTGTCAAGTTTCAAAGAGCCACTACAAACCCTGTTGGATTTAGAGTTCCAAATTCATCTATCTATATAGCAGAGAACAGACTGAAACCTAAACATAAAAACTGCTAATATAGACGAACGCTTCAACCTAGAAGAACAAAATTTGGTGAGCCAAGTGGGATTTGTGTACTGATCTTCACCACCAAGTATCATCAAGATTGGGTGAAAAAATATTTGCTGGTAATTCGGAAACTTGTTATTTCTTAGAAGCTTGGCAACCCCTCTCAATGAAAGTGCTTTTCCACAGTCTCTTCTTAGGGCTACTTGAAGCGGAAACAAATAATAGAGACAAAACTGAGAACTCATTAATTTGTCAAGTTTCAAAGATCCACTACAAACCATGTTGCATTTAGAGTTCCAAATTCATCTATCTATATAGCAGAGAACAGAGTGAAAACTAAACGTAAAAACTGCTACTGTAGACAAACGCTTCAACCTAGAAGAACAAAATTTGGTGAGCTAAGTAGGATTTGTGTACTGATCATTACCACCAAGTATCATCAACATTGGGTGAAAAAATATTTGCTGGTATTTCGGAAACTCGTTATTTCTCAGAAGCTTGGCAAACCCTCTCAATGAAAGTGCCTTTCAACCTTCGGTGCGAGGGCTAATTGAGAGGAAACAAACCATAGAGCCAAAATGAGAACTCCTTTCTTTCGTCAAGTTTCAAAGAGCTACTACAAACCATGTTGGAATTAGAGTTCCAAATTCATCTATCTATATAGCAGAGAACAGAGTGAAACCTAAATATAAAAACTGCTACTGTAGATGAACGCTTCAACCGAGAAGAACAAAATGTGGTGAGCCAAGTGGGATTTGGGTACTGATCTTCACCACCAAGTATAACCAAGATTGGGTGAAAAAATATTTGCTGGTAATTTGGAAACTCGTTATTTCTTAGAAGCTTGGCAACCACTCTCAATGAAAGTGCTTTTCCACAGTCTCTGCTTAGGGCTACTTGAAGCGGAAACAAATCATAGAGACAAAACTGAGAACTCCTTTATTTTGTCAAGGTTCAAAGAGCTACTACAAACCATGTTGGATTTACAGTTCCAAATTCATCTATCTATATAGGAGAGAACAGAGTGAAACCTAAAAATAAAAACTGCTACTGTAAAAGAACGCTTTAACTTAGAAAATCAAAATTTGGTGAGCCAAGTGGGATTGTGGACTTGTCATTACCACCACGTGTCATCAAGATTGGATGAAAAAATATTTGCTGGTATTTCGGAAACTCGTAATTTCTTGGAAGCTTGGCAACCCCTCTCAATGAAAGTGCTTTTCCACCGTCTGTGCCTAGGGCTACTTGAAGAGGAAACAAACCATAGAGACAATACTTAGAACTCCTTTATTTTGTCAAGTTTCAAAGAGCTACTACAAACCATGTTGGATTTAGAGTTCCAAATTCATCTGTCTATATAGGAGAGAACAGAGTGAAACCAAAATATAAAAACTGCTACTGTAAATGAACGCTTCAAACTAGAAGAACAAAATTTGGTGAGCCAAGTGGCATTTGTGTACTGATCATTACCACCAAGTATCATCAAATTTGGGTGAAAAAATATTCGCTGGTATTTCGAAAACTCGTTATTTCTTAGAAGCTTGGCAACCCTCTCAATGAAAGTGCTTTTCCACCTCTTGTGCCTAGGGCGACTTGAATCGGAAACCAACCATAAAGACAAAACTGAGAACTCCTTTATTTTGTCAAGTTTCAAAGAGCTACTACAAACCATGTTGGATTTAGAGTTCCAAATTCATCTGTCTATATAGGAGAGAACAAATAAACCTAAATATAAAAACTGCTACTGTAGACGAACGCTTCAACCCAGAAGAACAAAACTTGGTGAGCCAAGTGGGATTTGTGTACTGATCATTGCCACCAAGTATCATCAACATTGGGTGAAAAAATATTTGCTGGTATTTCGGAAACTCGTAATTTCTTGGAAGTTTGGCAACCCCTTTCAATGAAAGTGCTTTTTCACAGTCTCTGGTTAGGGCTACATGAAGCGGAAACAAATCATAGAGACAAAACTGACAATTCCTCTATTTTGTCAAATTTCAAAGAGCTACTACACACCATGTTGGATTTAGTGTTCCAAATTAATCTATCTATACAGGAGAGAACAGAGGGAAACCTAAAAATATGAACTGCTACTGAAAACGATCGCTTCAACCTAGAAAAACAAAATTTGGTGAGTCAAGTGGGATTTGTGTACCGATCATTACCGCCAAGTATCATCAAGATTCGGTGAAAAAATATTTGCTGGTATTTCGGAAACTCGTTATTTCTTAGAAACTTGGCAAACCCTCTCAATGAAAGTTTTTTTCCACCGTCGGTGCCTAGGACTACTTGAAGAGGAAACAAAACATAGAGACAAAACTGAAAAATAATTTATTTTGCCAAGTTTCAAAGAGCTACTGCAAACCATATTGGATTTTGTGTTCCAAATTCATCTATCTATATAGGAGAGAACAGAGTGAAACCTAAATATAAAAACTGCTACTGTAGACGAACGCTTCAACCTAGAAGAACAAAATTTGGTGAGCCAAGTGGGATTTGTGTACTGATCATTACCACCAAGTATCATCAACATTGGCTGAAAAAATATTTGCTGGTATTTCGGAAACGCGTTATTTTTGAGAAGCTTGGCAACCCCTCTCAATGAAAGTGCTTTTCCACAGTCTGTGCCAGGGCTATTTGAAGAGGAAATAAACCATGGAGACAAAACTGAGAACTCCTTTATTTTTTCAAGTTTCAAAGAGGTACTACAAATCATGTTGGATTTAGAAATCCAAACTCATCTATCTATATAGGAGAGAAGAGAGTGAAACCTAAAAATTAAAACTGCTACTGAAAACGAACGCATCAACCTAGAAGAACAAAATTTGGTGAGTCAAGTGGGATTTGTGTACCGATCATTACCACCAAGTATCATCAAGATTGGGTGAAAAAATATTTGCTGGTGTTTCGGAAACTTGTAATTTCTTGGAAGCTTGGCAACGCCTCTCAATGAAAGTGCTTTTCCACCGTCTGTGCCTAGGGCTACTTGAAGAGGAAAAAAACCATAGAGACAAAACTGAGAACTCCTTTATTTTGTCAAGTTTAAAAGAGCCACTACAAACCATGTTGTATTTAGAGTTCCAAATTCATCTATCTATATACGAGAGAACCAAGTGAAACCTAAACATAAAAACTGCTACTGTAGAAGAACGCTTCAACCTAGAAGAACAAAATTTGGTGAGCCAAGTGGGATTTGTGTACTGATCATTGCCACCAAGTGTCATCAAGATTGCGAGAAAAAATATTTGCTGGTATTTCGGAAACTCGTTATTTCTTAGAAACTTGGCAACCCCTCTCAATGGAAGTGCTTTTCCACAGTCAGTGCCTAGGACTACTTGAAGAGGAACCAAACCATAGAGACAAAACTGAGAACTCCTTTATTTTGTCAAGTTTCAAAGAGCTACTACAAACCATGTTGGATTTAGAGTTCCAAATTCATCTGTCTATATAGGAGAGAACAAAGTGAAACCAAAATATAAAAACTGCTACTGTAAATGAACGCTTCAAACTAGAAGAACAAAATTTGGTGAGCCAAGTGGCATTTGTGTACTGATCATTACCACCAAGTATCATCAAGTTTGGGTGAAAAAATATTCGCTGGTATTTCGGAAACTCGTTATTTCTTAGAAGCTTGGCAACCCTCTCAATGAAAGTGCTTTTCCACCTTCTGTGCCTAGGGCGACTTGAAGCGGAAACCAACCATAAAGACAAAACTGAGAACTCCTTTATTTTGTCAAGTTTCAAAGAGCTACTACAAACCATGTTGGATTTAGAGTTCCAAATTCATCTGTCTATATAGGAGAGAACAGAGTAAAACCAAAATATAATAACTGCTACTGTAAATGAACTCTTCAACCTAGAAGAACAAAATTTGTTAAGCCAAGTGGGATTTGTGTACTGATCATTACCACCAAGTATCATCAAGTTTGGGTTAAAAAATATTTGCTGGTATTTCGGAAACTCGTTATTTCTTAGAAGCTTGGCAACCCTCTCAATGAGAGTGCTTTTCCACAGTCTGTGCCTAGGGCTACTTGAAGAAGAAACAAACCATAGAGTCAAAACTGAGAGCTCCTTTATTTTGTCAACTTTCAAAGAGCTACTACAAAACATACTGGATTTTGAGTTCCAAATTCATCTATCTATATAGGAGAGAACATAGTTAAACCTGAAAATATAAACTGCTACTGTAAACGAACGCTTCAACCTACAAGAACAAAATTTGGTGAGCCAAGTGGGATTTGTGTACTTGTCATTACCACCACGTATCATCAACATTGGGTGAAAAAATATTTGCTGGTATTTCGGAAACTCGTATTTTCTTGGAAGCTTGGCAACCCCTCTCAATGAAAGTGCTTTTCCACCGTCTGTGCATAGGGCTACTTGAAGAGGAAACAAATCATAGAGACAAAACAGAGAACTCCTTTATTTTGTCAAGTTTCAAAGAGCCACTACAAACCATGTTGGATTTAGAGTTCCAAATTCATCTATCTATATAGGAGAGAACAGAGTGAAACCTAAAATTAAAAACTGCTACTGTCGACGAATGCTTCAAACTAGAAGAACAAAATTTGGTGAGCCAAGTGGAATTTGTGTACTGATCATTACCACCAAGTATCATCAAGAGTGGGTCAAAAAATATTTGCTGGTATTTCGTAAACTCGTAATTTCTTGGAAGCTTGGCAACCCCTATCAATGAAAGTGCTTTTCCAACGTCTGTGCCTAGGGCTACTTGAAGAGGAAACAAACCATAGAGACAAAACTGAGAACTCCTTTATTTTGTCAACTTTCAAAGAGCCACTACAAACCATGTTGGATTTAGAGTTCCAAATTCATCTATCTATATAGGAGAGAACAAATTGAAACCTAAATATAAAAACTGCTACTGTAGACGAACGCTTCAACCCAGAAGAACAAAACTTGGTGAGCCAAGTGGGATTTGTGTAGTGATCATTGCCACCAAGTATCATCAACATTGGGTGAAAAAATATTTGCTGGTATTTCGGAAACTCGTAATTTCTTGGAAGTTTGGCAACCCCTTTCAATGAATGTGCTTTTTCACAGTCTCTGCTTAGGGCTACATGAAGCGGAAACAAATCATAGAGACAAAACTGACAATTCCTGTATTTTGTCAAATTTCAAAGAGCTACTACACACCATGTTGGATTTAGTGTTTAAAATTCATCTATCTATACAGGAGAGAACAGAGGGAAACCTAAAAACATGAAATGCTACTGAAAACGATGGCTTCAACCTAGAAGAACAAAATTTGGTGAGTCAAGTGGGATTTGTGTACCGATCATTACCGCCAAGTATCATCAAGATTCGGTGAAAAAATATTTGCTGGTATTTCGGAAACTCGTTATTTCTTAGAAGCTTGGCAACCCCTCTCAATGAAAGTGGTTTTCCACCGTCGGTGCCTAGGACTACTTGAAGAGGAAACAAAACATAGAGACAAAACTGAGAAATAATTTATTTTGCCAAGTTTCAAAGAGCTACTGCAAACCATATTGGATTTAGTGTTCCAAATTCATCTATCTATATAGGAGAGAACAGAGTGAAACCTAAATATAAAAACTGCTACTGTAGACGAACGCTTCAACCTAGAAGAACAAAATATGGTGAGCCAAGTGGGATTTGTGTACTGATCATTACCACCAAGTATCATCAACATTGGCTGAAAAAATATTTGCTGGTATTTCGGAAACTCGTTATTTTTGAGAAGCTTGGCAACCCCTCTCAATGAAAGTGCTTTTCCAAGTCTGTGCCAAGGCTATTTGAAGAGGAAACAAACCATGGAGACAAAACTGAGAACTCCTTTCTTTTGTCAAGTTTCAAAGAGCTACTACAAACCATGTTGGATTTAGAGGTCCAAACTCATCTATCTATATAGGAGAGAAGAGAGTGAAACCTAAAAATTAAAACTGCTACTGAAAACGAACGCTTCAACCTAGAAGAACAAAATTTGGTGAGCCAAGTGGGATTTGTGTACTGATCATTGCCACCAAGTGTCATCAAGATTGCGAGAAAAAATATTTGCTGGTATTTCGGAAACTCGTTATTTCTTAGAAACTTGGCAACCCCTTTCAATGGAAGTGCTTTTCCACAGTCAGTGCCTAGGACTACTTGAAGAGGAAACAAACCATAGAGACAAAACTGAGAACTCCTTTATTTTGTCAAGTTTCAAAGAGCTACTACAAACCATGTTGGATTTAGAGTTCCAAATTAATCTCTCTATATAGGAGAGAACAGAGTGAAACCAAAATATAAAAACTGCTACTGTAAATGAACGCTTCAAACTAGAAGAACAAAATTTGGTGAGCCAAGTGGCATTTGTGTACTGATCATTACCACCAAGTATCATCAACTTTGGGTGAAAAAATATACGCTGGTATTTCGGAAACTCGTTATTTCTCAGAAGCTTGGCAACCCTCTCAATGAAAGTGCTTTTCCACCTTCTGTGCCTAGGGCGACTTGAAGCGGAAACCAACCATAAAGACAAAACTGAGAACTCCTTTATTTTGTCAAGTTTCAAAGAGCTACTACAAACCATGTTGAATTTAGAGTTCCAAATTCATCTATCTATATAGGAGAGAACAGAGTGAAACCTAAAAATAAAAACTGCTACTGTAAACGAACGCTTCAACCTAGAAGAACGAAATTTGGTGAGCCAAGTGGTATTTGTGTACTTGTCATTACCACTACGTATCATCAACATTGGGTGAAAGAATATTTGCTGGTATTTCGGAAACTCGTAATTTCTTGGAAGTTTGGCAACCCCTTTCAATGAATGTGCTTTTTCACAGTCTCTCCTTAGAGCTACATGAAGCGGAAACAAATCATAGAGACAAAACTGACAACTCCTCTATTCTGTCAAGTTTCAAATAGCTACTACAAACCATGTTGGATTTAGAGTTCCAAATTCATCTGTCTATATAGGAGAGAACAGAGTGAAACCAAAATATAATACCTGCTACTGTAAATGACGCTTCAACCTAGAAGAACAAAATTTGTTGAGCCAAGTGGGATTTGTGTACTGATCATTACCACCAAGAATCATCAAGTTTGGGTGAAAAAATATTTGCTGGTATTTCGGAAACTCGTTATTTCTTAGAAGCTTGGAAAACTCTCTCAATGAACGTTCTTTTCCACAGTCTGTGCCTAGGGCTACTTGAAGTAGAAACAAACCATAAAGTCAAAACTGAGAACTCCTTTATTTTGTCAGCTTTCAAAGAGCTACTACAAACCATGTTGAATTTAGAGTTCCAAATTCATCTATCTATATAGGAGAGAACAGAGTGAAACCTAAAAATAAAAACTGCTACTGTAAACGAACGCTTCAACCTAGAAGAACGAAATTTGGTGAGCCAAGTGGTATTTGTGTACTTGTCATTACCACTACGTATCATCAACATTGGGTGAAAGAATATTTGCTGGTATTTCGGAAACTCGTAATTTCTTGGAAGTTTGGCAACCCCTTTCAATGAATGTGCTTTTTCACAGTCTCTCCTTAGAGCTACATGAAGCGGAAACAAATCATAGAGACAAAACTGACAACTCCTCTATTCTGTCAAGTTTCAAATAGCTAATACAAACCATGTTGGATTTAGAGTTCCAAATTCATCTGTCTATATAGGAGAGAACAGAGTGAAACCAAAATATAATACCTGCTACTGTAAATGACGCTTCAACCTAGAAGAACAAAATTTGTTGAGCCAAGTGGGATTTGTGTACTGATCATTACCACCAAGAATCATCAAGTTTGGGTGAAAAAATATTTGCTGGTATTTCGGAAACTCGTTATTTCTTAGAAGATTGGCAACCCCTCTCAATGAAAGTGCTTTTCCACAGACTGTGCCTAGGGCTACTTGAAGAGGAAACAAATTATAGAGATGAAACTGAGAACTCCTTTATTTTGTCAAGTTTCAAAGTGCTACTACAAATCATGTTGGATTTAGAGTTCCAAATTCATCTATCTATATAGGAGAGAACAGAGGGAAATCTAAAAATAAAAACTGCTACTGTAGACGAACGCTTCAACATAGAAGAACAAAATTTGGTGAGCCAAGTGGGATTTGTGTACTGATCATTGCCACCAAGTGTCATCAAGATTGTGAGAAAAAATATTTGCTGGTATTTCGGAAACTCGTTATTTATTAGAATCTTGGCAACCACTCTCAATGAAAGTGCTTTTTCACAGTCTGTACCTAGGGCTCCTTGAAGAGGAAACAAACCATAGAGACAAAACTGAGAACTCCTTCATTTTGTCAAGTTTCAAAGAGCTACTACAAACCATGTTGGATTTAGAGTTCCAAATTCATCTGTCTATATAGGAGAGAACAGAGGGAAACCTAAAAATAAAAAGTGCTATTGTAAACGAACGCTTCAACCTGGAAGAAGAAAATTTGGTGAGCCAAGTGGGATTTGTGTACTGATCATTACCACCCAGTATCATCAAGATTGGGTGAAAATATATTTGCTGGTATTTCGGAAACTCGTTATTTCTTACAAGCTTGGCAACCCTCTCAATGAAAGTGCTTTTCCACAGTCTGTGCCTAGGGCGACTTGAAGAGAAAACCAACCATAAAGACAAAACTGAGAACTCCTTTGTTTTGTCAAGTTTCAAAGAGCTACTACAAACCATGTTGGATTTAGAGTTCCAAATTCATCTGCCTATATAGGAGAGAACAGAGTGAACCAAAAAATAAAAACTGCTACTTTAAATGAACGCTTCAAACTAGAAGAACAAAATTTGGTGAGCCAAGTTGGATTTGTGTACTCATCATTACCACCAAATATCATCAAGTTTGGGTGAAAAAATATTTGCTGGTATTTCGGAAACTCGTTATTTCTTAGAAGCTTGGCAACCCCTCTCAATGAAAGTGCTTTTCCACGCTCTGTGCCTAGGTCTACTTGAAGAGGAAACAATCCATAGAGACAAAACTGAGAACTCCTTTATTTTGACAATTTTCAAAGAGCTACGACAAACCATGTTGGATTTAGAGTTCCAAAATCATCTATCGATATAGCAGAGAACAGAGTGAAACCTAAATATATAAACTGCTACTGTAGACGAACGCTTCAACCTAGCAGAATAAAATTTGGTGAGCAAAGTGGGATTTGTGTACCGATCAATACAACCAAGTGTCATGAATATTGGGTGAAAAATTATTTGCTGGTATTTCGGAAACTAGTAATTTCTTGGAAGCTTGGCAACCCCTCTGAATGAAAGTGCTTTTCCACAGTCTCTGCTTAGGGCTACTTGAAGCGGAAACAAATCATAGAGACAAAACTGAGAACCCCTTTATTTTGTCAAGTTTCAAAGAGCTACTACAAACCATATTGGATTTAGAATTCCAAATTCATCTGTCTATATTGGAGAGAACAGAGTGAAACCTAAATATAAAAACTGTTACTGCAGACGAACGCTTCAACCTAGAAGAACAAAATTTGGTGAGCCAAGTGGGATTTGTGTACCGATCATTACCACCAAGAATCATCAAGATTCGGTGAAAAAATATTTGCTGGTATTTCGGAAACTCGTTATTTCTTAGAAGCTTGGCAACCCCTCTCAATGAAAGTGCTTTTCCACACTCTGTGCCTAGGACTACTTGAAGAGGAAACAAAACATAGAGACAAAACTGAGAACTACCTTATTTTGTCAAGTTTCAAAGAGCTACTGCAAACCATGTTGGATTTACAGTTCCAAATTCATCTATCTATATAGGAGAGAACCGAGTGAAACCTAAAAATAAAAACTGCTACTGTTAACGAATGCTTCAACCTAGAAGAACAGAATTTGGTGAGCCAAGTGGGATTTGTGTACCGATCATCACCACCAAGTATCATCAAGATTGGGTGAAAAAATATTTGCTAGTATTTCGGAAACTCGTTATTTCTTAGAAGCTTGGCAACCACTCTCAATGAAAGTGCAATTCCACAGGCAGTGCCTAGGGCTACTTGAAGAGGAAACAATCCATAGAGAAAAAACTGAGAACTCCTTTATTTTGTCAAGTTTCAAAGAGCTACTACATACGATATTGGATTTAGAGTTCCAGATTCATCTATCTATATAGGAGAGAACAGAGGGAAACCTAAATATAAAAACTGCTACTGTAAACGAACGCTTCAACCTAGAAGAACAAAATTTGGTGAGCCAAGTGGCATTTGTGTTCTGATCATTACCACCAAGTATCATCAACATTGGGTGAAAAAATATTTGCTGGTATTTCGGAAACTCGTTATATCATAGAAGTTTGGCAACCCCTCTCAATGAAAGTGCTTTTCCACCGTCGGTGCCTGGTCTACGTGAAGACGAAACAAACCATAGAGACAAAACTGAGAACTCCTTTATTTTGTCAAGTTTCAAAGAGGTACTGCAAACCATGTTGGATTTAGAGTTCCAAATTCATCTATCTATATAGGGGAGAACAGAGTGAAACCTAAATATAAAAACTGCTACTGTAGACGAATGCTTCAACCTAGCAGAACAAAATTTGGTGAGCCAAGTGGGATTTGTGCACTGATCATTAACACAAAGTATCATAAAGATTCAGTGAAAAAATATTTGCTGGTATTTCGGTAATTCGTAATTTCTTAGAAGCTTGGCACCCCTCTCAATGACAGTGCTTCTCCACCATCTGTGCCTAGGGCTACTTGAAGAGGAAACAAATCATAGAGACAAAACTAAGAACTTTTTTATTTTGTCAAGTTTCAAAGAACTACTACAAACCATGTTGGATTTAGAGTTCCAAAATTATCTATCTATAAAGCAGAGAACAGAGTGAAACCTAAATATAAAAACTGCTACTGTAGATGAACGCTTCAACCTAGAAGAACAAAATTTGGTGCGCCAAGTGGGATATGTGTACCGATTATTACCACCAAGTATCATCAAGATTGGGTGAAAAAATATTTGCTGGTATTTCGGAAACTCGTAATTTCTTGGAAGCTTGGCAACCCCTCTCAATGAAAGTGCTTTTCCACAGTCTCTGCTTAGGGCTACATGAAGCGGAAACAAATCATAGAGACAAAACTGAGAACTCCTTTACTTTGTCAAGTTTCAAAGAGCTACTACAAACCATATTTGATTTAGAGTTCCAAATTCATCAATCTATATAGGAGAGAACAGAGTGAAACCTAAATATAAAAACTGCTACTGTAGACGAACGCTTCAACCTAGATGAACAAAATTTGCTGAGCCAAGTGGGATTTGTGTACCGATAATTACCACCAAGTATCATCAAGATTGGGTGAAAAAATATTTGCTGGTATTTCGGAAACTCATAATTTGTTGGAAGCTTGACAACCCCTCTCAATGAAAGTGATTTTCCACCATCTGTGCCTAGGGCTACTTGAAGCGGAAACAAAATCATAGAGACAAAACTGAGAACTCTTTTGTTTTGTCAAGTTTCAAAGAGCTACTACAAACGATATTGGATTTAGAGTTCCAAATTCATCTGTCTACATAGGGGAGAACAGAATGAAACCTAAATATAAAAACTGCTACTGTAAACGAACCCTTCAACCTAGGAGAACAAAATTTGGTGAGCCAAGTGGGATTTGTGTACTGATCATTACCACCAAGTATCATCAAGATTCGGTAAAAAAATATTTGCTGGTATTTCGGAAACTCGTTAGTTCTTAGAAGCTTGGCAACCCCTCTCTATGAAAGTGCTTTTCCACAGTCTGTGCCTAGGACTACTTGAAGAGGAAACAAAACATAGAGACAAAACTGAGAACTACTTTATTTTCTCTAGTTTCAAAGAGCTACTGCAAACCATGTTACATTTAGAATTCCAAATTCATCTATCTATATAGGAGAGAACAGAGGGAAACCTAAATATAAAAACTGCTAAGGTAGATGAACGCTTCAACCGAGAAGAACAAAATTTGGTGAGCCAAGTGGGATTTGTGTACTGATCATTACCACCAAGTAACATCAAGATTCGGTGAAAAAATATTTGCTGGTATTTCGGAAACTCGTTATTTCTTAGAAGCTTGGCAACCCCTCTAAATGAAAGTGCTTTTCCACAGTCTATGCCTAGGGCTACTTGAAGATGAAAAAACCATAGAGAAAAAACTGAGAACTCCTTTATTTTGTCAACTTTCAAAGAGCTACTACAAACCATGTTGGATTTAGAGTTCCAAATTCATCTATCTATATAGGAGAGAACAGAGTGAAACCTAAAAATAAAAACTGCTACTGTAAACGAACGCTTCAACCTAGAAGAACAAATTTTGGTGTGCCAAGTGGGATTTGTGTACTTGTCATTACCACCACGTATCATCAACTTTGGGTGAAAAAATATTTGTTGGTATTTCGGAAACTCGTTATTTCTTACAAGCTTGGTAACCCCTTTCAATGAAAGTGCTTTATCACAGTCTTTGCTTAGGGCTACATGAAAAGAAAAAAAAATCGTAGTGACAAAACTGAAAACTCCATTATTTTCTCAAGTTTCAAAGAGCGACTACAAACCATGTTGGATTTAGAGTTCCAAATTCATCTATCAATATAGGAGAGAACAGAGTGCAACCTAAAAATGAAAACTGCTACTGTAAATGAACGCTTCAACCTAGAAGAACAAAATTTGGTGAGCCAAGTTGAAATTGCGGACTTGTCATTACTACCACGCATCATCAAGATTGGGTGAAAAAATATTTGCTGGTGTTTCGGAAACTCGTATTTTCTTGAAGGCTTGGAAACCCCTCTCAATGAAAGTGCTTTTCCACCGTCTGTGCCTAGGGCTACTTGAAGAGGAAACAAATCATAGAGACAAAACTGAGAACTCCTTTATTTTGTCAAGTTTCAAAGAGCTACTACAAACCATGTTGGATTTAGAGTTCCAAATTCATCTATCTATATAGAAGAGAACAGAGTGAAACCTAAAAATAAAACTGCTACTGTAGACGAATGCTTCAACCTAGAAGAACAAAATTTGGTGAGCCAAGTGGGATTTGTGTACTTGTCCTTACCACCAAGTATCATCAAGATTGGGTGAAAAAATATTTGCTGGTTTTTCGGAAACTCATTATTTCTTAGAAGCTTGGTAACCCCTCTCAGTGAAAGTGCTCTTCCACAGTCTGCCAGGGCTACTTGAAGAGGAAACAAACCATAGAGACAAAACTGAGAACTCCTTTATTTTGTCAAGTTTCAAAGAGCTACTACAAACCATGTTGGATTTAGAGTTCCAAATTCATCTATCTATATAGGAGAGAACAGAGTGAAACCTAAAAATAAAACTGCTACTGTAGAGGAATGCTTCAACCTAGAAGAACAAAATTTGATGAGCCAAGTGGGATTTGCGTACTTGTCCCTACCACCAAGCATCATCAAGATTGGGTGAAAAAATATTTGCTGGTATTTCGGAAACTCATTACTTCTTAGAAGCTTGGCAACCCCTCTCAATGAAAGTGCTTTTCCACAGTCTGTGGCAGGGCTACTTGAAGAGGAAACAAACCATAGAGACAAACTGAGAACTCCTTTATTTTGTCAAGTTTCAAAGAGCTACTAAAAACCATGTTGGATTTAGAGTTCCAAATTCATCTATCTATATGGAGAGAACAGAGTGAAACCTAAAAATAAAAACTGCTACTGAATAGGAACGCCTCAACCTAGAAGAACAAAATTTGGTGAGTCAAGTGGGATTTGTGTACCGATCATTACCACCACGTATCATCAAGATTGGGTGAAAAAATATTTGCTGGTATTTCGGAAAATCGTAATTTTTTGGAAGCCTGGCAACCCCTCTCAATGAAAGTGCTTTTCCACCGTCTGTGCCTAGGGCTACTTGAAGAGGAAACAAACAATAGAGAAAAAACTGAGAACTCCTTTATTTTGTCAACTTTCAAAGAGCCACTACAAACCATGTTGGATTTATAGTTCCAAATTCATCTATCTATATAGCAAACAACAGAGTGAAACCTAAAGATAAAAACTGCTACTGTAGACGAACGCTTCAACTTAGAATAGAAAAATTTGGTGAGCCAAGTGGGATTTTGTCCTGATCATCACGACCAAGTATCATCAAGATTGCGAGAAAAATATTTGCTGGTATTTCGGAAACTCGTAATTTCTTGGAAGTTGTCAACCCTCTCAATGAAAGTGTTTTTCCACAGTCAGTGCCTAGGGCTACTTGAAGAGGAAACAATCCATAGAGAAAAAAGTAAGAACTCCTTTATTTTGTCAAGTTTTAAAGAGCAATTACACACCATGTGGGATTTAGAGTTCCAAATTCATCTATCTATATAGGAGAGAACAGAGTGAAACCTAAATATAAAAACTGCTACTGTAGACGAACGCTTCAACCAAGAAGAACAAAATTTGGTGAGCCAAGTGGGATTTGTGTACTTGTCATTACCACCACGTATCATCAACATTGGGTGAAAAAATATTTGCTGGTATTTCGTAAACTCGTAATTTCTTGGAAGCTTGGCAACCCCTCTCAATGAAAGTGCTTTTCCACGGTCTGTGCCTAGGGCTACTTGAAGAGGAAACAAAACATAGAGACAAAACTGAGAACTACTTTATTTTGTCATGTTTCAAAGAGCTACTGCAAACCATGCTGGATTTAGAGTTCCAGATTCATCTATCTATATAGCAGAGAGCAGAGTGAAACCTAAATATAAAAACTGCTACTGTAGACGAACGCTTCAACCTAGCAAAACAAAATTTGGTGAGCCAAGTGGGATTTGTGTACCGATCAATACCACCAAGTATCATGAATATTGGGTGAAAAAATATTTGCTGGTATTTCGGAAACACGTTATTTCTTAGAAGTTTGGCAACCACTCTCAATGAAAGTACTTTTCCACCGTCGGTGCCTAGGGCTACTTGAAGTGGAAACAAACCATAGAGACAAAACTGAGAACTCTTTTGTTTTGTCAAGTTTCAAAGAGCTACTACAAACGATATTGGATTTAGAGTTCCAAATTCATCTGTCTACATAGGGCAGAACAGAATGAAACCTAAATATAAAAACTGCTACTGTAAACGAACCCTTCAACCTAGTAGAACAAAATTTGGTGAGCCAAGTGGGATTTGTGTACTGATCATTACCACCAAGTATCATCAAGATTCGGTAAAAAAATATTTGCTGGTATTTCGGAAACTCGTTAGTTCTTAGAAGCTTGGCAACCCCTCTCAATGACAGTGCTTTTCCACAGTCTGTGCCTAGGACTACTTGAAGAGGAAACAAAACATAGAGACAAAACTGAGAACTACTTTATTTTGTCAAGTTTCAAAGAGCTACTGCAAACTATGTTAGATTTAGAGTTCCAAATTCATCTATCTATATAGGAGAGAACAGAGGGAAACCTACACATAAAAACTGCCAAGGTAGATGAACGCTTCAACCTAGAAGAACAAAATTTGGTGAGCCAAGTGGGATTTGTGTACCGATCATTACCACCACGTATCATCAACCTTGGGTGAAAAAATATTTGCTGGTATTTCGGAAACTCATAAATTCTTGGAAGCTTGGCAACCCCTTTCAATGAAAGTGCTTTTCCACAGTGTCTTCTTAGGGCTACTTGAAAAGGAAAAAACCATAGAGAAAAAACTGAGAACTCCTTCATTTTGTCAACTTTCAAAGAGCTACTACAAACCATGTTGGATTTAGAGTTCCAAATTCATCTATCTATATAGGAGAGAACAGAGTGAAACCTAAAAATAAAAACTGCTACTGTAAACGAACGCTTCAACCTAGAAGAACAAAATGTGGTGACCCAAGTGGGATTTGTTTACTGATCATTTCGACCAAGTATCATCAACATTGGGTGAGAAAATATTTGCTGGTATTTCGGAAACTCGTTATTTCTTAGAAGCTTGGCAACCCCTCTCAATGAAAGTGCTTTTCCACAGTCTGTGCCTAGGGCTACTTGAAGAGGAAACAAACCATAGAGAAAAAACCGAGAACTCCTTTATTTTGTCAACTTTCAAAGAGCTACGACAAACCCTGTTGGATTTAGAGTTCCAAATTCATCCATCTATATAGGAGAGAACAGAGTGAAACCTGAAAATAAAAACTGCTACTGTAAACGAACGCTTCAACCTAGAAGAACAAACTTTGGTGAGCCAAGTGGGATTTGTGTACTTGTCATTACAACCACGTATCAACAAAATTGGGTGAAAAAATATTTGCTGGTATTTCAGAAACTCGTTATTTCTTAGAAGCTTGGCAACCCCTTGCAATGAAAGTGCTTTTCCACAGTCTTTGCTTAGGACTACATGAAACGAAAACAAATCGTAGAGACAAAACTGACTCCTTTATTTTCTCAAGTTTCTAAGAGCGACTACAAACCATGTTGGATTAGAGTTCCAAATTCATCTATCAATATAGGAGAGAACAGAGTGCAACCGAAAATTGAAAACTGCTACTGTAAACGAACGC
Source organism: Callospermophilus lateralis (assembly GCF_048772815.1). Taxonomy (NCBI): domain Eukaryota; kingdom Metazoa; phylum Chordata; class Mammalia; order Rodentia; family Sciuridae; genus Callospermophilus; species Callospermophilus lateralis. The sequence continues at coordinate 190,095 of NW_027512933.1, forward strand.
TTCAACCTAGAGGAACAAAATTTGGTGAGCCAAGTGGGATTTGTGGACTTGTCATTACCACCACGCATCATCAAGTTTGGGTGAAAAAATATTTGCTTGTATTTCGGAAACTCGTTATTTCTTAGAAGTTTGGCAACCCCTCTCAATGAAAGTGCTTTTCCACAGTCAGTGCCTAGGACTACATGAAGAGGAAACAAAATATGGAGACAAAACTGAGAACTACTTTATTTTGTCAAGTTTCAAAGAGCTACGACAAACCATATTGGATTTAGAATTCCAAATTCATCTATCTATGTAGGAGAGAACAGAGTGAAACCTAAATATAAAAATTGCTACTGTAGACGAACGCTTCAACCTAGAAGAACATAATTTGGTGAGCCAAGTGGGATTTGTGTACTGATCATTACCACCAAGTATCATCAAGATTCGGTGAAAAAATATTTGATGGTATTTCGGAAACTCGTTTTTTCATGGAAGCTTGGCAACCCCTCTCAATGAAAGTGCTTTTCCACAGTGTGTTCCTAGGACTACTTAAAGAGGAAACAAAACTTAGAGACAAAACTGAGAACTACTTTATTTTGTCAAGATTCAAAAAGCTACTTCAAACCATGTTGGATTTAGAGTTCCAAATTCATCTATCTTTATAGCAGAGAGCAGAGTGAAACCTAAATATAAAAACTGCTACTGTAGACGAACGCTTCAACCGAGCAGAACAAAATTTGGTGAGCCAAGTGGGATTTGTGTACCGATCAATACCACCAAGTATCTTGAATATTGGGTGAAAAAATATTTGCTAGTATTTCGGAAACTTGTTATTTCTTAGAAGCTTGGCAACCCCTCTCAATGAAAGTGCTTTTCCACAGTCCCTGCTTAGGGCTACTTGAAGCGGAAACAAATAATAGAGACAAAACTGAGAACTCCTTTATTTTGTCAAGTTTCAAAGAGCTACTACAAACCATGTTGGATTTAGAGTTCCAAATTCATCTATCTATATAGGAGAGAACAGAGTAAAACCTAAAAATATAAACTGCTACTATAGACGAATGCTTCAACCTAAAAGAACTAAATTTGGTGAGCCAAGTGGGATTTGTGGACTGATCATTACCACCAAGTGTCATTAAGATTGCGTGAAAAAATATTTGCTGGTATTTCGGAAACTCGTTATTTCTTAGAAGTTTGGCAACCCCTCTCATTGAAAGTGCTTTTCCACAGTCTGTGCCACGGCTACTTGAAGAGGAAACAAACCATAGAGACAAAACTGAGAACTCCTTTATTTTGGCAAGTTTCAAAGAGCTACTACAAACCATATTGGATTTAGAGTTCCAAATTCATCTATCCATATAGGAGAGACAAGAGTGAAACCTAAAAATAAAAACTGCTACTGATAACGAACGCATCAACCTAGAAGAAAAAAATTTGGTGAGTCAAGTGGGAATTGTGTACCGATCATTACCACTAAGTATCATCAAGTTTGGGTTAAAAAAATATTTGCTGGTATTTCGGAAACTGGTAATTTCTTGGAAGCTTGGCAACCCCTCTCAATGAAAGTGCTTTTCCACCGTCTGTGCCGAGGGCTACTTGAAGAGGAAACAAACCATAGAGAAAAAATGAGAACTCCTTTATTTTGTCAAGTTTCAAAGAGCCACTACAAACCATGTTGGATTTAGAGTTCCAAATTCATCTATCTATATAGCAGAGAATAGAGTGAAACCTAAGTATAAAAACTGCTACTGTAGACGAACGCTTCAACCGAGAAGAACAAAATTTGGTGAGTCAAGTGGGATTTGTGTACCGATCAATACCACCATGTATCATCAACATTGGGTGAAAAAATGTTTGCTGGTATTTCGGAAACTCGTAATTTTTGGAAGCTTGGCAACCCCTTTCAATGAAAGTGCTTTTCCACAGTCTCTGCTTAGGGCAACATGAAGCGGAAAAAAATCATAGAGACAAAACTGAGAACTCCTTTACTTTGTCACGTTTCAAAGAGATACTAGGAACCATATTGTATTTAGAATTCCAAATTCATCTATCTATATTGCAGAGAACAGAGTGAAACCTAAATATAAAAACTGCTACTGTAGATGAACAATTCAACCTAGAAGAACACAATTTGGTGAGCCAAGTGGGACTTGTGTACTGATCATTACCACCAAGTATCATCAAGATTGCGTGAAAAAATATTTGCTGGTATTTCGGAAACTCGTTATTTCTTAGAAGCTTTGCAACCCTTCTCAATGAAAGTGCTTATCCACCGTCTGTGCCTTGGGCTACTTGAAGAGGAAACAAACCATAGGGAAAAAACTGAGAACTCCTTTATTTTGTCAAGTTTCAAAGAGCTACTACAAACCATGTTGGATTTAGAGTTCCAAATTCATCTATCTATATCGCAGAGAACAGAGTGAAACCTAAATATAAAAACTGCTACTGTAGAAGAACGCTTCAACCTAGAAGAACAAAATTTGGTGAGCCAAGTGGGATTTGTGTACTGATCATGACCACCACGTATAATCAACATTGGGTGAAAAAATATTTGCTGGTATTTCGGATACTCGTTATTTCTTAGAAGCTTGGCAACCCCTCTCAATGAAAGTGTTTTTCCACCGTCGGTGCGTAGGGCTAATTGAAGAGGAAACAAACCATAGAGACAAAACAGAGAACTACTTTCTTTTGTCAAGTTTCAAAGAGCTACTACAAACTATGTTGGATTTAGAGTTCCAAATTCATCTATCTATATAGCAGAGAACAGAGTGAAACTTAAATATAAAAACTGCTACTGTAGATGAACAATTCAACCTAGAAGAACAAAATTTGGTGAGCCAAGTGGGATTTGTGTACTGATCATTACCACCAAGTATCATCAAGATTGGGTGAAAAAATATATGCTGGTATTTCGGAAACTCGTTATTTCTTAGAAGCTTTGCAACCCCTCTCAATGAAAGTGCTTTTCCACCGTCTGTGCTTAGGGCTCCTTGAAGAAGAAACAAACCATAGAGACAAAACTGAGAACTCCTTTCTTTTGGCAAGTTTCAAAGAGCTACTACAAACCATGTTGGATTTAGAGTTCCAAATTCATCTACCTATATAGCAGAGAACAGAGTGAAACCTAAATATAAAAACTGCTACTGTAGACGAACGCTTCAACCTAGAAGAACAAAATTTGGTGAGCCAAGTGAGATTTGTGAACCGATCATTACCACCACGTATCATCAACCTTGGGTGAAAAAATATTTGCTGGTATTTTGGAAACTCGTTATTTCTTAGAATCTTGGCAAACCCTCTCAATGAAAGTGCTTTTCCACCGTCAGTGCCTAGGGCTAAGTGAAGAGGAAACAAACCATAGAGAGAAAACTGAGAACTCCTTTCTTTTGTCAAGTTTCAAAGAGCTACTACAAACCATGTTGGATTTAGAGTTCCAAATTCATCTATCTATATAGCAGAGAACAGAGTGAAACCTAAAAATAAAAATTGCTACTGAAAACGAACACATCAACCTAGAAGAACAAAATTTGGTGAGTCAAGTGGGATTTGTGTACCGATCATTACCACCAAGTATCCTCAAGATTGGGTGAAAAAATATTTGCTGGTATTTCGGAAACTCGTAATTTCTTGGAAGCATGGAAAACCCTCTCAATGAAAGTGCTTTTCCACAGTCTCTGCGTTGGGCTACTTGAAGCAGAAACAAATCATAGTGACAAAACTGAGAACTCCTTTATTTTGTCAAGTTTCAAAGAGCTACTACAAACCATATTGGATTTAGAGTTCCAAATTCATCTATCTATATAGGAGAGAACAGAGTGAAACCTAAATATAAAAACTGCTACTGTAGACCAATGCTTCAACCTAGAAAAACAAAATTTGGTGAGCCAAGTGTGATTTGTGTACTGATCATTACCAACAAGTGTCATCAAGATTGAGTGAAAAAATATTTGCTGGTATTTCGGAAACTCGTTATTTCTTAGAAGCTTGGCAACCCCTCTCAATGAAAGTGCTTTTCCACAGTCTGTGCCAGGGCTACTTGAAGAGGATACAAACCATAGAGACAAAACTGAGAACTCCTTTATTTTGTCAAGTTTCAAAGAGCTACTACAAACCATGTTAAATTTAGAGTTCCAAATTCATCTATCTATATAGGAGAGACAAGAGTGAAACCAAAAAATAAAAACTGCTTCTGATAACGAACGCATCAACCTAGAAGAACAAAATTTGGTGAGTCAAGTGGGATTTGTGTACCGATCATTACCACCAAGTATCATCAAGATTTGGTGAAAAAATATTTGCTGGTATTTCGGATACTAGTAATTTCTTGGAAGCTTGGCAACCCCTCTCAATGAAAGTGCTTTTCCACCGTCTGTGCCGAGGGCTACTTGAAGAGGAAACAAACCATAGAGACAAAACTGAGAACTCCTTTATTTTTTCAAGTTTCAAAGAGCTACTACAAACCATATTGGATTTATAGTTCCAAATTCATCTATCCATATAGGAGAGACAAGAGTGAAACCTAAAAATAAAAACTGCTACTGATAACGAACGCATCAACCTAGAAGAAAAAAATTTGGTGAGTCAAGTGGGAATTGTGTACCGATCATTACCACTAAGTATCATCAAGTTTGGGTTAAAAAAATATTTGCTGGTATTTCGGAAACTGGTAATTTCTTGGAAGCTTGGCAACCCCTCTCAATGAAAGTGCTTTTCCACCGTCTGTGCCGAGGGCTACTTGAAGAGGAAACAAACCATAGAGAAAAAATGAGAACTCCTTTATTTTGTCAAGTTTCAAAGAGCCACTACAAACCATGTTGGATTTAGAGTTCCAAATTCATCTATCTACATAGCAGAGAATAGAGTGAAACCTAAGTATAAAAACTGCTACTGTAGACGAACGCTTCAACCGAGAAGAACAAAATTTGGTGAGTCAAGTGGGATTTGTGTACTGATCAATACCACCATGTATCATCAACATTGGGTGAAAAAATGTTTGCTGGTATTTCGGAAACTCGTAATTTTTGGAAGCTTGGCAACCCCTTTCAATGAAAGTGCTTTTCCACAGTCTCTGCTTAGGGCAACATGAAGCGGAAAAAAATCATAGAGACAAAACTGAGAACTCCTTTACTTTGTCACGTTTCAAAGAGATACTAGGAACCATATTGTATTTAGAATTCCAAATTCATCTATCTATATTGCAGAGAACAGAGTGAAACCTAAATATAAAAACTGCTACTGTAGATGAACAATTCAACCTAGAAGAACACAATTTGGTGAGCCAAGTGGGACTTGTGTACTGATCATTACCACCAAGTATCATCAAGATTGCGTGAAAAAATATTTGCTGGTATTTCGGAAACTCGTTATTTCTTAGAAGCTTTGCAACCCTTCTCAATGAAAGTGCTTTTCCACCGTCTGTGCCTTGGGCTACTTGAAGAGGAAACAAACCATAGGGAAAAAACTGAGAACTCCTTTATTTTGTCAAGTTTCAAAGAGCTACTACAAACCATGTTGGATTTAGAGTTCCAAATTCATCTATCTATATCGCAGAGAACAGAGTGAAACCTAAATATAAAAACTGCTACTGTAGAAGAACGCTTCAACCTAGAAGAACAAAATTTGGTGAGCCAAGTGGGATTTGTGTACTGATCATGACCACCACGTATAATCAACATTGGGTGAAAAAATATTTGCTGGTATTTCGGATACTCGTTATTTCTTAGAAGCTTGGCAACCCCTCTCAATGAAAGTGTTTTTCCACCGTCGGTGCGTAGGGCTAATTGAAGAGGAAACAAACCATAGAGACAAAACAGAGAACTACTTTCTTTTGTCAAGTTTCAAAGAGCTACTACAAACTATGTTGGATTTAGAGTTCCAAATTCATCTATCTATATAGCAGAGAACAGAGTGAAACTTAAATATAAAAACTGCTACTGTAGATGAACAATTCAACCTAGAAGAACAAAATTTGGTGAGCCAAGTGGGATTTGTGTACTGATCATTACCACCAAGTATCATCAAGATTGGGTGAAAAAATATATGCTGGTATTTCGGAAACTCGTTATTTCTTAGAAGCTTGGCAACCCCTCTCAATGAAAGTGCTTTTCCACCGTCTGTGCTTAGGGCTCCTTGAAGAAGAAACAAACCATAGAGACAAAACTGAGAACTCCTTTCTTTTGGCAAGTTTCAAAGAGCTACTACAAACCATGTTGGATTTAGAGTTCCAAATTCATCTACCTATATAGCAGAGAACAGAGTGAAACCTAAATATAAAAACTGCTACTGTAGACGAACGCTTCAACCTAGAAGAACAAAATTTGGTGAGCCAAGTGAGATTTGTGTACCGATCATTACCACCACGTATCATCAACCTTGGGTGAAAAAATATTTGCTGGTATTTTGGAAACTCGTTATTTCTTAGAATCTTGGCAAACCCTCTCAATGAAAGTGCTTTTCCACCGTCAGTGCCTAGGGCTAAGTGAAGAGGAAACAAACCATAGAGAGAAAACTGAGAACTCCTTTCTTTTTTCAAGTTTCAAAGAGCTACTACAAACCATGTTGGATTTAGAGTTCCAAATTCATCTATCTATATAGCAGAGAACAGAGTGAAACCTAAAAATAAAAATTACTACTGAAAACGAACACATCAACCTAGAAGAACAAAATTTGGTGAGTCAAGTGGGATTTGTGTACCGATCATTACCACCAAGTATCCTCAAGATTGGGTGAAAAAATATTTGCTGGTATTTCGGAAACTCGTAATTTCTTGGAAGCATGGAAAACCCTCTCAATGAAAGTGCTTTTCCACAGTCTCTGCGTTGGGCTACTTGAAGCAGAAACAAATCATAGTGACAAAACTGAGAACTCCTTTATTTTGTCAAGTTTCAAAGAGCTACTACAAACCATATTGGATTTAGAGTTCCAAATTCATCTATCTATATAGGAGAGAACAGAGTGAAACCTAAATATAAAAACTGCTACTGTAGACCAATGCTTCAACCTAGAAAAACAAAATTTGGTGAGCCAAGTGTGATTTGTGTACTGATCATTACCAACAAGTGTCATCAAGATTGAGTGAAAAAATATTTGCTGGTATTTCGGAAACTCGTTATTTCTTAGAAGCTTGGCAACCCCTCTCAATGAAAGTGCTTTTCCACAGTCTGTGCCAGGGCTACTTGAAGAGGATACAAACCATAGAGACAAAACTGAGAACTCCTTTATTTTGTCAAGTTTCAAAGAGCTACTACAAACCATGTTAAATTTAGAGTTCCAATTTCATCTATCTATATAGGAGAGACAAGAGTGAAACCAAAAAATAAAAACTGCTTCTGATAACGAACGCATCAACCTAGAAGAACAAAATTTGGTGAGTCAAGTGGGATTTGTGTACCGATCATTACCACCAAGTATCATCAAGATTTGGTGAAAAAATATTTGCTGGTATTTCGGATACTAGTAATTTCTTGGAAGCTTGGCAACCCCTCTCAATGAAAGTGCTTTTCCACCGTCTGTGCCGAGGGCTACTTGAAGAGGAAACAAACCATTGAGAAAAAATTGAGAATTCCTTTATTTTGTCAAGTTTCATAGAGCCACTACAAACCATGTTGGATTTAGAATTCCAAATTCATCTATCTATATAGGAGAGAACAGAGGGAAACCTAAATATTAAAACTGCTACAGTAACGAACGCTTCAACCTAGAAGAATAAAATTTGGTGAGCCAAGTGGGATTTGTGTACCGATGTTCACCACCAAGTATCATCAAGATTGGGTGAAAAAATATTTGCTGGTAATTCGGAAACTCGTTATTTCTTAGAAGCTTGGCAACCCCTCTCAATGAAAGTGCTTTTCCACAGTCCCTATTTAGGGCTACTTGAAGTGGAAACAAATAACGGAGACAAAACTGAGAACTCATTTATTTTGTCAAGTTTCAAAGAGCTACTACAAACCTTGATGGATTTAGAGTTCCAAATTCATCTATCTATATAGGAGAGAACAGAGTGAAACCTAAAAATAAAAACTGCTACTTTAAACGAACGCTACAACTTAGAAGAACATAATTTGGTGAGCCAAGTGGGATTTGTGGACTTGTCATTACCACCACGTATCATCAAGATTGGGTGAAAAAATATTTGCTGGTATTTCGGAAACTCGTAATTTCTTGGAAGCTTGGCAACCCCTCTCAATGAAAGTGCTTTTCCACCATCTGTGCCTAGGGCTACTTGAAGAGGAAAGAAACCATAGAGACAAAACTGAGAACTCCTTTATTTTGTCAAGTTTCAAAGAGCGACTACAAACCATGTTGGATTTAGAGTTCCAAATTCATCTATCTATATAGGGGAGAACTAGGGAAACCTAAATATAAAAACTGCTACAGTAGACGAACGCCTCAACCTAGAAGAACAAAATTTTGTGAGCCAAGTGGGATTTGCGTACTGATCATTACCACCAAGTGTCATCAAGATTGCGAGAAAAAATATTTGCTGGTATTTCAGAAACTCGTTATTTCTTAGAAGCTTGGCAACCCCTCTCAATGAAAGTGCTTTTCCACAGCCTGTATCAGGGCTACTTGAAGAGGATACAAACCATAGAGACAAAATTGAGAACTCCTTTATTTTGTCAATTTTCAAAGAGCTACTACAAACCATGTTGGATTTAGAGTTCCAAATTCATCTATCTATATAGGAGAGACAAGAGTGAAACCAAAAAATAAAAACTGCTTCTGATAACGAACGCATCAACCTAGAAGAACAAAATTTTGTGAGTCAAGTTGGATTTGTGTACCGATCATTACCACCAAGTATCATCAAGATTGGGTGAAAAAATATTTGCTGGTATTTCGAAAACTAGTAATTTCTTGGAAGCTTGGCAACCCCTCTCAATGAAAGTGCTTTTCCACCGTCTGTGCCGAGGGCTACTTGAAGAGGAAACAAACCATTGAGAAAAAATTGAGAATTCCTTTATTTTGTCAAGTTTCATAGAGCCACTACAAACCATGTTGGATTTAGAATTCCAAATTCATCTATCTATATAGGAGAGAACAGAGGGAAACCTAAATATTAAAACTGCTACAGTAACGAACGCTTCAACCTAGAAGAATAAAATTTGGTGAGCCAAGTGGGATTTGTGTACCGATCTTCACCACCAAGTATCATCAAGATTGGGTGAAAAAATATTTGCTGGTAATTCGGAAACTCGTTATTTCTTAGAAGCTTGGCAACCCCTCTCAATGAAAGTGCTTTTCCACAGTCCCTATTTAGGGCTACTTGAAGTGGAAACAAATAACGGAGACAAAACTGAGAACTCATTTATTTTGTCAAGTTTCAAAGAGCTACTACAAACCTTGATGGATTTAGAGTTCCAAATTCATCTATCTATATAGGAGAGAACAGAGTGAAACCTAAAAATAAAAACTGCTACTTTAAACGAACGCTACAACTTAGAAGAACATAATTTGGTGAGCCAAGTGGGATTTGTGGACTTGTCATTACCACCACGTATCATCAAGATTGGGTGAAAAAATATTTGCTGGTATTTCGGAAACTCGTAATTTCTTGGAAGCTTGGCAACCCCTCTCAATGAAAGTGCTTTTCCACCATCTGTGCCTAGGGCTACTTGAAGAGGAAAGAAACCATAGAGACAAAACTGAGAACTCCTTTATTTTGTCAAGTTTCAAAGAGCGACTACAAACCATGTTGGATTTAGAGTTCCAAATTCATCTATCTATATAGGGGAGAACTAGGGAAACCTAAATATAAAAACTGCTACAGTAGACGAACGCCTCAACCTAGAAGAACAAAATTTTGTGAGCCAAGTGGGATTTGCGTACTGATCATTACCACCAAGTGTCATCAAGATTGCGAGAAAAAATATTTGCTGGTATTTCAGAAACTCGTTATTTCTTAGAAGCTTGGCAACCCCTCTCAATGAAAGTGCTTTTCCACAGCCTGTATCAGGGCTACTTGAAGAGGATACAAACCATAGAGACAAAATTGAGAACTCCTTTATTTTGTCAATTTTCAAAGAGCTACTACAAACCATGTTGGATTTAGAGTTCCAAATTCATCTATCTATATAGGAGAGACAAGAGTGAAACCAAAAAATAAAAACTGCTTCTGATAACGAACGCATCAACCTAGAAGAACAAAATTTTGTGAGTCAAGTTGGATTTGTGTACCGATCATTACCACCAAGTATCATCAAGATTGGGTGAAAAAATATTTGCTGGTATTTCGAAAACTAGTAATTTCTTGGAAGCTTGGCAACCCCTCTCAATGAAAGTGCTTTTCCACCGTCTGTGCCGAGGGCTACTTGAAGAGGAAACAAACCATAGAGAAAAAATTGAGAACTTCTTTATTTTGTCAAGTTTCAAAGAGCCACTACAAACCATGTTGGATTTAGAGTTCCAAATTCATCTATCTATATAGGAGAGAACCGAGTTAAACCTAAAAATAAAAACTGCTACTGTAAACAAACGCTTCAACTTAGAAGAACAAAATTTGGTGAGCCAAGTGGGATTTGTGTACTTGTCATTACCACCACATATCATCAAAATTGTGTGAAAAAATATTTGCTGGTATTTCGGAAACTCGTGATTTCTTAGAAGCTTGGCAACCCCTCTCAATGAAAGTGCTTTTCCACAGACTGTGCCAGGGCTACATGAGGAGGAAACAAACCATAGAGACAAAACTGAGAACTCCTTTATTTTGTCAAGTTTCAAAGAGCTACTACAAACCATGTTAGATTTAGAGTTCCAAATTCATCTATCTATATAGGAGAGAACAGAGTGAAACCTAAGAATAAAAACTGCTACGGTAAACAAACGCTTCAACTTAGAAGAACAAAATTTGGTGAGCCAAGTGGGATTTGTGGACTTGTCATTACCACCACGTATCATCAAGATTGTGTGAAAAAATAGTTGCTGGTATTTCGGAAATTCGTAATTTCTTGGAAGCTTGGAAACCCCTCTCAATGAAAGTGCTTTTCCACAGTCACTGCTTAGGGCTACGTGAAGCGGAAAGAAATCATAGAGACAAAACTGAGAACTCCTTTATTTTGTCAAGTTTTGAGGAGCTACTGCAAACCATGTTGGATTTAGAGTTCCAAATTCATCTATCTCTATAGGAGAGAACAGAGTGAAACCTAAATATAAATACTGCTACTGTAGACGAACGCTTCAACTTAGAAGAACAAAATTTGGTGAGCCAAGTGGGATTTGTGGACTTGTCATTACCACCACGTATCATCAAGATTGGGTGAAAAAATATTTGCTGTTATTTCGGAAACTCGTTATTTCTTGTAAGCTTGGCAACCCCTCTCAATGAAAGTGCTTTTCCACAGTCTGTGCCAGGGCTAATTGAGGAGGAAAGAATCCATAGAGACAAAACTGAGAACTCCGTTATTTTCTCAAGTTTCAAAGAGCTACTACAAACCATATTGGATTTAGAATTCCAAATTCATCTATCTATATAGGAGAGACAGTGTAAAACCTAAATATAAAAACTGCTACTGTAGACGAACGCCTCAACCTAGAAGAACAAAATTTGGTGAGCCAAGTGGGATTTGTGTACTGATCATCACCACCAAGTGTCATCAAGATTGCGAGAAAAAATATTTGCTGGTATTTCGGAAACTCGTTATTTCTTAGAAGATTGGCAACCCCTCTCAATGAAAGTGCTTTTCCACCGTCTGTTCTTAGGGCTACTTGAAGTGGAAACAAACCATAGAGACAAAACTGAGAACTCCTTTATTTTGTCAAGTTTCAAAGAGCGACTACTAACCATTTTGGATTTAGAGTTCCAAATTCATCTATCTCTATAGGAGAGAACAGAGTGAAACCTAAATACGATAACTGCTACTAAGACGAACGCGTCAACCTAGAAGAACAAAATTTGGTGAGCCAAGGGGGATTTGTGTACTGATCATTACCACCAAGTGTCATCAAGTTTGCCTGAAAAAACTTTTGTTGGTATTTCGGAAACTCGTTATTTCTTAGAAGCTTGGCAACCCCACTCAATGAAAGTGCTTTTCCACAGTCTGTTCCTAGGGCTACTTGAAGAAAAAACAAACCATAGAGACAAAACTGCGAACTCCTTTATTTCGTCAAGTTTAAAAGAGCTACTACAAACCATGTGGGATTTAGAGTTCCAAATTGATCTATCTATATAGGAGAGACAAGAGTGAAACCTAAAAATAAAAACTGCTTCTGATAACGAACGCTTCAAAATAGAAGAACATAATTGGTGAGCCAAGTGGGATTTGTGTACTGATCATTACCACCAAGTATCATGAACATTGGGTAAAAAAATATTTGCTGGTATTTCGGAAACTCGTTTTTTCTTAGAAGCTTGGCAAACCCTCTCAATGAAAGTGCTTTTCCACAGTCTCTGCTTAGGGCTGCTTGAAGCGGAAACAATTCAGAGAGACAAAACTGAGAACTCCTTTATTTTGTCAAGTTTCAAAGAGCTACAACAAACCATATTGGACTTAGAGTTCAAATTCATCTATCTATATAGGAGAGAACAGAGTGAAACCTAAATATAAAAACTGCTACTGTCGACGAACCCTTCAACCTAGAAGAATAAAATTTGGTGAGCCAAGTGGGATTTGTGTACCGATCTTCACCACCAAGAATCATCAAGACTGGGTGAAAAAATATTTGCTGGTAATTCGGAAACTCGTTATTTCTTTGAAGCTTGGCAACCCCTCTCAATGAAAGTGCTTTTCCACAGTCCCTGCTTAGTGCTACTTGAAGCGGAAACAAATAATAGAGACAAAACTGAGAACTACTTTATTTTGTCAAGTTTCAAAGAGCTACTACAAACCATGTTTGATTTAGAGTTCCAAATTTATCTATCTATATAGGAGAGAACAGAGGGAAACCTAAAAATAAAAAATGCTAATGTAGACGAATGCTTCAACATAGAAAAACAGAATTTGGTGAGCCAAGTGGGATTTGTGTACTTGTCCTTCCCACCACGTATCATCAAGATTGGGTGAAAAAATATTTGCTGGTATTTCGGAAACTCGTAATTTCTTGGAAGCATGGCAACCCCTCTCAATGAAACTGCTTTTCCACCATCTGTGCCTAGGGCTACTTGAAGAGGAAACAAACCATAGAGACAAAACTGAGAACTCCTTTATTTTGTCAAGTTTCAAAAGCCACTACAAACCATGTTTGATTTAGAGTTCCAAATTTATCTATCTATATAGGAGAGAACAGAGGGAAACCTAAATATAAAAATTGCAACAGTAGACGAACGCCTCAACCTAGAAGAACAAAATTGGTGAGCCAAGTGGGATTTGTGTACTGATCATTACCAACAAGTTCATCAAGATTGCGAGAAAAAATATTTGCTGGTATTTCGGAAACTCGTAATTTCTTGGAAGCTTGGCAACCCCTCTCAATGAAAGTGCTTTTCCAAAGTCTGTGCCTAAGACAACTTGAAAAGGAAACAAAACATAGAGACAAAACTGAGAACTACTTTATTTTGTCAAGTTTCAAAGAGCTACTACAAACCATATTGGACTTAGAGTTCAAATTCATCTATCTATATAGAAGAGAACAGAGTGAAACCTAAATATACAAACTGCTACTGTAGACGAACGATTCAACCTAGAAGAATAAAATTTGGTAAGTCAAGTGGGAATTGTGTACCGATCTTCACCACCAAGTATCATCAAGACTGGGTGAAAAAATATTTCCTGGTAATTCGGAAAGTCGTTATTTCTTAGAAGATTGGCAACCCCTCTTAATGAAAGTGCTTTTCCACAGTCCCTGCTTAGGACTACTTGAAGCGGAAACAAACCATAGAGACAAAACTGAGAACTCCTTTATTTTGTCAAGTTTCAAAGAGCTACTAAAATCCATGTTGGATTTAGAGTTCCAAATTCTTCTATCTATACAGGAGAGAACAGAGTAAAACCTAAAAATAAAAACTGCTACTGATAACGAACGCATCAACCTAGAAGAACAAAATTTGGTGAGTCAAGTGGGATTTGTGTACCGATCACTACCACCAAGTATTATCAAGATTGGTTCAAAAAATATTTGCAGGTATTTCGGAAACTGGGAATTTCTTGGTAGCTTGGCAACCCCTCTCAATGAAAGTCCTTTTCCACCGTCTGTGCCTAGGGCTACTTGAAGAGGAAACAACCCATTGAGAAAAAACTGAGAACTCCTTTATTTTGTCAAGTTTCAAAGATCCACTACAAACCATGTTGAATTTAGAGTTCCAAATTCATCTATCTATATACGGGAGAACAGAGTGAAACCTAAACATAAAAAATGCTACAGTAGAAGAACGCTTCAACCTAGAAGAACAAAATTTAGTGAGCCAAGTGGGATTTGTGTACTGATCATTACCACCAAGTATCATCAAGATTGGGTGAAAAAATAGTTGCTGGTATTTCGGAAACTCGTAATTTCTTGGAAGCTTGGAAACCCCTCTCAATGAAAGTGCTTTTCCACAGTCACTGCTTAGGGCTACGTGAAGCGGAACGAAATCATAGAGACAAAAATGAGAACTCCTTTATTTTGTCAAGTTTCAAAGAGCTACTACAAACCATGTTGGATTTAGAGTTCCAAATTCATCTATTTATAATAGAGAGAACAGAGTGAAACCTAAAAATAAAAACTGCTAGTGTAAACAAACGCTTCAACTTAGAAGAACAAAATTTGGTGATCCAAGTGGGATTTGAGGACTTGTCATTACCACCATGTATCATCAAGTTTGGGTGAAAAAATCTTTGCTGGTATTTCGGAAACTCGTAATTTTTGGAAGCTTGGCAACCCCTCTCAATGAAAGTGCTTTTCCACCGTCTGTGCCTAGAGCTACTTGAAGAGGAAACAAACCATAGAGACAAAACTGAGAACTCCTTTATTTTGTCAAGTTTCAAAGAGCCACTACGAACCATGTTGGATTTTGAGTCCAAATTCATCTATCCATATAGCAGAGAACAGAGTAAAACCTAAAAATAAAAACTGCTAATGTAGACGAATGCATCAACATAGAAAAACAGATTTGGTGAGCCAAGAGGGATTTGTGTACTTGTCCTTACCACCAAGTATCATCAAGATTGGGTGCAAAAATATTTGCTGGTATTTCGGAAACTCGTTATTTCTTAGAAGCTTGGCAACCCCTCTCAATGAAAGTGCGTTTCCTCTTTCTGTGCCAGGGCTACTTGAAGAGGAAACAAACCATAGAAACAAAACTGAGAACTCCTTTATTTTTTCAAGTTTCAAAGAGCTACTACAAACCATGTTTGATTTAGAGTTCAAATTCATCTATCTATATAGCAGAGAACAGATTGAAACCTAAAAATTAAAAATGCTACTGAAAACGAACACATCAACCTAGAAGAACAAAATTCGGTGAGTCAAGTGGGATTTGTGCACCGATCATTACCACAAAGTATCATCAAGATTGGGTGAAAAAATATTTGCTGGTATTTCGGAAAATCGTAATTTCTTGGATGCTTGGCCACCCCTCTCAATGAAAGTGCTTTTCCACAGTCTCTGCGTAGGGCTACTTGAAGCGGAAACAAATCCTAGAGACAAAACTGAGAACTCCTTTATTTTGTCAAGTTTCAAAGAGCTACTTCAAACCATATTGGATTTAGACTTCCAAATTAATCTATCTATATATGAGAGAACAGAGTGAAACCTAAATTTAAAAACTGCTACTGTAGACGCACGCTTCAACCTAGAAGAACAAAATTTGGTGAGCCAAGTGGGATTTGCGTACTGATCATTACCACCAAGTGTCATCAAGATTGCGTGAAAAAATATTTGCTGGTATTTCGGAAAATCGTTATTTCTTAGAAGCTTGGCAACCCCTCTCAATGAAAGTGCTTTTCCACAGTCTGTGCCAGGGCTACTTGAAGAGGAAACAAACCATAGAGACAAAACTGAGAACTCCTTTATTTTGTCAAGTTTCAAAGAGCTACTACAAACCATGTTGGATTTAGAGTTCCAAATTCATCTATCTATATAGGAGAGAACAAAGTAAAACCTAAAAATGAGAACTGCTACTGTAGACGAATGCTTCAACCTAGAAGAACAAAATTTGGTGAGCCAAGTGGGATTTGTGTACTGATCATTACCACCATGTATCATCAAGATTGGGTGAAAAAATGTTTGCTGGTAATTCGGAAACTCGTTATTTCTTAGACGCTTTGCAAACCCTCTCAATGAAAGTGCTTTTCCACAGTCCCTGCTTAGGGTTACTTGATGTGGAAACAAATAATAGAGACAAAACTGAGAACTCATTTATTTTCTCAAGTTTCAAGGAGCTACTACAAACCATGTTGGATTTAGAGTTCCAAATTCATCTATCTCTATAGGAGAGAACAGAGTGAAACCTAAATATAAAAACTGCTACTTAGACGAACGCTTCAACCTATAAGAACAAAATTTGGTGAGCCAAGTGGGATTTGTGTACCGATCTTCACCACCAAGTATCATCAAGATTGGGTGAAAAAATATTTGCTGTTAATTCGGAAACTCGTTATTTCTTAGAAGCTTGGCAACCCCTCTCAATGAAATTGCTTTTCCACAGTCTCTGCCTAGGGCTACTTGAAGCGGAAACAAATCATAGAGACAAAACTGAGAATTCCTTTATTTTGTCAAGTTTCAAAGAGCTACTACAAACCATGTTGAATTTAGAGTTCCAAATTCTTCTATCTATATAGGAGAGAAGAGACTAAAACCTATAAATAAAAACTGCTACCGTAGACGAATGCTTCAACCTAGAAGAACAGAATTTGCTGAGCCAAGTGGGATTTGTGTACTTGTCCTTACCACCAAGTATCAACAAGATTGGGTGAAAAAATATTTACTGGTATTTCTGAAACTCGTTATTTCTTAGAAGCTTGGCAAACCCTCTCAATGATACTGCTTTTCCACAGTCTGTGCCAGGGCTATTTGCGGAGGAAACAAACCATAGAGACAAAACTGAGAACTCCTTTATTTTGTCAAGTTTCAAAGAGCCACTACAAACCATGTTGGATTTAGAGTTCCAAAGTCATCTATTTATATAGCAGAGAACAGAGTGAAACCTAAATATAAAAACTGCTACTTAGACGAACGCTTCAACCTAGAAGAACAAAATTTGGTGAGCCAAGTGGGATTTGTGAACCCATCATTACCACCACGTATCATCAAGATTGGGTGAAAAAATATTTTCTGTTATTTTGGAAACACGTAATTTCTTGGAAGCTTGGCAACCCCTCTCAATGAAAGTGCTTTTCCACAGTCTGTGCCTAGGACTACTTGAAGAGGAAACAAAACATAGAGACAAAACTGAGAACTACTTTATTTTGTCAAGTTTCAAAGAGCTACTGCAAACCATGTTGGATTTAGAGTTCCAAATTCATCTATCTATATAGGAGATAACAGAGGGAAACCTAAATAAAAAACTGCTACAGTAGACGAACGCTTCAACCTAGAAGAACAAAATTTGGTGAGCCAAGTGGGATTTGTGTACTGATCATTGCCACCAAGTGTCATCAAGATTGCAAGAAAAAATATTTAATGGTATTTCGGAAACTCGTTATTTCTTAGAAGCTTGGCAACCCCTCTCAATGAAAGTGCTTTTCCACAGTCTGTGCCTAGGACTACTTGAAGAGGAAACAAAACATAGAGACAAAACTGAGAACTACTTTATTTTGTCAAGTTTCAAGGAGCTACAGCAAAACCATGTTGGATTTAGGGTTCCAAATTCATCTATATATATATAGGTGAGAACAGAGTGAAACCTAAACATAAAAACTGCTACTGTAGACGAACGCTTCAACCTATAAGAAAAAACTTTGGTGAGCCAAGTGGGATTTGTGTACCGATCTTCACCACCAAGTATCATCAAGATTGGGTGAAAAAATATTTGCTGTTATTTCGGAAACTCGTTATTTCTTAGAAGCTTGGCAACCCCTCTCAATGAAAGTGCTTTTCCACAGTCTCTGCTTAGGGCTACTTGAAGCGGAAACAAATCATAGAGAAAAAACTGAGAACTCCTTTATTTTGTCAAGTTTCAAAGAGCTACTACAAACCATGTTGGATTTAGAGTTCCAAATTCTTCTATCTATATAGGAGAGAACAGAGTAAAACCTAAAAATAAAAACTGCTACTGTAGACGAATGCTTCAACCTAGAAGAACAGAATTGGCTGAGCCAAGTGGGATTTGTGTACTTGTCCTTACCACCAAGTATCATCAAGATTGGGTGAAAAAATATTTACTGGTATTTCTGAAACTCGTTATTTCTTAGAAGCTTGGCAACCCCTCTCAATGATAGTGCTTTTCCACAGTCTGTGCCAGGGCTACTTGTGGAGGAAACAAACCATAGAGACAAAACTGAGAACTCCTTTATTTTCTCAAGTTTCAAAGAGCTACTACAATCCATATTGGGTTTAGAATTCCAAATTCATCTATCTATATTGGAGAGACAACGTGAAACCTAAATAAAAAACTGCTACTAAGACGAACGCTTCAACCTAGAAGAACAGAATTGGCTGAGCCAAGTGGGATTTGTGTACTTGTCCTTACCACCAAGTATCATCAAGATTGGGTGAAAAAATATTTACTGGTATTTCTGAAACTCGTTATTACTTAGAAGCTTGGCAACCCCTCTCAATGATAGTGCTTTTCCACAGTCTGTGCCAGGGCTACTTGTGGAGGAAACAAACCATAAAGACAAAACTGAGAACTCCTTTATTTTCTCAAGTTTCAAAGAGCTACTACAATCCATATTGTGTTTAGAATTCCAAATTCATCTATCTATATTGGAGAGACAACGTGAAACCTAAATATAAAAACTGCTACTAAGACGAACGCTTCAACCTAGAAGAACAAAATTTGGTGAGCCAAGTGGGATTTGTGTACTGATCATTACCACCAAGTGTCATCAAGATTGCGAGAAAAAATATTTGCTGTTAATTCAGAAACTCATTATTTCTTAGAAGCTTGGCAACCCCTCTCAATGAAAGTGCTTTTCCACAGTCTCTGCATAGGGCTACTTGAAGCGGAAACAAATCATAGAGACAAAACTGAGAACTCCTTTATTTTGTCGAGTTTCAAAGAGCTACTACAAACCATGTTGGATTTAGAGTTCCAAATTCTTCTATCTATGTAGGAGAGAACAGAGTAAAACCTAAAAATAAAAACTGCTACTGTAGACGAATGCTTCAACCTAGAAGAACAGAATTTGCTGAGCCAAGTGGGATTTGTGTACTGATCATTACCACCAACTATCATCAACATTGGGTTAAAAAATATTTGCTGGTATTTCGGAAACTCGTTATTTCTTAGAAGCTTCCAACCCCTCTAAATGAAAGTGCTTTTCCACCGTCTGTATCTAGGGCTATTTGAAGATGAAACAAACCATAGAGACAAACCTGAGAACTCCTTTATGTTGTCAAGTTTCAAAGAGCTACTACAAACCATATTGGATTTAGAGTTCCAAATTCATCTGTCTATGTAGGAGAGAACAGAGTGAAACCTAAATATAAAAACTGCTACTGTAGACGAACGCTTCAAAGTAGAAGAACAAAATATGGTGAGCCAAGTGGGATTTGTGTACTGATCATTACCACCAAGTATCATCAACATTGGGAGAAAAAATATTTACTGGTATTTCGGAAATTCGTAATTTCTTAGAAGCTTGGCAACCCCTCTCAATGAAAGTGCTTTTCCACCGTCTGTGCCTAGGGCTACTTGAAGAAAAAACAAACCATAAAGACAAATCTGAGAACTCCTTTATTTTGTCAAGTTTCAAAGAGCTACTACAAACCATGTTTCATTTAGAGTTCCAAATTCATCTATCTATATAGGAGATAACAGAGGGAAACCTAAATATAAAAACTGCTACTGTAGACGAATGCTTCAACCCAGAACAAAATTTGTTGAGCCAAGTGGGATTTGTGTACAGATCATTACCACCAAGTATCATCGACATTGGGTGAAAAAATATTTGCTGGTATTTCGGAAACTCGTTATTTCTTAGAAGCTTGACAACCCCTCTCAATGAACGTGCTTTTCTACAGTAGGTGCTTAGGGGTACTTGAAGAGGCAACAAACCATAGAGACAAAACTGAGAACTCCTTTATTTTCTCAAGTTTCAAAGAGCTACTACAAACCATGTTGGATTTAGAGTTCCAAATTCATCTATCTATATAGGAGAGAACAGAGTGAAACCTTAAAATAAAAACTGCTACTGTAGACGAATCCTTCAACCTAGAACAAAATTTGGTGAGCCAAGTGGGATTTGTGTACTTGTCCTTACCACCAAGTATCATCAAGCTTGGGTGAAAAAATATTTGCTGGTATTTCGGAAACTCGTTATTTCTTAGAAGCTTGGCATCCCTTCTCAATGAAAGTGCTTTTCCACCTTCTGTGCCTAGGGCTACTTGAAGAGGAAACAAACCATAGAGACAAAACTGAGAACTCCTTTATTTTTTCAACTTTCAAACAGCTACTACCAACCATGTTGGATTTAGAGTTCCAAATTCATCTATCTATATAGCAGAGAAGAGAGTGAAACCTAAATATATAAACTGCTACTGTCGACGAACGCTTCAACCTAGCAGAACAAAAATTGGTGAGACAAGTGGGATTTGTGTACCGATCAATACCACCAAGTGTCATGAATATTGGGTGAAAAAATATTTGCTGGTATTTCGGAAACTCGTAATTTCTTGGAAGCTTGGCAACCATTCTCAATGAAAGTGCTTTTCCACCGTCTCTGCTTGGGGCTACTTGAAGCGGAAACAAATCATAGAGACAAAACTGAGAACTCCTTTATTTTGTCAAGTTTCAAAGAGCTATTACAAACCATATTGGATTTAGAGTTCCAAATTCATCTGTCTATATAAGAGAGAACAGAGTGAAACCTAAATATAAAAACTGCTACTGTAGACGAACGCTTAAACCTAGAAGAACAAAATATGTTTAGCCAAGTGGGATTTGTGTACTTGTCACTACCACCACGTATCATCAAGATTGGGTGAGAAAATATTTGCTGGTATTTCGGAAAATCGTTATTTCTTGGAAGCTTGGCAACCCCTCTCAATGAAAGTGCTTTTCCACAGTCTCTGCTTAGGGCTTCTTGAAGAGGAAAAAAACCATAGAGACACAACTGAGAACTTCTTTATTTTGTCAAGTTTCAAAGAGCTACTACAATCCATGTTAAATTTAGAGTTCCAAATTCATCTATCTATATAGGAGAGAACAGAGTGAAACCTAAATATAAAAACTGCTACTGTAGATGAACGCTTCAACGTAGAAGAACAAAATTTGGTGAGCCAAGTGGGATTTGTGTACTGATCGTTACCACCAAGTATCATCAACATTGGGAGAAAAAATATTTACTGGTATTTCGGAAATTCGTAATTTCTTAGAAGCTTGGCAACCCCTCTCAATGAAAGTGCTTTTCCACACTCTGTGCCTAGGGCTACTCTAAGAGGAAACAAACCATAGAGACAAAACTGAGAACTCCTTTATTTTGGCAAGTTTCGAAGAGCTACTACAAACCATGTTGGATTTAGAGTTCCAAATTCATCTATCTATATAGCAGAGAACAGAGTGAAACCTAAATATAAAAACTGCTACTGTAGACGAATGCTTCAACCTAGAACAAAATTTGGTGAGCCAAGTGGGATTTGTGTACAGATCATTACCACCAAGTATCATCGACATTGGGTGAAAAAATATTTGCTGGTATTTCGGAAACACGTTATTTCTTAGAAGCTTGACAACACCTCTCAATGAAAGTCCTTTTTAACAGTCTGTGCCTAGGGCCCCTTGAAGAGGAAACAAACCATAGAGACAAAACTGAGAACCTCTTTATTTTGTCAAGTTTCAAAGAGCTACTACAAACCATGTTGGATTTAGAGTTCCAAATTCATCTATCTATATATGAGAGAACAGAGTGAAATCTTAAAACAAATACTGCTACGGTAGACGAATGCTTCAACCTAGAACAAAATTTGGAGAGCCAAGTGGGATTTGTGTACTTGTCCTTACCACCAAGTATCATCAAGCTTGGGTGAAAAAACATTTGCTGTTATTTCGGAAACTCGTTATTTCTTAGAAGCTTGGCATCCCCTCTCAATGAAAGTGCTTTTTCACCGTCTGTGTCTAGGGCTACTTGAAGAGGAAACAAACCATAGCGACAAAACTGAGAACTCCTTTATTTTGTCATGTTTCAAAGAGCTACTACAAACCATGTTGGATTTCGAGTTCCAAATTCATCTATCTATATAGCAGAGAACAGAGTGAAACCTGAATATATAAACTGCTACTGTAGACGAACGCTTCAACCTTGCAGAACAAAATTTGGTGAGACAAGTGGGATTTGTGTACCGATCAATACCACCAAGTTTCATGAATATAGGGTGAAAAAATATTTGCTGGTATTTCGGAAAATCATAAATTCTTGGAAGCTTTGCAATGCCTTTCAATGAAAGTGCTTTTCCACAGTCTCTGCTTAGGGCTTCTTGAAGAGGAAAAAAACCATACAGACAAAACTGAGAACTTCTTTATTTTGTCAAGTTTCAAAGAGCTACTACAAACCATGTTAAATTTAGAGTTCCAAATTCATCTATCTATAAAGGAGAGAACAGAGGGAAACCTAAATATAAAAACTGCTACTGTAGACGAACGCTTCAACGTAGAAGAACAAAATGTGGTGAGCCAATTGGGATTTGTGTACTGATCATTACCACCAAGTATCATCAACATTGGCAGAAAAAATATTTACTGGTATTTCGGAAATTCGTAATTTCTTAGAAGCTTGGCCACCCCTCTCAATGAAAGTGCTTCTCCACCGTCTGTGCCTAGGGCTACTTGAAGAAAAAACAAACCATAAAGACAAAACTGAGAACTCCTTTATTTTGTCAAGTTTCAAAGAGCTACTACAAACCATGTTGGATTTAGAGTTCCAAATTCATCTATCTATATAGGAGAGAACAGAGGGAAACCTAAATATAAAAACTGCTACTGTAGACGAATGCTTCAACCTAGAACAAAATTTGGTGAGCCAAGTGGGATTTGTTTACAGATCATTACCACCAAGTATCATCAACATTGGGTGAAAAAATATTTGCTGGTATTTCGGAAACTCGTTATTTCTTAGAAGCTTGACAACCCCTCTCAATGAAAGTGCTTTTCCACAGTCTGTGCCTAGGGCTACTTGAAGAGGAAACAAACCATAGAGACAAAACTGAGAACTACTTTATTTTGTCAAGTTTCAAAAAGCTACTACAAACCATGTTGGATTTAGAGTTCCAAATTCATCTATCTATATAGGAGAGAACAGAGTGAAATCTTAAAATAAAAACTGCTACTGTAGACGAATGCTTCAACCTAGAACAAAATTTGGTGAGCCAAGTGGGATTTGTGTACTTGTCCTTACCACCTTGTATCATGAAGCTTGGGTGAAAAATATTTGCTGGTATTTCGGAAACTCGTTATTTCTTAGAAGCTTGGCATCCCCTCTCAATGAAAGTGCTTTTCCACCCTCTGTGCATAGGGCTACTTGAAGAGGAAACAAACCATAGAGACAAAACTGAGAACTCCTTTATTTTGTCAACTTTCAAAGAGCTACTACAAACCGTGTTGGATTTAGAGTTCCAAATTCATCTATCTATATAGCAGAGAACAGAGTAAAACCTAAAAATAAAAACTGCTACTGTAGACGAATGCTTCAACCTAGAAGAACAGAATTGGCTGAGCCAAGTGGGATTTGTGTACTTGTCCTTACCACCAAGTATCATCAAGATTGGGTGAAAAAATATTTACTGGTATTTCTGAAACTCGTTATTTCTTAGAAGCTTGGCAACCCCTCTCAATGATAGTGCTTTTCCACAGACTGTGCCAGGGCTACTTGTGGAGGAAACAAACCATAGAGACAAAACTGAGAACTCCTTTATTTTCTCAAGTTTCGAAGAGCTACAACAATCCATATTGGGTTTAGAATTCCAAATTCATCTATCTATATTGGAGAGACAACGTGAAACCTAAATATAAAAACTGCTACTAAGACGAACGCTTCAACCTAGAAGAACAAAATTTGGTGAGCCAAGTGGGATTTGTGTACTGATCATTACCACCAAGTGTCATCAAGATTGCCAGAAAAAATATTTGCTGTTAATTCAGAAACTCGTTATTTATTAGAAGCTTGGCAACCCCTCTCAATGAAAGTGCTTTTCCACAGTCTCTGCATAGGGCTACTTGAAGCGGAAACAAATCATAGAGACAAAACTGAGAACTCCTTTATTTTGTCGAGTTTCAAAGAGCTACTACAAACCATGTTGGATTTAGAGTTCCAAATTCTTCTATCTATATAGGAGAGAACAGAGTAACACCTAAAAATAAAAACTGCTACTGTAGACGAATGCTTCAACCTAGAAGAACAGAATTTGCTGAGCCAAGTGGGATTTGTGTACTGATCATTACCACCAACTATCATCAACATTGCGTTAAAAAATATTTGCTGGTATTTCGGAAACTCGTTATTTCTTAGAAGCTTCCAACCCCTCTCAATGAAAGTGCTCTTCCACCGTCTGTGTCTAGGGCTATTTGAAGATGAAACAAACCATAGAGACAAACCTGAGAACTCCTTTATGTTGTCAAGTTTCAAAGAGCTACTACAGAGCAAGTTGGATTTAGAGATCCAAATTCATCTATCTATATAGCAGAGAACAGAGTGAAACCTACATATAAAAACTGCTACTGTAGACAAACGGTTAACCTAGCAGAACAAAATTTGGTGAGCCAATTGGGATTTGTGTACTTGTCCTTCCCACCATGTATCATCAAGCTTGGGTGAAAAATATTTGCTGGTATTTCGGAAACTCGTTATTTCTTAGAAGCTTGGCATCCCCTCTCAATGAAAGTGCTTTTCCACCGTCTGTGCATAGGGCTACTTGAAGAGGAAACAAACCATAGAGACAAAACTGAGAACTCCTTTATTTTGTCAACTTTCAAAGAGCTACTACAAACCGTGTTGGATTTAGAGTTCCAAATTCATCTATCTATATAGCAGAGAACAGAGTAAAACCTAAAAATAAAAACTGCTACTGTAGACGAATGCTTCAACCTAGAAGAACAGAATTGGCTGAGCCAAGTGGGATTTGTGTACTTGTCCTTACCACCAAGTATCATCAAGATTGGGTGAAAAAATATTTACTGGTATTTCTGAAACTCGTTATTTCTTAGAAGCTTGGAAACCCCTCTCAATGATAGTGCTTTTCCACAGTCTGTGCCAGGGCTACTTGTGGAGGAAACAAACCATAGAGACAAAACTGAGAACTCCTTTATTTTCTCAAGTTTCAAAGAGCTACTACAATCCATATTGTGTTTAGAATTCCAAATTCATCTATCTATATTGGAGAGACAACGTGAAACCTAAATATAAAAACTGCTACTAAGACCAACGCTTCAACCTAGAAGAACAAAATTTGGTGAGCCAAGTGGGATTTGTGTACTGATCATTACCACCAAGTGTCATCAAGATTGCGAGAAAAAATATTTGCTGTTAATTCAGAAACTCGTTATTTCTTAGAAGCTTGGCAACCCCTCTCAATGAAAGTGCTTTTCCACAGTCTCTGCATAGGGCTACTTGAAGCGGAAACAAATCATAGAGACAAAACTGAGAACTCCTTTATTTTGTCGAGTTTCAAAGAGCTACTACAAACCATGTTGGATTTAGAGTTCCAAATTCTTCTATCTATATAGGAGAGAACAGAGTAAAACCTAAAAATAAAAACTGCTACTGTAGACGAATGCTTCAACCTAGAAGAACAGAATTTGCTGAGCCAAGTGGGATTTGTGTACTGATCATTACCACCAACTATCATCAACATTGGGTTAAAAAATATTTGCTGGTATTTCGGAAACTCGTTATTTCTTAGAAGCTTCCAACCCCTCTCAATGAAAGTGCTTTTCCACCGTCTGTGTCTAGGGCTATTTGAAGATGAAACAAACCATAGAGACAAACCTGAGAACTCCTTTATGTTGTCAAGTTTCAAAGAGCTACTACAGAGCATGTTGGATTTAGAGATCCAAATTCATCTATCTATATAGCAGAGAACAGAGTGAAACCTAAATATAAAAACTGCTACTGTAGACGAACGGTTAACCTAGCAGAACAAAATTTGGTGAGCCAATTGGGATTTGTATACCGATCAATACCACCAAGTATCATGAATATTGGGTGAAAAAATATTTGCTGGTATTTCGGAAAATCGTAATTTCTTGGAAGCTTGGCAACCCTTCTCAATGAAAATGCTTTTCCACAGTCTATGCTTAGGGCTACTTGAAGCGGAAACAAATCATAGAGACAAAACCGAGAACTCCTTCATTTTGTCAAGTTTCAAAGAGCTACTACAAACCATATTGGATTTAGAGTTCCAAATTCATCTGTCTATGTAGGAGAGAACAGAGTGAAACCTAAATATAAAAACAGCTACTGAAGACGAACGATTCAAAGTAGAAGAACAAAATTTGGTGATCCAAGTGGGATTTGTGTACAGATCATTACCACCAAGTATCATCGACATTGGGTGAAAAAATATTTGCTGGTATTTCAGAAACTCGTTATTTCTTAGAAGCTTGACAACCCCTCTCAATGAAAGTGCTTCTCCACAGTCTGTGCCTAGCGCTACTTGAAGAGGAAACAAACCACAGACAAAAAACTGAGAACTCCTTTATTTTGTCAAGTTTCAAAGAGCTACTACAAACCATGTTGGATTTCGAGTTCCAAATTCATCTATCTATATAGGAGAGAACAGAGTGAAACCTTAAAATAAAAACTGCTACTGTAGACGAATCCTTCAACCTAGAACAAAATTTGGTGAGCCAAGTGGGATTTGTGTACTTGTCCTTACCACCAAGTATCATCAAGCTTTGGTGAAAAAATATTTGCTGGTATTTCGGAAACTCGTTTTTTCTTAGAAGCTTGGCTTCCCCTCTCAATGAAAGTGCTTTTCCACCGTCTGTGCCTAGGGCTACTTGAAGAGGAAACAAACCATAGAGACAAAACTGAGAACTTCTTTATTTTGTCAACTTTCAAAGAGCTACTACAAACCATGTTGGATTTAGAGTTCCAAATTCATCTATCTATATAGCAGAGAACAGAGTGAAACCTAAATATAAAAACTGCTTCTGTAGACGAACGCTTCAACCTAGGAGAACAAAATTTGGTGAGCCAAGTGGGAT
Source organism: Callospermophilus lateralis (assembly GCF_048772815.1). Classification (NCBI taxonomy): domain Eukaryota; kingdom Metazoa; phylum Chordata; class Mammalia; order Rodentia; family Sciuridae; genus Callospermophilus; species Callospermophilus lateralis. The sequence goes on from NW_027512933.1 coordinate 217,288, forward strand.
TTGTGGACCGATCAATACCACCAAGTTTCATGAATATTGGGTGAAAAAATATTTGCTGGTATTTCGGAAACTCGTAATTTCTTGGAAGCTTGGCAACCCCTCTCAATGAAAGTGCTTTTCCACAGTCTCTGCTTAGGGCTACTTGAGGTGGAAACAAATCATAGAGACAAAACTGAGAACTCCTTTATTTTTTCAAGTTTCAAAGAGCTATTACAAACCATATTGGATTTAGAGCTCCAAATTCATCTGTCTATATAGGAGAGATCAGAGTGAAACCTAAATATAAAAACTGCTACTGTAGACGAACGCTTTAACCTAGAAGAACAAAATATGTTGAGCCAAGTGGGATTTGTGTACTTGTCATTACCACCACGTACATCAAGATTGGGTGAGAAAATATTTGCTGGTATTTCGGAAAATCGTAATTTCTTGGAAGCTTGGCAACCCCTCCAATGAAAGTGCTTTTCCACAGTCTCTGCTTACGGCTTCTTGAAGAGGAAAAAAACCATACAGACAAAACTGAGAACTTCTTTATTTTGTCAAGTTTCAAAGAGCTACTACAATCCATTTTAAATTTAGAGTTCCAAATTCATCTATCTATATAGGAGAGAACAGAGTGAAACCTATATATAAAAACTGCTACTTTAGACGAACGCTTCAACGTAGAAGAACAAAATTTGGTGAGCCAAGTGGGATTTGTGTACTGATCATAACCACCAAGTATCATCAACATTGGGAGAAAAAATATTTACTGGTATTTCGGAAATTCGTAATTTCTTAGAAGCTTGGCAACCCCTCTCAATGAAAGTGCTTTTCCACCGTCTGTGCCTAGGGCTACTTGAAGAAAAAATAAACCATAAAGACAAATCTGAGAACTCCTTTATTTTGTCAAGTTTCAAAGAGCTACTACAAACCATGTTTGATTTAGAGTTCCAAATTCATCTATCTATTTAGGAGATAACAGAGGGGAACCTAAATATAAAAACTGCTAATGTAGACGAATGCTTCAACCTAGAACAAAATTTGGTGAGCCAAGTGGGATTTGTGTACAGATCATTACCACCAAGTATCATCGACATTGGGAGAAAAAATATTTGCTGGTATTTCGGAAACTCATTATTTCATAGAAGCTTGACAACCCCTCTCAATGAACGTGCTTTTCTACAGTCGGTGCCTAGGGGTACTTGAAGAGGCAACAAACCATAGAGACAAAACTGAGAACTCCTTTATGTTGTCAAGTTTCAAAGAGCCACTACAAACCATGTTGGATTTCGAGTTCCAAATTCATCTATCTATATAGCAGAGAACAGAGTGAAACCTAAATATAAAAACTGCTACTGTAGAAACAACGCTTCAACCTACAAGAACAAAAATTGGTGAGACAAGTGGGATTTGTGTACTGATCATTACCACCAAGTATCATCAACATTGGGTGTAAAAATATTTGCTGGTATTTCGGAAACTCGTTATTTCTTAGAAGCTTGGCATCCCTTCTCAATGAAAGTGCTTTTCCACCTTCTGTGCCTAGGGATACTTAAAGAGGAAACATACCATAGAGACAAAACTGAGAACTCCTTTATTTTTTCAACTTTCAAACAACTACTACAAACCATGTTGGATTTAGAGTTCCAAATTCATCTATCTATATAGCAGAGAAGAGAGTGAAACCTAAATATAAAAACTGCTACTGTAGACGAACGCTTAAACCTAGAAGAACAAAATATGTTTAGCCAAGTGGGATTTGAGTACTTGTCATTACCACCACGTATCATCAAGATTGGGTGAGAAAATATTTGCTGGTATTTCGGAAAATCATAATTTCTGGAAGCTTGGCAACCCCTCGCAATGAAAGTGCTTTTCCACAGTCTCTGCTTAGGGCTTCTTGAAGAGGAAAAAAACCATAGAGACACAACTGAGAACTTCTTTATTTTGTCAAGTTTCAAAGAGCTACTACAATCCATGTTAAATTTATAGTTCCAAATTCATCTATCTATATCGGAGAGAACAGAGTGAAACCTAAATATAAAAACTGCTACTGTAGACGAACGCTTCAACGTAGAAGAACAAAATTTGGTGAGCCAAGTGGGATTTGTGTACTGATCATTACCACCAAGTATCATCAACATTGGGAGAAAAAATATTTACTGGTATTTCGGAAATTCGTAATTTCTTAGAAGCTTGGCAACCCCTCTCAATGAAAGTGCTTTTCCACACTCTGTGCCGAGGGCTACTCTAAGAGGAAACAAACCATAGGGACAAAACTGAGAACTCCTTTATTTTGTCAAGTTTCGAAGAGCTACTACAAACCATGTTGGATTTAGAGTTCCAAATTCATCTATCTATATAGCAGAGAACAGAGTGAAACCTAAATATAAAAACTGCTACTGTAGACGAATGCTTCAACCTAAAACAAAATTTGGTGAGCCAAGTGGGATTTGTGTACAGATCATTACCACCAAGTATCATCGACATTGGGTGAAAAAATATTTGCTGGTATTTCAGAAACTCGTTATTTCTTAGAAGCTTGACAACACCTCTCAATGAAAGTGCTTTTTAACAGTCTGTGCCTAGGGCTACTTGAAGAGGAAACAAACCATAGAGACAAAACTGAGAACTTCTTTATTTTGTCAAGTTTCAAAGAGCTACTACAAACCATGTTGGATTTAGAGTTCCAAATTCATCTATCTATATATGAGAGAACAGAGTGAAATCTTAAAATAAATACTGCTACGGTAGACGAGTGCTTCAACCTAGAACAAAATTTGGAGAGCCAAGTGGGATTTGTGTACTTGTCCTTACCACCAAGTATCATCAAGCTTGGGTGAAAAAATATTTGCTGTTATTTCGGAAACTCGTTATTTCTTAGAAGCTTGGCCACCCCTCTCAATGAAAGTGCTTCTCCACCGTCTGTGCCTAGGGCTACTTGAAGAAAAAACAAACCATAAAGACAAAACTGAGAACTCCTTTATTTTGTCAAGTTTCAAAGAGCTACTACAAACCATGTTGGATTTAGAGTTCCAAATTCATCTATCTATATAGGAGAGAACAGAGGGAAACCTAAATATAAAAACTGCTACTGTAGACGAATGCTTCAACCTAGAACAAAATTTGGTGAGCCATGTGGGATTTGTGTACAGATCATTACCACCAAGTATCATCGACATTGGGTGAAAAAATATTTGCTGGTATTTCGGAAACTCGTTATTTCTAAGAAGCTTGACAACCCCTCTCAATGAAAGTGCTTTTCCACAGTCTATGCCTAGGGCTACTTGAAGAGGAAACAAACCATAGAGACAAAACTGAGAACTCCTTTATTTTGTCAAGTTTCAAAGAGCTACTACAAACCATGTTGGATTTAGAGTTCCAAATTCATCTATCTATATAGGAGAGAACAGAGTGAAATCTTAAAATAAAAACTGCTACTATAGACGAATGCTTCAACCCAGAACAAAATTTGGTGAGCCAAGTGGGATTTGTGTACTTGTCCTTACCACCATGTATCATCAAGCTTGGGTGAAAAATATTTGCTGGTATTTCGGCAACTCATTATTTCTTAGAAGCTTAGCATCCCCTCTCAATGAAAGTGCTTTTCCACCGTCTGTGCATAGGGCTACTTGAAGAGGAAACAAACCATAGAGACAAAACTGAGAACGCCTTTATTTTGTCAACTTTCAAAAAGCTACTACAAACCGTGTTGGATTTAGAGTTCCAAATTCATCTATCTATATAGGAGAGAACAGAGTGAAACCTTAAAATAAAAACTGCTACTGTAGACGAATGCTTCAACCTAGAAGAACAGAATTGGCTGAGCCAAGTGGGATTTGTGTACTTGTCCTTACCACCAAGTATCATCAAGATTGGGTGAAAAAATATTTACTGGTATTTCTGAAACTCGTTATTCCTAGAAGCTTGGCAACCCCTCTCAATGATAGTGCTTTTCCACAGTCTGTGCCAGGGCTACTTGTGGAGGAAACAAACCATAGAGACAAAACTGAGAACTCCTTTATTTTCTCAAGTTTCAAAGATCTACTACAATCCATATTGTGTTTAGAATTCCAAATTCATCTATCTATATTGGAGAGACAACGTGAAACCTAAATATAAAAACTGCTACTAAGACGAACGCTTCAACCTAGAAGAACAAAATTTGGTGAGCCAAGTGGGATTTGTGTACTGATCATTACCACCAAGTGTCATCAAGATTGCGAGAAAAAATATTTGCTGTTAATTCAGAAACTCGTTATTTCTTAGAAGCTTGGCCACCCCTCTCAATGAAAGTGCTTTTCCACAGTCTCTGCATAGGGCTACTTGAAGCGGAAACAAATCATAGAGACAAAACTGAGAACTCCTTTATTTTGTCGAGTTTCAAAGAGCTACTACAAACCATGTTGGATTTAGAGTTCCAAATTCTTCTATCTATATAGGAGAGAACAGAGTAAAACCTAAAAATAAAAACTGCTACTGTAGACGAATGCTTCAACCTAGAAGAACAGAATTTGCTGAGCCAAGTGGGATTTGTGTACTGATCATTACCACCAACTATCATCAACATTGGGTTAAAAAATATTTGCTGGTATTTCGGAAACTCGTTATTTCTTAGAAGCTTCCAACCCCTCTCAATGAAAGTGCTTTTCCACCGTCTGTGTCTAGGGCTATTTGAAGATGAAACAAACCATAGAGACAAACCTGAGAACTCCTTTATGTTGTCAAGTTTCAAAGAGCTACTACAGAGCATGTTGGATTTAGAGATCCAAATTCATCTATCTATATAGCAGAGAACAGAGTGAAACCTAAATAAAAAAACTGCTACTGTAGACGAACGGTTAACCTAGCAGAACAAAATTTGGTGAGCCAATTGGGATTTGTATACCGATCAATACCACCAAGTATCATGAATATTGGGTGAAAAAATATTTGCTGGTATTTCGGAAAATTGTAATTTCTTGGAAGCTTGGCAACCCTTCTCAATGAAAGTGCTTTTCCACAGTCTATGCTTAGGGCTACTTGAAGCGGAAACAAATCATAGAGACAAAACGGAGAACTCCTTTATTTTGTCAAGTTTCAAAGAGCTACTACAAACCATATTGGATTTAGAGTTCCAAACTCATCTGTCTATGTAGGAGAGAACAGAGTGAAACCTAAATATAAAAACTGCTGCTGTAGACGAACGCTTCAAAGTAGAAGAACAAAATTTGGTGATCCAAAAGGGATTTGTGTACAGATCATTACCACCAAGTATCATCGACATTGGGTGAAAAAATATTTGCTGGTATTTCGGAAACTCGTTATTTCTTAGAAGCTTGACAACCCCTCCCAATGAAAGTGCTTTTCCACAGTCTGTGCCTAGGGCTACTTGAAGAGGAAACAAACCACAGAGACAAAACTGAGAACTCCTTTATTTTGTCAAGTTTCAAAGAGCTACTACAAACCATGTTGGATTTCGAGTTCCAAATTCATCTATCTATATAGAAGAGAACAGAGTGAAACCTTAAAATAAAAACTGCTACTGTAGACGAATCCTTCAAACTAGAACAAAATTTGGTGAGCCAAGTGGGATTTGTGTACTTGTCCTTACCACCAAGTATCATCAAGCTTGGGTGAAAAAATATTTGCTGGTATTTCGGAAACTCGTTATTTCTTAGAAGCTTGGCTTCCCCTCTCAATGAAAGTGCTTTTCCACCATCTGTGCCTAGGGCTACTTGAAGAGGAAACAAACCATAGAGACAAAACTGAGAACTTCTTTATTTTGTCAACTTTCAAAGAGCTACTACAAACCATGTTGGATTTAGAGTTCCAAATTCATCTATCTATATAGCAGAGAACAGAGTGAAACCTAAATATAAAAACTGCTACTGTAGACGAACGCTTCAACCTAGCAGAACAAAATTTGGTGAGCCAAGTGGGATTTGTGTACCGATCAATACCACCAAGTTTCATGAATATTCGTGAAAAAATATTTGCTGGTATTTCGGAAACTCGTAATTTCTTGGAAGCTTGGCAACCCCTCTCAATGAAAGTGCTTTTCCACAGTCTCTGCTTAGGGCTACTTGAAGTGGAAACAAATCATAGAGACAAAACTGAGAACTCCTTTATTTTGTCAAGTTTCAAAGAGCTATTACAAACCATATTGGATTTAGAGTTCCAAATTTATCTGTCTATATAGGAGAGATGAGAGTAAAACCTAAATATAAAAACTGCTACTGTAGTCGAACGCTTTAACCTAGAAGAACAAAATATGTTGAGCCAAGTGGGATTTGTGTACTTGTCATTAACACCACGTATCATCAAGATTGGGTGAGAAAATATTTGCTGGTATTTCGGAAAGTCTTAATTTCTTGGAAGCTTGGCAACCCCTCTCAATGAAAGTGCTTTTCCACAGTCTCTGCTTAGGGCTTCTTGAAGAGGAAAAAACCATACTGACAAAACTGAGAACTTCTTTATTTTGTCAAGTTTCAAAGAGCTACTACAATCCATTTTAAATTTAGAGTTCCAAATTCATCTATCTATATAGGAGAGAACCGAGTGAAACCTAAATATAAAAACTGCTACTTTAGACGAACGCTTCAACATAGAAGAACAAATTTTGGTGAGCCAAGTGGGATTTGTGTACTGATCATTACCACCAAGTATCATCAACATTGGGAGAAAAAATATTTACTGGTATTTCGGAAATTCGTAATTTCTTAGAAGCTTGGCAACCCCTCTCAATGAAAGTGCTTTTCCACACTCTGTGCCTAGGGCTACTTGAAGAAAAAACAAACCATAAAGACAAATCTGAGAACTCCTTTATTTTGTCAAGTTTCAAAGAGCTAGTACAAACCATGTTTGATTTAGAGTTCCAAATTCATCTATCTATATGGGAGATAACAGAGGGAAACCTAAATATAAAAACTGCTACTGTAGACGAATGCTTCAACCTAGAACAAAATTTGGTGAGCCAAGTGGGATTTGTGTACAGATCATTACCACCAAGTATCATTGACATTGGGTGAAAAAATATTTGCTGGTATTTCGGAAACTCGTTATTTCTTAGAAGCTTGACAACCCCTCTCAATGAATGTGCTTTTCTACAGTCGGTGCCTAGGGGTACTTGAAGAGGCAACAAACCATAGAGACAAAACTGAGAACTCCTTTATTTTGTCAAGTTTCAAAGAGCTACTACAAACGATGTTGGATTTAGAGTTCCAAATTCATCTATCTCTATAGGAGAGAACAGAGTGAAACCTTAAAATAAAAACTGCTACTGTAGACGAATGCTTCAACCTAGAACAAAATTTGGTGAGCCAAGTGGGATTTGTGTACTTGTCCTTACCACCAAGTATCATCAAGCTTGGGTGAAAAAATATTTGCTGGTATTTCGAAAACTCGTTATTTCTTAGAAGCTTGGCATCCCTTCTCAATGAAAGTGCTTTTCCACCGTCTGTGCCTAGGGCTACTTGAAGAGGAAACAAACCATAGAGACAAAACTGAGAACTCCTTTATTTTTTCAACTTTCAAACAGCTACTACAAACCATGTTGGATTTAGAGTTCCAAATTCATCTATCTATATAGCAGAGAAGAGAGTGAAACCTAAATATATAAACTGCTACTGTAGACGAACGCTTTAACCTAGCAGAACAAAAATTGGTGAGACAAGTGGGATTTGTGTACCGATCAATACCACCAAGTGTCTTGAATATTGGGTGAAAAAATATTTGCTGGTATTTCGGAAAATCATAATTTCTTGGAAGCATGGCAACCCTTCTCAATGAAAGTGCTTTTCCACAGTCTATGCTTAGGGCTACTTGAAGCGGAAACAAATCATAGAGACAAAAGGGAGAACTCCTTTATTTTGTCAAGCTTCAAAGAGCTACTACAAACCATATTGGATTTAGAGTTCCAAATTCATCTGTCTATGTAGGAGAGAACAGAGTGAAACCTAAATATAAAAACTGCTGCTGTAGACGAACGCTTCAAAGTAGAAGAACAAAATTTGGTGATCCATGTGGGATTTGTGTACAGATCATTACCACCAAGTATCATCGACATTGGGTGAAAAAATATTTGCTGGTATTTCGGAAACTCGTTATTTCTTAGAAGCTTGACAACCCCTCTAAATGAAAGTGCTTTTCCACAGTCTGTGCCTAGGGCTAATTGAAGAGGAAACAAACCACAGAGACAAAACTGAGAACTAATTTATTTTGTCAAGTTTAAAAGAGCTACTACAAACCATGTTGGATTTCGAGTTCCAAATTCATCTATCTATATAGGAGAGAACAGAGTGAAACCTTAAAATAAAAACTGCTACTGTAGACGAATCCTTCAAACTAGAACAAAATTTGGTGAGCCAAGTGGGATTTGTGTACTTGTCCTTACAACCAAGTATCATCAAGCTTGGGTGAAAAAATATTTGATGGTATTTCGGAAACTCGTTATTTCTTAGAAGCTTGGCTTCCCCTCTCAATGAAAGTGCTTTTCCACCATCTGTGCCTAGGGCTACTTGAAGAGGAAACAAACCATAGAGACAAAACTGAGAACTTCTTTATTTTGTCAACTTTCAAAGAGCTACTACAAACCATGTTGGATTTAGAGTTCCAAATTCATCTATCTATATAGCAGAGAACAGAGTGAAACCTAAATATAAAAACTGCTACTGTAGACGAACGCTTCAACCTAGCAGAACAAAATTTGGTGAGCCAAGTGGGATTTGTGTACCGATCAATACCACCAAGTTTCATGAATATTCGTGAAAAAATATTTGCTGGTATTTCGGAAACTCGTAATTTCTTGGAAGCTTGGCAACCCCTCTCAATGAAAGTGCTTTTCCACAGTCTCTGCTTAGGGCTACTTGAAGTGGAAACAAATCATAGAGACAAAACTGAGAACTCCTTTATTTTGTCAAGTTTCAAAGAGCTATTACAAACCATATTGGATTTAGAGTTCCAAATTTATCTGTCTATATAGGAGAGATGAGAGTAAAACCTAAATATAAAAACTGCTACTGTAGTCGAACGCTTTAACCTAGAAGAACAAAATATGTTGAGCCAAGTGGGATTTGTGTACTTGTCATTACCACCATGTATCATCAAGATTGGGTGAGAAAATATTTGCTGGTATTTCGGAAAATCGTAATTTCTTGGAAGCTTGGCAACCCCTCTCAATGAAAGTGCTTTTCCACAGTCTCTGCTTAGGGCTTCTTGAAGAGGAAAAAAACCATACTGACAAAACTGAGAACTTCTTTATTTTGTCAAGTTTCAAAGAGCTACTACAATCCATTTTAAATTTAGAGTTCCAAATTCATCTATCTATATAGGAGAGAACCGAGTGAAACCTAAATATAAAAACTGCTACTTTAGACGAACGCTTCAACGTAGAAGAACAAAATTTGGTGAGCCAAGTGGGATTTGTGTACTGATCATTACCACCAAGTATCATCAACATTGGGAGAAAAAATATTTACTGGTATTTCGGAAATTCGTAATTTCTTAGAAGCTTGGCAACCCCTCTCAATGAAAGTGCTTTTCCACACTCTGTGCCTAGGGCTACTTGAAGAAAAAACAAACCATAAAGACAAATCCGAGAACTCCTTTATTTTGTCAAGTTTCAAAGAGCTACTACAAACCATGTTTGATTTAGAGTTCCAAATTCATCTATCTATATAGGAGATAACAGAGGGAAACATAAATATAAAAACTGCTACTGTAGACGAATGCTTCAACCTAGAACAAAATTTGGTGAGCCAAGTGGGATTTGTGTACAGATCATTAAGACCAAGTATCATCGACATTGGGTGAAAAAATATTTGCTGGTATTTCGGAAACTCGTTATTTCTTAGAAGCTTGACAACCCCTCTCAATGAATGTGCTTTTCTACAGTCGGTGCCTAGGGGTACTTGAAGAGGCAACAAACCATAGAGACAAAACTGAGAACTCCTTTATTTTGTCAAGTTTCAAAGAGCTACTACAAACGATGTTGGATTTAGAGTTCCAAATTCATCTATCTATATAGGAGAGAACAGAGTGAAACCTTAAAATAAAAACTGCTACTGTAGACGAATGCTTAAACCTAGAACAAAATTTGGTGAGCCAAGTGGGATTTGTGTACTTGTCCTTACCACCAAGTATCATCAAGCTTGGGTGAAAAAATATTTGCTGGTATTTCGAACACTCGTTATTTCTTAGAAGCTTGGCATCCCTTCTCAATGAAAGTGCTTTTCCACCTTCTGTGCCTAGGGCTACTTGAAGAGGAAACAAACCATAGAGACAAAACTGAGAACTCCTTTATTTTTTCAACTTTCAAACAGCTACTACAAACCATGTTGGATTTAGAGTTCCAAATTCATCTATCTATATAGCAGAGAAGAGAGTGAAACCTAAATATATAAACTGCTACTGTAGACGAACGCTTCAACCTAGCAGAACAAAAATTGGTGAGACAAGTGCGATTTGTGTACCGATCAATACCACCAAGTGTCATGAATATTGGGTGAAAAAATATTTGCTGGTGTTTCGGAAACTCGTAATTTCTTGGAAGCTTGGCAACCCCTCTCAATGAAAGTGCTTTTCCACAGTCTCTGCTTAGGGCTACTTGAAGCGGAAACAAATCATAGAGGCAAAAATGAGAACTCCTTTATTTTGTCAAGTTTCAAAGAGCTATTACAAACCATATTGGATTTAGAGTTCCAAATTCATCTGTCTGTATAAGAGAGAACAGAGTGAAACCTAAATATAAAAACTGCTACTGTAGACGAACGCTTAAACCTAGAACAAAATTTGGTGAGCCAAGTGGGATTTGTGTACTTGTCCTTACCACCAAGTATCATCAAGCTTGGGTGAAAAAATATTTGCTAGTATTTCGGAAACTCGTTATTTCTTAGAAGCTTGGCTTCCCCTCTCAATGAAAGTGCTTTTCCACCGTCTGTGCCTAGGGCTACTTGAAGAGGAAACAAACCATAGAGACAAAACTGAGAACTTCTTTATTTTGTCAACTTTCAAAGAGCTACTACAAACCATGTTGGATTTAGAGTTCCAAATTCATCTGTCTATATAGGAGAGATCAGAGTGAAACCTAAATATAAAAACTGCTACTGTAGACGAACGCTTTAACCTAGAAGAACAAAATATGTTGAGCCAAGTGGGATTTGTGTACTTGTCATTACCACCACGTATCATCAAGATTGGGTGAGAAAATATTTGCTGGTATTTCGGAAAATCGTAATTTCTTGGAAGCTTGGCAACCCCTCTCAATGAAAGTGCTTTTCCACAGTCTCTGCTTAGGGCTTCTTGAAGAGGAAAAAAACCATACAGACAAAACTGAGAACTTCTTTATTTTGTCAAGTATCAAAGAGCTACTACAATCCATTTTAAATTTAGAGTTCCAAATTCATCTATCTATATAGGAGATAACAGAGGGAAACCTAAATATAAAAACTGCTACTGTAGACGAATGCTTCAACCTAGAACAAAATTTGGTGAGCCAAGTGCGATTTGTGTACAGATCATTACCACCAAGTATCATCGACATTGGGTGAAAAAATATTTGCTGGTATTTCGGAAACTCGTTATTTCTTAGAAGCTTGACAACCCCTCTCAATGAACGTGCTTTTCTACAGTCGGTGCCTAGGGGTACTTGAAGAGGCAACAAACCATAGAGACAAAACTGAGAACTCCTTTATTTTCTCAAGTTTCAAAGAGCTACTACAAACCATGTTGGATTTAGAGTTCCAAATTCATCTATCTATATAGGAGAGAACAGAGTGAAACCTTAAAATAAAAACTGCTACTGTAGACGAATGCTTCAACCTAGAACAAAATTTGGTGAGCCAAGTGGGATTTGTGTACTTGTCCTTACCACCAAGTATCATCAAGCTTGGGTGAAAAAATATTTGCTGGTATTTCGGAAACTCGTTATTTCTTAGAAGCTTGGCATCCCTTCTCAATGAAAGTGCTTTTCCACCTTCTGTGCCTAGGGCTACTTGAAGAGGAAACAAACCATAGAGACAAAACTGAGAACTCCTTTATTTTTTCAACTTTCAAAGAGCTACTACAAACCATGTTGGATTTAGAGTTCCAAATTCATCTATCTATATAGCAGAGAAGAGAGTGAAACCTAAATATATAAACTGCTACTGTAGACGAATGCTTCAACCTAGCAGAACAAAAATTGGTGAGACAAGTGGGATTTGTGTACCGATCAATACCACCAAGTGTCATGAATATTGGGTGAAAAAATATTTGCTGGTATTTCGGAAACTCGTAATTTCTTGGAAGCTTGGCAACCCCTCTCAATGAAAGTGCTTTTCCACAGTCTCTGCTTAGGGCTACTTGAAGCGGAAACAAATCAAAGAGACAAAACTGAGAACTCCTTTATTTTGTCAAGTTTCAAAGAGCTATTACAAACCATATTGGATTTAGAGTTCCAAATTCATCTGTCTATATAAGACAGAACAGAGTGAAACCTAAATATAAAAACTGCTACTGTAGACGAACGCTTAAACCTAGAAGAACAAAATATGTTTAGCCAAGTGGGATTTGTGTACTTGTCATTACCACCACGTATCATCAAGATTGGGTGAGAAAATATTTGCTGGTATTTCGGAAAATCGTTATTTCTTGGAAGCTTGGCAACCCCTCTCAATGAAAGTGCTTTTCCACAGTCTCTGCTTAGGGCTTCTTGAAGAGGAAAAAAACCATAGAGACACAACTGAGAACTTCTTTATTTTGTCATGTTTCAAAGAGCTACTGCAATCCATGTTAAATTTAGAGTTCCAAATTCATCTATCTATATAGGAGAGAACAGAGTGAAACCTAAATATAAAAACTGCTACTGTAGACGAACGCTTCAACGTAGAAGAACAAAATTTGGTGAGCCAAGTGGGATTTGTGTACTGATCATTACCACCAAGTATCATCAACATTGGGAGAAAAAATATTTACCGGTATTTCGGAAATTCGTAATTTCTTAGAAGCTTGGCATCCCCTCTCAATGAAAGTGCTTTTCCACCGTCTGTGCATAGTGCTACTTGAAGAGGAAACAAACCATTGAGACAAAACTGAGAACTCCTTTGTTTTGTGAACTTTCAAAGAGCTACTACAAACCGTGTTGGATTTAGAGTTCCAAATTCATCTATCTATATAGCAGAGAACAGAGTGAAACCTAAATATATAAACTGCTACTGTAGACGAACGCTTCAACCTAGCGGAACAAAATTTGGTGAGCCAAGTGGGATTTGTGTACCGATCAATACCACCAAGTGTCATGAATATTGGGTGAAAAAAATATTTGCTGTTTTTTCGGAAACTCGTTATTTCTTAGAAGCTTGGCAACCCCACTCAATGAATGTGCTTTTCCACAGTCTGTGCCTAGGACTACTTGAAGAGGAAACAAACCATAGAAACAAAACTGAGAACTCCTTTATTTTGTCAAGTTTCAAAGAGCTACTACCATCCATGTTGGGTTTAGAGTTCCAAATTCATCTATCTATATAAAAGAGAACAGAGTGAAACCTAAATATAAAATCTGCTACTGTAGACGAACGCTTCAACCAAGAAGAACAAAATATGGTGAGCAAAGTGGGATTTGTGGACTTGTCATTACCACCACGTATCATCAAGATTGGGTGAAAAAATATTTCCTGCTATTTCGGAAACTCGCATTTTCTTGGAAGCTTGGGAACCCCCATCAATGAAAGTGCTCTTCCACAGTCTCTGCTTAGGGTTAATTGAAGCAGAAACAAATCATTGAGAAAAAACTGAAAACTCCTTTATTTTGTCAAGTTTCAAAGAGCCACTACAAACCATGTAGGTTTTAGAGTTCCAAATTCATCTTTCTATATATGAGAGAACAGAGTGAAACATAAATATAAAAACTGCTCCTGAAGACGAACGCTTCAAAGTAGAAGAACAAAATTTGGTGATCCAAGTGGGATTTGTGTGCAGATCATTACCACCAAGTATCATCAACATTGGGAGAAAAAATATTTACTGGTATTTCGCAAATTCGTAATTTCTTAGAAGCTTGGCACCCCTCTCAATGAAAGTGCTTTTCCACCGTCGGTGCCTAGGGCTTCTTGAAGAGGAAACAAACCATAGAGACAAAACTGAGAACTCCTTTCTTTTCTCAAGTTTCAAAGAGCTATTACAAACCGTGTTGGATTTATAGTTCCAAATTCATCTATCTATATAGGAGAGTACAAAGTGAAACATAAATATGAAAACTATACTGCAGACGAATGCTTCAACCTAGAAGAATAAAATTTGGTGAGCAAAGTGGGATTTGTGTAGTGATCATTACCACCAAGTATCATCAAGATTGGGTGAAAAAATATTTGCTGGTATTTCGGAAACTCGTTATTTCTTAGAAGCTTGGCACCCCTCTCAATGAAAGTGCTTTTCCACCGTCGGTGCCTAGGGCTACTTGAAGAGGAAACAAACCATAGAGACAAAACTGAGAACTCCTTTATTTTGTCAAGTTTCAAAGAGCTACTACAAACCATGTTGGATTTAGACTTCCAAATTCATCTATCTATATAGGAGAGAACAGAGTGAAACCTAAAAATATAAACTGCTACTGTAAACGAACGCTTCAACATAGAATAACAAAATTTGGTGAGCCAAGTGGGATTTGTGGACTTGTGATTACCAGCATGTATCATCAACATTGGGTGAAAAAATATTTGCTGGTATTTCGGAAAATCGTAATTTCTTGGAAGCTTGGCATCCCCTCTCAATGAAAGTGCTTTTCCACAGTATCTGCTTAGGGCTACTTGAAGCGGAAACAAATCATAGAGACAAAACTGAGAACTCCTTTATTTTGTCAAGTTTCAAAGAGCTGCTACAAACCATGTTGGATTTAGAGTTCCAAATTCATATATCTGTATAGGACAGAACAGAGTGAAACGAAAAAATAAAAACTGCTACTGTAAATGAACGCTTCAACCTAGAAGAACAGCAGTTGGTGAGCCAAGTGGGATTTGTGTACTGTCATTACCACCACGTTTCATCAAGATTGGGTGAAAAAATATTTTCTGGTATTTCGGAAACTCGTAATTTCTTGGAAGCTTGGCAAACCCTCTCAATGAAAGTGCTTTTCCACAGTCACTGCTTAGGGCTACTTGAAGAGGAAAAAACCACAGAGAGAAAACTGAAAACTCCTTTATTTTGTCAAGTTTCAAAGAGCTACTTCAAACCATGTTGGATTTAGAGTTCCAAATTCATCTATCTATTTTGGAGAGAACAGAGTGAAAGTTAAATATAAAAATTGCTACTGTAGACGAACACTTCAACCTAGAAGAACAAAATTTGGTGAGCCAAGTGGGATTTGTGTACTGATATTTACCACCAAGTATCATCAAGATTCGGTGAAAAAATATTTGCTGGTATTTCGGAAACTCGTTATTTCTTAGAAGCTTGGCAACCCCTCTCAATGAAAGTTCATTTCCACAGTCAGGGCCTAGGGCTACTTGAAGAGGAAACAATCCATAGAGTCAAAAC
This sequence comes from Callospermophilus lateralis, assembly GCF_048772815.1. Classification (NCBI taxonomy): domain Eukaryota; kingdom Metazoa; phylum Chordata; class Mammalia; order Rodentia; family Sciuridae; genus Callospermophilus; species Callospermophilus lateralis. The sequence continues at coordinate 232,759 of NW_027512933.1, forward strand.
TGAGAACTCCTTTATTTTGTCAAGTTTCAAAGAGCTACTACAAACCATGTTGGATTTAGAGTTCCAGATTCTTCTATCTATATAGGAGAGAACCGAGTGAAACCTAAAAATAAATACTGCTACTGTTAACGAACGCTTCAACCTAGAAGAACAAAATTTGGTGAGCCAAGTGGGATTTGTGTACTGATCATTAGAACCAAGTATCATCAAGATTCGGTGAAAAAATATTTGCTGGTATTTCGGAAACTCGTTATTTCTTAGAAGCTTTGCAACCCCTCTCAATGAAAGTGCTCTTCCACCGTCTGTGCCTAGGGCTACTTGAAGAGGAAACAAACTATAGAGACAAAACTGAGAATTCCTTTATTTTGTAAATTTTCAAAGAGCTACTACAAACCATGTTGGATTTAGTGTTCCAAATTCATCTATCTATATAGCAGAGAACAGAGTGAAACCTAAATATATAAACTGCTACTGTAGACGAACGCTTCAACCTAGCAGAATAAAATTTGGTGAGCCAAGTGGGATTTGTGTACCGATCAATACAACCAAGTATCATGAATATTGGGTGAAAAAATATTTGCTGGTATTTCGGAAACTCGTAATTTCTTGAAAGCTTGGCAACCCCTCTGAATGAAAGTGCTTTTCCACAGTCTCTGCTTAGGGCTACTTGAAGCGGAAACAAATCATGGAGACAAAACTGAGAACTACTTTATTTTGTCAAGTTTCAAAGAGCTACTACAAACCATATTGGATTTAGAGTTCCAAATTCATCTGTCTATATTGGAGAGAACAGAGTGAAACCTAAATATAAAAACTGCTACTGTAGACGAACGCTTCAACCTAGATGAACAAAATTTGGTGAGCCAAGTGGGATTTGTGTACCGATCATTACCACCAAGTATCATCAAGATTCGTTGAAAAAATATTTGCTGGTATTTCGGAAACTCGTTATTTCTTAGAAGCTTGGCAAAACCTCTCAATGAAAGTGCTTTTCCACACTCTGTGCCTTGGAATACTTGAAGAGTAAACAAAACATAGAGACAAAACTGAGAACTACCTTATTTTGTCAAGTTTCAAAGAACTACTGCAAACCATGTTGGATTTACAGTTCCAAATTCATCTATCTATATAGGAGAGAACAGAGTGTAACCTAAATATAAAAACTGCTACAGTGGAAGAATGCTTCATCCTAGAAGAACAAAATTTGGTGAGCCAAGTGGAATTTGTGTACTTGTCATTACCATCACGTATCATCAACAATGGGTGAAAAAATATTTGCTGGTATTTCGGAAACTCGTTATTTCTTAGAAGCTTGGCAACCCCTCTCAATGAAAGTGCTTTTCCACCGTCTGTACCTAGGGCTACTTGAAGAGGAAACAAACCATCGAGACAAAACTGAGAACTCCTTTATTTTCTCAAGTTTCAAAGAGCTACTACAAACCATGTTGGGTTTAGAGTTACAAATTCATCTATCTATATAGCAGAGAACAGAGTGAAGCGTAAATATAAAAACTGCTACTGTAGACGAACGCTTCAACCTAGCAGAACAAAATTTGGTGAGCCAAGTGGGATTTGTGTACCAATCAATACCACCAAGTATCATGAATTTTGGGTTAAAAAATATTTGCTGGTATTTCGGAAACTCGTAATTTCTTGGAAGCTTGGCAACCCCTCTCAATGAAAGTGCTTTTCCACAGTCTCTACTTAGGGCTACTTGAAGCGGAAACAAATCATAGAGACAAAACTGAGAACTCCTTTATTTTGTGAAGTTTCAAAGAGCTACTACAAACCATATGGGATGTAGAGTTCCAAATTCATCTGTCTGTATTGGAGAGAACAGAGTGAAACCTAAATATAAAAACTGCTACTGTAGACGAGCGCTTCAACCAAGAAGAACAAAATTTGGTGAGCCAAGTGGGATTTGTGTACTGATCATCACCACCAAGTATCATCAAGATTGGGTGAAAAAATATTTGCTGGTATTTTGGAATCTCGTAATTTCTTTGAAGCTTGGCAACTCGTCTCAATGAAAGTGCTTTTCCAACGTCTGTGCCTAGGGCTACTTGAAGAGGAAACAAACCATAGAGACAAAACTGAGAACTACGTTATTTTGTCAAGTTTCAAAGAGCTACTGCAAACATGTTGGATTTAGAGTTCCAAATTCATCTATCTATATAGGAGAGAACAGAGGAAAACCTAAATATAAAAACTGCTACAGTAGATGAACGCTTCAACCTAGAAGAAGAAAATTTGGTGAGCCAAGTAAGATTTGTGTACTGATCATTACCACCAAGTATCATCAACATTGGGTGAAAAAATATTTGCTGGTATTTCGGAAACTCGTTATTTCTTAGAAGCTTGGCAAACCCTCTCAAAGAAAGTGCTTTTCCACTCGGTGCCTAGGGCTACTTGAAGAAGAAACACACCATATTGTCAAAACGGAGAACTCCTTTATTTTGTCAACTTTCAAAGAGCTACTAGAAACCATGCTGAATTTAGAGTTCCAAATTCATCTATCTATATAGGAGAGAACAGCGTGAAACCTAAAAATAAAAACGGCTACTGTAAACGAACGCTTCAACCTAGAAGAACGAAATTTGGTGAGCCAAGTGGTGTTTGTGTACTTGTCATTACCACCACGTCTCATCAACATTGGGTGAAAAAATATTTGCTGGTATTTCAGAAACTCGTAATTTCTTGGAAGTTTGGCAACCCCTTTCAATGAAAGTGCTTTTTCAAAGTCTCTGCTTAGGGCTACATGAAGCGGAAACAAATCATAGAGACAAAACTGAGAACTCCTCTATTTTGTCAAATTTCAAAGAGCTACTACACACCATGTTGGATTTAGTGTTCCAAATTCATCTATCTATACAGGAGAGAACAGAGGGAAACCTAAAAATATGAATTGCTACTGTAAACGATCGCTTCAACCTAGAAGAACAAAATTTGGTGAGTCAAGTGGGATTTGTGTACCGATCATTACCGCCAAGTATCTTCAAGACTTGGTGAAACAATATATGCTGGTATTTCGGAAACTCGTTATTTCTTAAAGCTTGGCAACCCCTCTCAATGAAAGTGGTTTTCCACCGTCGGTGCCTAGGACTACTTGAAGAGGAAACAAAACATAGAGACAAAACTGAGAACTACTTTATTTTGCCAAGTTTCAAAGAGCTACTGCAAACCATATTTGATTTAGAGTTCCAAATTCATCTATCTATATAAGAGAGAACAGAGTGAAACCTAAATATAAAAACTGCTACAGTAGACGAACGCTTCAACCTAGCAGAACAAAAGTTGGTGAGCCAAGTGGGATTTGTGTACTGATCATTACCACCAAGTATCATCAACATTGGGTGAAAAAATATTTGCTGGTATTTCGGAAACTCGTTATTTTTTACAAGCTTGGCAACCCCTCTCAATGAAAGTGCTTTTCCACAGTCTGTGCCAGGTCTATTTGAAGAGGAAACAAACCATGGAGACAAAACTGAGAACTCCTTTATTTTGTCAAGTTTCAAAGAGCTACCACAAACCATGTTGGATTTAGAGTTCCAAATTTATCTATCTATATAGGAGAGAAGAGAGTGGAACCTAAAAATGAAAACTGCTACTGAAAACAAACGCATCAACTTAGAAGAACAAAATATGGTGAGTCAAGTGGGATTTGTGTACCGATCATTACCACCACGTATCATCAAGATTGGGTGAAAAAATATTTGCTGGTGTTTCGGAAACTGATAATTTCTTGGAAGCTTGTCAACCCCTCTCAATGAAAGTGCTTTTCCACCGTCTGTGCCTAGGGCTACTTGAAAAGTAAACAAACCATAGAGACAAAACGGAGAACTACTTTATTTTGTCAAGTTTCAAAGAGTTACTGCAAACCATGTTGGATTTAGAGTTCCAAATTCATCTATCTACATAGCAGAGAATAGAGTGAAACCTAAATATTAAAACTGCTACTGTAGACGAACGCTTCAACCTAGAAGAACAATATTAGGTGAGCCAAGTGGGATTTGTGTACTTGTCATTACCACCACGTATCATAAAAATTGGGTGAAAAAATATTTGCTGGTATTTCGGAAACTCGTTATTTCTTAGAAGCTTGGCAACCTTTCTCAATGAAAGTGCTTTTCCACAGTCTTTGCTTAGGGCTACATGAAACGAAAACAAATTGTAAAGAAAAAACTGAAAACTCCTTTATTTTCTCAAGTTTCAAATAGCGACTACAAACCATGTTGGATTTAGAGTTCCAAATTCATCTATCAATATAGGAGAGAACACAGTGCAACCTAAAAATGAAAACTGCTACTGTAAATGAACATTTCAACCTAGAAGAACAAAATTTGGTGACCCAAGTGGGATTTGTGTACCGATCATGACCACGAAGTATCATCAAGATTGGGTGAAAACATATTTGCTGTTATTTCGGAAACTCATAATTTGTTGGAAGCTTGGCACCCCTCTCAATGAAAGTGCTTCTCCACAGTCTCTGCTTAGGGTTACTTGAAGCGGAAACAAAATCATAGAGACAAAACTGAGAACTCCTTTATTTTGTCAAGTTTCAAAGAGCTACTACATACGATATTGGATTTAGAGTTCCAAATTCATCTGTCTACATAGGGGAGAACAGAATGAAACCTAAATATAAAAACTGCTACTGTAAACGAACGTTTCAACCTAGAAGAACAAAATTTGGTGAGCCAAGTGGGATTTGTGTACTGATCATTACCACCAAGTATCATCAAGATTCGGTGAAAAAATATTTGCTGGTATTTCGGAAACTCATTAATTCTTAGAAGCTTGGCAACCCCTCTCAATGAAAGTGCTTTTCCACAGTCTGTGCCTAGGACTACTTGAAGAGGAAACAAAACATAGAGACAAAACTGAGAACTACTTTATTTTGTCAAGTTTCAACGAGCTACTGCAAACCATGTTGGATTTAGAGTTCCAAATTCATCTATCTATATAGGATAGAACAGAGGGAAACCTAAGTATAAAAACTGCTAAGGTAGACGAACGCTTCGACCTAGAAGAACAAAATTTGGAGAGCCTCGTGGGTTTTGTGTACTGATCATTACCACCATGTATCATCAAGAGTAGGTGATATAATATTTGCTGGTATTTCGGAAACTCGTAATTTCTTGGAAGCTTGGCTACCCCTCTCAATGAAAGTGCTTTTCCACCTATGGTGGTAGGGCTAATTTAAGAGGAAACAAACCATAGAGACAATACTGAGAACTCCTTTCTTTTGTCAAGTTTCAAAGAGCTACTACAAACTATGTTGGATTTAGAGTTCCAAATTCATCTATCTATATAGCAGAGAACAGAGTGAAACCTAAATATAAAAACTGCTACTGTAGATGAACAATTCGAACTAGAAGAACATAATTTGGTGAGCAAAGTGGGATTTGTGAACTGATCATCACCACCAAGTATCATCAAGATTGGGTGAAAAAATATTTGCTGGTATTTCGGAAACTCGTTATTTCATAGAAGCTTGGCAACCCCTCTCAATGAAAGTGCTTTTCCACAGTCTGTGCCTAGGACTACTTGAAGAGGAAACAAAACATAGAGACAAAACTGAGAACTACTTAATTTTCTCAAGTTTCAAAGAGCTGTTACAAACCATGTTGGATTTAGAGTTCCAAATTCATCTATCTATATAAGAGAGAACAGAGTGAAACCTAAATATAAAAACTGCTACTGTAGACGAACGCTTCAACCTAGAAGAACAGAATTTGGTGAGCCAAGTGGGAATAGTGTACCGATCATCACCACCAAGTATCATCAAAATTGGGTGAAAAAATATTTGCTGATATTTCAGAAACTCGTTATTTCTCAGAAGCGTGGCTACCCCTCACAATGAAAGTGCTTTCCACAGTCTCTGCTTAGGGCTAAATGAAGTAGAAACAAATCATAGAAACAAAACTGAGAACGCCTTTATTTTGTCAAGTTTCAAACAACTACTACAAACCATGTTGGATTTAGAGTTCGAAATTCATCTATCTATATAGGAGAGTACAGAGTGAAACCTAAAAATAAAAACTGCTACTGTAAACGAACGCTTCAACCTAGAAGAACAAAATTTGGTGAGTAAAGTGGGAATTGTGTACTGATCATTACCAACAAGGATCATCAAGAATGGGTGTAAAAATATTTGCTGGTATTTCGGAAACTCGTTATTTCTCAGAAGCTTGGCAACCCCTCACAATGAAAGTGATTTTCCACAGTCTCTGCTTAGGGCTACTTGAAGTGTAAACAAATCATAGAGAGAAAACTGAGAACTACTTTATTTTGTCAAGTTTCAAAGAGCTACTGGAAACCATATTGGATTTAGAGTTCCAAATTCATCTATCTTTATAGGAGAGAACAGAGTGAAACTTAAAAATAAAAACTGCCACTGTAAACGAACGCTTCAACCTAGAAGAACAAAATTTGGTAAGCCAAGTGGGATTTGTGTACATGTCATTACCACCATGTATCATCAACATTGGGTGAAAAAATATTTGCTGGTATTTCGGAAACTCGTTATTTCTCAGAAGCGTGGCTACCCCTCACAATGAAAGTGCTTTTCCACAGTCTCTGCTTAGGGCTACTTGAAGTGGAAACAAATCATAGACACAAAACTGAGAACTCCTTTATTTTGTCAAGTTTCAAAGAACTACTACAAACCATGTTGGATTTAGAGTTCGAAATTCATCTATCTATATAGGAGAGAACAGATTGAAACCTAGTATAAAATCTGCTACTGTAGACGAACGCTTCAACCTAGAAGAACAAAATTTGGTGAGTAAAGTGGGATTTGTGTACTGATCATTACCAACAAGGATCATCAAGATTGGGTGTAAAAATATTTGCAGGTATTTCGGAAACTCGTTATTTCTCAGAAGCTTGGCAACCCCTCATAATGAAAGTGCTTTTCCACAGTCTCTGCTTAGGGCTACTTGAAGTGGAAACAAATCATAGAGAGAAAACTGAGAACTCCTTTATTTTGTCAAGTTTCAAATAGCTACTACAAACCGTGTTGGATTTAGAGTTCCAAATTTATCTATCTTTATAGGAGAGAACAGAGTGAAACTTAAAAATAAAAACTGCCACTGTAAACGAACGCTTCAACCTAGAAGAAAAAAATTTGGTAAGCCAGGTGGGATTTGTGTACTTGTCATTACCACTATGTATCATCAACTTTGGGTGAAAAAATATTTGCTGGTATTTCGGAAACTCGTTATTTCTTAGAAGCTTGGCGACCCCTCTCAATGAAAGTGATTTTCCACAGTCTGTGCTTAGGGCTACTTGAAGAGGAAACAAACCATAGAGACAAAACTGAGAACTCCTTTATTTTGTCAAGTTTCAAAGAGCGACTACAAACCATGTTGGATTTCGAGTTCCAAATTCATCTATCTATATAGCAGAGAACAGAGTGAAACCTAAACATAAAAACTGCTACTGTAGACGAATGCTTCAACGTAGAAGAACAAAATTTGGTGAGCCAAGTGGGATTTGTGTACCGATCATTACCATCTAGTATCATCAACATTGGGCGAAAAAATATTTGCTGGTATTTCGGAAACTCGTTATTTCTTAGAAGCTTGGCACCACTCTCAATGAAAGTGCTTTTGCACCCTCGGTGCCTAAGGATAATTCAATAGGAAACAAACCATAGAGACAAATCTGGGAACTCCTTTCTTTTTTCAACTTTCAAAGAGCTACTACAAACCATGTTGGATTTAGAGTTCCAAATTCATCTATCTATATAGGAGAGAACAGAGTGAAACCTAAAAAGAAAAACTGCTGCTGTAGACGAACGCTTCAACCTAGAAGAACAGAATTTGGTGAGCCAAGTGGGATTTGTGTACTTGTCATTACCACCAAGTATCATCAAGATTGGGTTAAAAAATAATTGCTGGTATTTCAGAAACTAGTTATTTCTTAGAATCTTGGCAACCCCTCACAATGAAAGTGCTTTTCCACAGTCTCTGCTTAGGGCTACTTGAAGTTGAAACAAATCATAGAGAGAAAACTGAGAACTCCTTTATTTTGTCAAGTTTCAAAGAGCCACTACAAACCATGTTGGATTTCGAGTTCCAAATTCATCTATCTATATAGCAGAGAACAGAAAGAAACCTAAATATAAAAACTGCTACTGTAGGCGAATGCTTCAAAGTAGAAGAACAAAATTTGGTGAGCCAAGTGGGATTTGTGTACTGATCATTACAACCAAGTATCATCAACATTGGGTGAAAAAATATTTGCTGGTATTTTGGCAAATCGTTATTTCTTTGAAGCTTGGCAACCCCACTCAATGAAATTGCTTTTCCACAGTCTGTGCCTAGGACTTCTTGAAGAGTAAACAAAACATAGAGACAAAACTGAGAACTACCTTATTTTGTCAAGTTTCAAAGAACTACTGCAAACCATGTTGGATTTACAGTTCCAAATTCATCTATCTATATAGGAGAGAACAGAGTGTAACCTAAATATAAAAACTGCTACAGTGGAAGAACGCTTCATCCTAGAAGAACAAAATTTGGTGAGCCAAGTGGAATTTGTGTACTTGTCATTACCATCACGTATCATCAACAATGGGTGAAAAAATATTTGCTGGTATTTTGGAAACTCGTTATTTCTTAGAAGCTTGGCAACCCCTCTCAATGAAAGTGCTTTTCCACCGTCTGTACCTAGGGCTACTTGAAGAGGAAACAAACCATCGAGACAAAACTGAGAACTAATTTATTTTCTCAAGTTTCAAAGAGCTACTACAAACCATGTTGGGTTTAGAGTTACAAATTCATCTATCTATATAGCAGAGAACAGAGTGAAGCGTAAATATAAAAACTGCTACTGTAGACGAACGCTTCAACCTAGCAGAACAAAATTTGGTGAGCCAAGTGGGATTTGTGTACCAATCAATACCACCAAGTATCATGAATTTTGGGTTAAAAAATATTTGCTGGTATTTCGGAAACTCGTAATTTCTTGGAAGCGTGGCAACCCCTCACAATGAAAGTGCTTTTCCACAGTCTCTACTTAGGGCTACTTGAAGCGGAAACAAATCATAGAGACAAAACTGAGAACTCCTTTATTTTGTCAAGTTTCAAAGAGCTACTATAAACCATATGGGATGTAGAGTTCCAAATTCATCTGTCTGTATTGGAGAGAACAGAGTGAAACCTAAATATAAAAACTGCTACTGTAGACGAGCGCTTCAACCAAGAAGAACAAAATTTGGTGAGCCAAGTGGGATTTGTGTACCGATCATCACCACCAAGTATCATCAAGATTGGGTGAAAAAATATTTGCTGGTATTTTGGAATCTCGTAATTTCTTTGAAGCTTGGCAACTCGTCTCAATGAAAGTGCTTTTCCAACGTCTGTGCCTAGGGCTACTTGAAGAGGAAACAAACCATAGAGACAAAACTGAGAACTACGTTATTTTGTCAAGTTTCAAAGAGCTACTGCAAACATGTTGGATTTAGAGTTCCAAATTCATCTATCTATATAGGAGAGAACAGAGGGAAACCTAAATATAAAAACTGCTACAGTAGATGAACGCTTCAACCTAGAAGAAGAAAATTTGGTGAGCCAAGTAAGATTTGTGTACTGATCATTACCACCAAGTATCATCAACATTGGGTGAAAAAATATTTGCTGGTATTTCGGAAACTCGTTATTTCTTAGAAGCTTGGCAAACCCTCTCAAAGAAAGTGCTTTTCCACAGTCGGTGCCTAGGGCTACTTGAAGAAGAAACACACCATAGAGTCAAAACGGAGAACTCCTTTATTTTGTCAACTTTCAAAGAGCTACTAGAAACCATGCTGAATTTAGAGTTCCAAATTCATCTATCTATATAGGAGAGAACAGCGTGAAACCTAAAAATAAAAACGGCTACTGTAAACGAACGCTTCAACCTAGAAAAACGAAATTTGGTGAGCCAAGTGGTATTTGTGTACTTGTCATTACCACCACGTCTCATCAACATTGGGTGAAAAAATATTTGCTGGTATTTCAGAAACTCGTAATTTCTTGGAAGTTTGGCAACCCCTTTCAATGAAAGTGCTTTTTCAAAGTCTCTGCTTAGGGCTACATGAAGCGGAAACAAATCATAGAGACAAAACTGAGAACTCCTCTATTTTGTCAAATTTCAAAGAGCTACTACACACCATGTTGGATTTAGTGTTCCAAATTCATCTATCTATACAGGAGAGAACAGAGGGAAACCTAAAAATATGAATTGCTACTGTAAACGATCGCTTCAACCTAGAAGAACAAAATTTGGTGAGTCAAGTGGGATTTGTGTACCGATCATTACCGCCAAGTATCATCAAGACTTGGTGAAACAATATATGCTGGTATTTCGGAAACTCGTTATTTCTTAAAGCTTGGCAACCCCTCTCAATGAAAGTGGTTTTCCACTGTCGGTGCCTAGGACTACTTGAAGAGGAAACAAAACATAGAGACAAAACTGAGAACTACTTTATTTTGCCAAGTTTCAAAGAGCTACTGCAAACCATATTTGATTTAGAGTTCCAAATTCATCTATCTATATAAGAGAGAACAGAGTGAAACCTAAATATAAAAACTGCTACAGTAGACGAACGCTTCAACCTAGCAGAACAAAAGTTGGTGAGCCAAATGGGATTTGTGTACTGATCATTACCACCAAGTATCATCAACATTGGGTGAAAAAATATTTGCTGGTATTTCGGAAACTCGTTATTTTTTACAAGCTTGGCAACCCCTCTCAATGAAAGTGCTTTTCCACAGTCTGTGCCAGGGCTATTTGAAGAGGAAACAAACCATGGAGACAAAACTGAGAACTCCTTTATTTTGTCAAGTTTCAAAGAGCTACCACAAACCATGTTGGATTTAGAGTTCCAAATTTATCTATCTATATAGGAGAGAAGAGAGTGGAACCTAAAAATGAAAACTGCTACTGAAAACAAACGCATCAACTTAGAAGAACAAAATATGGTGAGTCAAGTGGGATTTGTGTACCGATCATTACCACCACGTATCATCAAGATTGGGTGAAAAAATATTTGCTGGTGTTTCGGAAACTGATAATTTCTTGGAAGCTTGTCAACCCCTCTCAATGAAAGTGCTTTTCCACCGTCTGTGCCTAGGGCTAATTGAAAAGTAAACAAACCATAGAGACAAAACGGAGAACTACTTTATTTTGTCAAGTTTCAAAGAGTTACTGCAAACCATGTTGGATTTAGAGTTCCAAATTCATCTATCTACATAGCAGAGAATAGAGTGAAACCTAAATATTAAAACTGCTACTGTAGACGAACGCTTCAACCTAGAAGAACAATATTTGGTGAGCCAAGTGGGATTTGTGTACTTGTCATTACCACCACGTATCATAAAAATTGGGTGAAAAAATATTTGCTGGTATTTCGGAAACTCGTTATTTCTTAGAAGCTTGGCAACCTTTCTCAATGAAAGTGCTTTTCCACAGTCTTTGCTTAGGGCTACATGAAACGAAAAGAAATTGTAGAGAAAAAACTGAAAACTCCTTTATTTTCTCAAGTTTCAAATAGCGACTACAAACCATGTTGGATTTAGAGTTCCAAATTCATCTATCAATATAGGAGAGAACACAGTGCAACCTAAAAATGAAAACTGCTACTGTAAATGAACATTTCAACCTAGAAGAACAAAATTTGGTGACCCAAGTGGGATTTGTGTACTGATCATGACCACGAAGTATCATCAAGATTGGGTGAAAACATATTTGCTGTTATTTCGGAAACTCATAATTTGTTGGAAGCTTGGCACCACTCTCAATGAAAGTGCTTCTCCACAGTCTCTGCTTAGGGTTACTTGAAGCGGAAACAAAATCATAGAGACAAAACTGAGAACTCCTTTATTTTGTCAAGTTTCAAAGAGCTACTACATACGATATTGGATTTAGAGTTCCAAATTCATCTGTCTACATAGGGGAGAACAGAATGAAACCTAAATATAAAAACTGCTACTGTAAACGAACGTTTCAACCTAGAAGAACAAAATTTGGTGAGCCAAGTGGGATTTGTGTACTGATCATTACCACCAAGTATCATCAAGATTCGGTGAAAAAATATTTGCTGGTATTTCGGAAACTCATTAATTCTTAGAAGCTTGGCAACCCCTCTCAATGAAAGTGCTTTTCCACAGTCTGTGCCTAGGACTACTTGAAGAGGAAACAAAACATAGAGACAAAACTGAGAACTACTTTATTTTGTCAAGTTTCAACGAGCTACTGCAAACCATGTTGGATTTAGAGTTCCAAATTCATCTATCTATATAGGATAGAACAGAGGGAAACCTAAGTATAAAAACTGCTAAGGTAGACGAACGCTTCGACCTAGAAGAACAAAATTTGGAGAGCCTCGTGGGATTTGTGTACTGATCATTACCACCATGTATCATCAAGAGTAGGTGATATAATATTTGCTGGTATTTCGGAAACTCGTAATTTCTTGGAAGCTTGGCTACCCCTCTCAATGAAAGTGCTTTTCCACCGACGGTGGTAGGGCTAATTTAAGAGGAAACAAACCATAGAGACAATACTGAGAACTCCTTTCTTTTGTCAAGTTTCAAAGAGCTACTACAAACTATGTTGGATTTAGAGTTCCAAATTCATCTATCTATATAGCAGAGAACAGAGTGAAACCTAAATATAAAAACTGCTACTGTAGATGAACAATTCGAACTAGAAGAACATAATTTGGTGAGCAAAGTGGGATTTGTGAACTGATCATCACCACCAAGTATCATCAAGATTGGGTGAAAAAATATTTGCTGGTATTTCGGAAACTCGTTATTTCATAGAAGCTTGGCAACCCCTCTCAATGAAAGTGCTTTTCCACAGTCTGTGCCTAGGACTACTTGAAGAGGAAACAAAACATAGAGACAAAACTGAGAACTACTTAATTTTCTCAAGTTTCAAAGAGCTGTTACAAACCATGTTGGATTTAGAGTTCCAAATTCATCTATCTATATAAGAGAGAACAGAGTGAAACCTAAATATAAAAACTGCTACTGTAGACGAACGCTTCAACCTAGAAGAACAGAATTTGGTGAGCCAAGTGGGAATAGTGTACCGATCATCACCACCAAGTATCATCAAAATTGGGTGAAAAAATATTTGCTGATATTTCAGAAACTCGTTATTTCTCAGAAGCGTGGCTACCCCTCACAATGAAAGTGCTTTCCACAGTCTCTGCTTAGGGCTAAATGAAGTAGAAACAAATCATAGAAACAAAACTGAGAACGCCTTTATTTTGTCAAGTTTCAAACAACTACTACAAACCATGTTGGATTTAGAGTTCGAAATTCATCTATCTATATAGGAGAGTACAGAGTGAAACCTAAAAATAAAAACTGCTACTGTAAACGAACGCTTCAACCTAGAAGAACAAAATTTGGTGAGTAAAGTGGGATTTGTGTACTGATCATTACCAACAAGGATCATCAAGAATGGGTGTAAAAATATTTGCTGGTATTTCGGAAACTCGTTATTTCTCAGAAGCTTGGCAACCCCTCACAATGAAAGTGATTTTCCACAGTCTCTGCTTAGGGCTACTTGAAGAGTAAACAAATCATAGAGAGAAAACTGAGAACTACTTTATTTTGTCAAGTTTCAAAGAGCTACTGGAAACCATATTGGATTTAGAGTTCCAAATTCATCTATCTTTATAGGAGAGAACAGAGTGAAACTTAAAAATAAAAACTGCCACTGTAAACGAACGCTTCAACCTAGAAGAACAAAATTTGGTAAGCCAAGTGGGATTTGTGTACATGTCATTACCACCATGTATCATCAACATTGGGTGAAAAAATATTTGCTGGTATTTCGGAAACTCGTTATTTCTCAGAAGCGTGGCTACCCCTCACAATGAAAGTGCTTTTCCACAGTCTCTGCTTAGGGCTACTTGAAGTGGAAACAAATCATAGACACAAAACTGAGAACTCCTTTATTTTGTCAAGTTTCAAAGAACTACTACAAACCATGTTGGATTTAGAGTTCGAAATTCATCTATCTATATAGGAGAGAACAGATTGAAACCTAGTATAAAATCTGCTACTGTAGACGAACGCTTCAACCTAGAAGAACAAAATTTGGTGAGTAAAGTGGGATTTGTGTACTGATCATTACCAACAAGGATCATCAAGATTGGGTGTAAAAATATTTGCAGGTATTTCGGAAACTCGTTATTTCTCAGAAGCTTGGCAACCCCTCACAATGAAAGTGCTTTTCCACAGTCTCTGCTTAGGGCTACTTGAAGTGGAAACAAATCATAGAGAGAAAACTGAGAACTCCTTTATTTTGTCAACTTTCAAATAGCTACTACAAACCGTGTTGGATTTAGAGTTCCAAATTCATCTATCTTTATAGGAGAGAACAGAGTGAAACTTAAAAATAAAAACTGCCACTGTAAACGAACGCTTCAACCTAGAAGAAAAAAATTTGGTAAGCCAGGTGGGATTTGTGTACTTGTCATTACCACCATGTATCATCAGCAGTGGGTGAAAAAATATTTGCTGGTATTTCGGAAACTCGTTATTTCTTAGAAGCTTGGCGACCCCTCTCAATGAAAGTGCTTTTCCACAGTCTGTGCTTAGGGCTACTTGAAGAGGAAACAAACCATAGAGACAAAACTGAGAACTCCTTTATTTTGTCAAGTTTCAAAGAGCCACTACAAACCATGTTGGATTTCGAGTTCCAAATTCATCTATCTATATAGCAGAGAACAGAGTGAAACCTAAACATAAAAACTGCTACTGTAGACGAATGCTTCAAAGTAGAAGAACAAAATTTGGTGAGCCAAGTGGGATTTGTGTACTGATCATTACCACCTAGTATCATCAACATTGGGTGAAAAAATATTTGCTGGTATTTTGGCAACTCGTTATTTCTTTGAAGCTTGGCAACCCCACTCAATGAAAGTGCTTTTCCACAGTCTGTGCCTAGGACTACTTGAAGAGGAAACAAAACATAGAGACAAAACTGAGAACTACTTTATTTTGTCAAGTTTCAACGAGCTACTGCAAACCATGTTGGATTTAGAGTTCCAAATTCATCTATCTATATAGGATAGAACAGAGGGAAACCTAAGTATAAAAACTGCTAAGGTAGACGAACGCTTCGACCTAGAAGAACAAAATTTGGAGAGCCTCGTGGGATTTGTGTACTGATCATTACCACCATGTATCATCAAGAGTAGGTGATATAATATTTGCTGGTATTTCGGAAACTCGTAATTTCTTGGAAGCTTGGCTACCCCTCTCAATGAAAGTGCTTTTCCACCGACGGTGGTAGGGCTAATTTAAGAGGAAACAAACCATAGAGACAATACTGAGAACTCCTTTCTTTTGTCAAGTTTCAAAGAGCTACTACAAACTATGTTGGATTTAGAGTTCCAAATTCATCTATCTATATAGCAGAGAACAGAGTGAAACCTAAATATAAAAACTGCTACTGTAGATGAACAATTCGAACTAGAAGAACATAATTTGGTGAGCAAAGTGGGATTTGTGAACTGATCATCACCACCAAGTATCATCAAGATTGGGTGAAAAAATATTTGCTGGTATTTCGGAAACTCGTTATTTCATAGAAGCTTGGCAACCCCTCTCAATGAAAGTGCTTTTCCACAGTCTGTGCCTAGGACTACTTGAAGAGGAAACAAAACATAGAGACAAAACTGAGAACTACTTAATTTTCTCAAGTTTCAAAGAGCTGTTACAAACCATGTTGGATTTAGAGTTCCAAATTCATCTATCTATATAAGAGAGAACAGAGTGAAACCTAAATATAAAAACTGCTACTGTAGACGAACGCTTCAACCTAGAAGAACAGAATTTGGTGAGCCAAGTGGGAATAGTGTACCGATCATCACCACCAAGTATCATCAAAATTGGGTGAAAAAATATTTGCTGATATTTCAGAAACTCGTTATTTCTCAGAAGCGTGGCTACCCCTCACAATGAAAGTGCTTTCCACAGTCTCTGCTTAGGGCTAAATGAAGTAGAAACAAATCATAGAAACAAAACTGAGAACGCCTTTATTTTGTCAAGTTTCAAACAACTACTACAAACCATGTTGGATTTAGAGTTCGAAATTCATCTATCTATATAGGAGAGTACAGAGTGAAACCTAAAAATAAAAACTGCTACTGTAAACGAACGCTTCAACCTAGAAGAACAAAATTTGGTGAGTAAAGTGGGATTTGTGTACTGATCATTACCAACAATGATCATCAAGATTGGGTGTAAAAATATTTGCTGGTATTTCGGAAACTCATTATTTCTCAGAAGCTTGGCAACCCCTCACAATGAAAGTGATTTTCCACAGTCTCTGCTTAGGGCTACTTGAAGTGTAAACAAATCATAGAGAGAAAACTGAGAACTACTTTATTTTGTCAAGTTTCAAAGAGCTACTGGAAACCATATTGGATTTAGAGTTCCAAATTCATCTATCTTTATAGGAGAGAACAGAGTGAAACTTAAAAATAAAAACTGCCACTGTAAACCGAACGCTTCAACCTAGAAGAACAAAATTTGGTAAGCCAAGTGGGATTTGTGTACATGTCATTACCACCATGTATCATCAACATTGGGTGAAAAAATATTTGCTGGTATTTCAGAAACTCGTTATTTCTCAGAAGCGTGGCTACCCCTCACAATGAAAGTGCTTTTCCACAGTCTCTGCTTAGGGCTACTTGAAGTGGAAACAAATCATAGACACAAAACTGAGAACTCCTTTATTTTGTCAAGTTTCAAAGAACTACTACAAACCATGTTGGATTTAGAGTTCGAAATTCATCTATCTATATAGGAGAGAACAGATTGAAACCTAGTATAAAATCTGCTACTGTAGACGAACGCTTCAACCTAGAAGAACAAAATTTGGTGAGTAAAGTGGGATTTGTGTACTGATCATTACCAACAAGGATCATCAAGATTGGGTGTAAAAATATTTGCAGGTATTTCGGAAACTCGTTATTTCTCAGAAGCTTGGCAACCCCTCACAATGAAAGTGCTTTTCCACAGTCTCTGCTTAGGGCTACTTGAAGTGTAAACAAATCATAGAGAGAAAACTGAGAACTACTTTATTTTGTCAAGTTTCAAAGAGCTACTGGAAACCATATTGGATTTAGAGTTCCAAATTCATCTATCTTTATAGGAGAGAACAGAGTGAAACTTAAAAATAAAAACTGCCACTGTAAACGAACGCTTCAACCTAGAAGAAAAAAATTTGGTAAGCCAGGTGGGATTTGTGTACTTGTCATTACCACCATGTATCATCAACTTTGGGTGAAAAAATATTTGCTGGTATTTCGGAAACTCGTTATTTCTTAGAAGCTTGGCGACCCCTCTCAATGAAAGTGATTTTCCACAGTCTGTGCTTAGGGCTACTTGAACAGGAAACAAACCATAGAGACAAAACTGAGAACTCCTTTATTTTGTCAAGTTTCAAAGAGCCACTACAAACCATGTTGGATTTCGAGTTCCAAATTCATCTATCTATATAGCAGAGAACAGAGTGAAACCTAAACATAAAAACTGCTACTGTAGACGAATGCTTCAACGTAGAAGAACAAAATTTGGTGAGCCAAGTGGGATTTGTGTACCGATCATTACCACCTAGTATCATCAACATTGGGCGAAAAAATATTTGCTGGTATTTCGGAAACTCGTTATTTCTTAGAAGATTGGCACCACTCTCAATGAAAGTGCTTTTGCACCCTCGGTGCCTAAGGCTAATTCAATAGGAAACAAACCATAGAGACAAATCTGGGAACTCCTTTCTTTTTTCAACTTTCAAAGAGCTACTACAAACCACGTTGGATTTAGAGTTCCAAATTCATCTATCTATATAGGAGAGAACAGAGTGAAACCTAAAAAGAAAAACTGCTGCTGTAGACGAACGCTTCAACCTAGAAGAACAGAATTTGATGAGCCAAGTGGGATTTGTGTACTTGTCATTACCACCAAGTATCATCAAGATTGGGTTAAAAAATAATTGCTGGTATTTCAGAAACTAGTTATTTCTTAGAATCTTGGCAACCCCTCACAATGAAAGTGCTTTTCCACAGTCTCTGCTTAGGGCTACTCTAAGTTGAAACAAATCATAGAGAGAAAACTGAGAACTCCTTTATTTTGTCAAGTTTCAAAGAGCCACTACAAACCATGTTGGATTTCGAGTTCCAAATTCATCTATCTATATAGCAGAGAACAGAAAGAAACCTAAATATAAAAACTGCTACTGTAGACGAGCGCTTCAACCTAGAAGAACAAAGTTTGGTGAGCAAAGTGGGTTTTGTGTACTGATCATTACCACCAAGTATCATCAACATTGGGCGAAAAAATATTTGCTGGTATTTCGGGAACTCGTTATTTGTTAGAAGCTTGGCAACCCCTCTCAATGAAAGTGCTTTTCCACAGTCTGTGCCTAGGGCTACTTGAAGAGGAAACAAACCATAGAAACAAAACTGAGAACTCCTTTATTTTGTCAAGTTTCAAAGAGCTACTACCAACCATGTTGGATTTAGAGTTCCAAATTCACCTATCGATATAGGAAAGAACAGAGTGAAACCTAAATATAAAAACTGCTACTGTAGAAACAACGCTTCAACCTACAAGAACAAAATTTGGTGAGCCAAGTGGGATTTGTGTACTGATCATTACCACCAAGTATCATCAACATTGGGTGTAAAAATATTTGCTGGTATTTTGGAAACTCGTTATTTCTTAGAAGCTTGGCACCCCTCTCAATGAAAGTGCTTTTCCACCATCGGTGCCTAAGGCTAATTGAATAGGAAACAAACCATAGAGACAAATCTGGGAACTCCTTTCTTTTGTCAAGTTTCAAAGAGCTTCTACAAACCATGTTGGATTTAGAGTTCCAAATTCATCTATCTATATAGGAGAGAACAGAGTGAAACCTAAATATAAAAACTGCTACTGTAGACGAACGCTTCAACCTACAAGAACAGAATTTGGTGAGCCAAGTGGGAATTGTGTACCGATCATCACCACCAAGTATCATCAAGATTGGGTGAAAAAATATTTGCTGGTATTTCGGAAACTCGTTATTTCTCAGAAGCGTGGCTACCCCTCACAATGAAAGTGCTTTTCCACAGTCTCTGCTTAGGGCTACTTGAAGTGGAAACAAATCATAGACACAAAACTGAGAACTCCTTTATTTTGTCAAGTTTCAAAGAACTACTACAAACCATGTTGGATTTAGAGTTCGAAATTCATCTATCTATATAGGAGAGAACAGATTGAAACCTAGTATAAAATCTGCTACTGTAGACGAACGCTTCAACCTAGAAGAACAAAATTTGCTGAGTAAAGTGGGATTTGTGTACTGATCATTACCAACAAGGATCATCAAGATTGGGTGTAAAAATATTTGCAGGTATTTCGGAAACTCGTTATTTCTCAGAAGCTTGGCAACCCCTCACAATGAAAGTGCTTTTCCACAGTCTCTGCTTAGGGCTACTTGAAGTGGAAACAAATCATAGAGAGAAAACTGAGAACTCCTTTATTTTGTCAACTTTCAAATAGCTACTACAAACCGTGTTGGATTTAGAGTTCCAAATTCATCTATCTTTATAGGAGAGAACAGAGTGAAACTTAAAAATAAAAACTGCCACTGTAAACGAACGCTTCAACCTAGAAGAAAAAAATTTGGTAAGCCAGGTGGGATTTGTGTACTTGTCATTACCACCATGTATCATCAACATTGGGTGAAAAAATATTTGCTGGTATTTCGGAAACTCGTTATTTCTCAGAAGCGTGGCTACCCTCACAATGAAAGTGCTTTTCCACAGTCTCTGCTTAGGGCTAAATGAAGTGGAAACAAATCATAGAGACAAAACTGAGAACTACTTTATTTTGTCAAGTTTCAAAGAGCTACTGGAAACCATATTGGATTTAGAGTTCCAAATTCATCTATCTATATAGGAGAGAACAGAGTGAAACCTAAATATAAAAACTGCTACTGTAGACGAACGCTTCAACCTAGAAGAACAGAATTTGGTGAGCCAAGTGGGAATTGTGTACCGATCATCACCACCAAGTATCATCAAGATTGGGTGAAAAAATATTTGCTGGTATTTCGGAAACTCGTTATTTCTCAGAAGCGTGGCTACCCCTCACAATGAAAGTGCTTTTCCACAGTCTCTGCTTAGGGCTACTTGAAGTGGAAACAAATCATAGACACAAAACTGAGAACTCCTTTATTTTGTCAATTTTCAAAGAGCCACTACAAACCATGTTGGATTTCGAGTTCCAAATTCATCTATCTATATAGCAGAGAACAGAGTGAAACCTAAACATAAAAACTGCTACTGTAGACGAATGCTTCAAAGTAGAAGAACAAAATTTGGTGAGCCAAGTGGGATTTGTGTACTGATCATTACCACCTAGTATCATCAACATTGGGTGAAAAAATATTTGCTGGTATTTTGGCAACTCGTTATTTCTTTGAAGCTTGGCAACCCCACTCAATGAAAGTGCTTTTTCACAGTCTGTGCCTAGGACTACTTGAAGAGGAAACAAACCATAGAAACAAAACTGAGAACTCCTTTCTTTTGTCAAGTTTCAAAGAGCTACTACAAACCATGTTGGATTTAGAGTTCCAAATTCATCTATCTATATAGGAGAGAACAGAGTGAAACCTAAATATAAAAACTGCTACTGTAGACGAGCGCTTCAACCTAGAAGAACAAAGTTTGGTGAGCAACGTGGGTTTTGTGTACTGATCATTACCACCAAGTATCATCAACATTGGGCGAAAAAATATTTGCTGGTATTTCGGAAACTCGTTATTTCTTAGAAGCTTGGCACCACTCTCAATGAAAGTGCTTTTGCACCCTCGGTGCCTAAGGCTAATTCAATAGGAAACAAACCATAGAGACAAATCTGGGAACTCCTTTCTTTTGTCAACTTTCAAAGAGCTACTACAAACCGTGTTGGATTCAGAGTTCCAAATTCATCTATCTATATAGGAGAGAACAGAGTGAAACCTAAAAAGAAAAACTGCTGCTGTAGACGAACGCTTCAACCTAGAAGAACAGAATTTGGTGAGCCAAGTGGGATTTGTGTACTTGTCATTACCACCAAGTATCATCAAGATTGGGTTAAAAAATATTTGCTGGTATTTCAGAAACTAGTTATTTCTTAGAATCTTGGCAACCCCTCACAATGAAAGTGCTTTTCCACAGTCTCTGCGTAGGGCTACTTGAAGTGGAAACAAATCATAGAGAGAAAACTGAGAACTCCTGTATTTTGTCAATTTTCAAAGAGCTACTACAAACCATGTTGGATTTCGAGTTCCAAATTCATCTATCAATATAGCAGAGAACAGAAAGAAACCTAAATATAAAAACTGCTACTGTAGACGAATGCTTCAAAGTAGAAGAACAAAATTTGGTGAGCCAAGTGGGATTTGTGTACTGATCATTACCACCAAGTATCATCAACATTGGGTGAAAAAATATTTGCTGGTATTTTGGCAAATCGTTATTTCTTTGAAGCTTGGCAACCCCACTCAATGAAATTGCTTTTCCACAGTCTGTGCCTAGGACTTCTTGAAGAGGAAACAAACCATAGAAAGAAAACTGAGAACTCCTTTATTTTGTCAAGTTTCAAAGAGCTACTAAAAACCATGTTGGATTTAGAGTTCCAAATTCATCTATCTATATAGGAGAGAACAGAGTGAAACCTAAATATAAAAACTGCTACTGTAGACGAGCGATTCAACCTAGAAGAACAAAGTTTGGTGAGCAAAGTGGGTTTTGTGTACTGATCATTACCACCAAGTATCATCAACATTGGGCGAAAAAATATTTGCTGGTATTTCGGGATCTCGTTATTTGTTAGAAGCTTGGCAATCCCTCTCAATGAAAGTGCTTTTCCACAGTCTGTGCCTAGGGCTACTTGAAGAGGAAACAAACCATAGAAACAAAACTGAGAACTCCTTTATTTTGTCAAGTTTCAAAGAGCTACTACCAACCATGTTGGATTTAGAGTTCCAAATTCATCTATCTATATAGGAGAGAACAGAGTGAAACCTAAACATAAAAACTGCTACTGTAGAAACAACGCTTCAACCGACAAGAACAAAATTTGGTGAGCCAAGTGGGATTTGTGTACTGATCATTACCACCAAGTATCATCAAGATTGGGTGAAAATATATTTGTTGGTATTTCGGAAACTCGTTATTTCTTAGAAGCTTGGCACCCCTCTCAATGAAAGTGCTTTTCCACCGTCGGTGCCTAAGGCTAATTGAATAGGAAACAAACCATAGAGACAAATCTGGGAACTCCTTTCTTTTGTCAAGTTTCAAAGAGCTTCTACAAACCATGTTGGATTTAGAGTTACAAATTCATCTATCTATATAGGAGAGTACAGAGTGAAACCTAAAAATAAAAACTGCTACTTTAGACGAACGCTTCAATCTACAAGAATAAAATTTGGTGAGCCAAGTGGGATTTGTGTACTGATCATTACCACCAAGTATCATCAAGCTTGGGTGTAAAATATTTGCTGGTATTTCGGAAACTCGTTATTTCTCAGAAGCGTGGCTACCCTCACAATGAAAGTGCTTTTCCACAGTCTCTGCTTAGGGCTAAATGAAGTGGAAACAAATCATAGAGACAAAACTGAGAACTACTTTATTTTGTCAAGTTTCAAAGAGCTACTGGAAACCATATTGGATTTAGAGTTCCAAATTCATCTATCTATATAGGAGAGAACAGAGTGAAACCTAAATATAAAAACTGCTACTGTAGACGAACGCTTCAACCTAGAAGAACAGAATTTGGTGAGCCAAGTGGGAATTGTGTACCGATCATCACCACCAAGTATCATCAAGATTGGGTGAAAAAATATTTGCTGGTATTTCGGAAACTCGTTATTTCTCAGAAGCGTGGCTACCCCTCACAATGAAAGTGCTTTTCCACAGTCTCTGCTTAGGGCTACTTGAAGTGGAAACAAATCATAGACACAAAACTGAGAACTCCTTTATTTTGTCAAGTTTCAAAGAACTACTACAAACCATGTTGGATTTAGAGTTCGAAATTCATCTATCTATATAGGAGAGAACAGATTGAAACCTAGTATAAAATCTGCTACTGGAGACGAACGCTTCAACCTAGAAGAACAAAATTTGGTGAGTAAAGTGGGATTTGTGTACTGATCATTACCAACAAGGATCATCAAGATTGGGTGTAAAAATATTTGCAGGTATTTCGGAAACTCGTTATTTCTCAGAAGCTTGGCAACCCCTCACAATGAAAGTGCTTTTCCACAGTCTCTGCTTAGGGCTACTTGAAGTGGAAACAAATCATAGAGACAAAACTGAGAACTCCATTATTTTGTCAAGTTTCAAATAGCTACTACAAACCGTGTTGGATTTAGAGTTCCAAATTCATCTATCTTTATAGGAGAGAACAGAGTGAAACTTAAAAATAAAAACTGCCACTGTAAAGAACGCTTCAAACTAGAAGAAAAAAATTTGGTAAGCCCGGTGGGATTTGTGTACTTCTCATTACCACCATGTATCATCAACATTGGGTGAAAAAATATTTGCTGGTATTTCGGAAACTCGTTATTTCTTAGAAGCTTGGCGACCCCTCTCAATGAAAGTGCTTTTCCACAGTCTGTGCTTAGGGCTACTTGAAGAGGAAACAAACCATAGAGACAAAACTGAGAACTCCTTTATTTTGTCAAGTTTCAAAGAGCCACTACAAACCATGTTGGATTTCGAGTTCCAAATTCATCTATCTATATAGCAGAGAACAGAGTGAAACCTAAACATAAAAACTGCTACTGTAGACGAATGCTTCAAAGTAGAATAACAAAATTTGGTGAGGCAAGTGGGATTTGTGTACTGATCATTACCACCTAGTATCATCAACATTGGGTGAAAAAATATTTGCTGGTATTTTGGCAACTCGTTATTTCTTTGAAGCTTGGCAACCCCACTCAATGAAAGTGCTTTTCCACAGTCTGTGCCTAGGACTTCTTGAAGAGGAAACAATCCATAGAAAGAAAACTGAGAACTCCTTTATTTTGTCAAGTTTCAAAGAGCTACTAAAAACCATGTTGGATTTAGAGTTCCAAATTCATCTATCTATATAGGAGAGAACAGAGTGAAACCTAAATATAAAAACTGCTACTGTAGACGAGCGCTTCAACCTAGAAGAACAAAGTTTGGTGAGCAAAGTGGGTTTTGTGTACTGATCATTACCACCAAGTATCATCAACATTGGGCGAAAAAATATTTGCTGGTTTTTCAGGAACTCGTTATTTGTTAGAAGCTTGGCAACCCCTCTCAATGAAAGTGCTTTTCCACAGTCTGTGCCTAGGGCTACTTGAAGAGGAAACAAACCATAGAAACAAAACTGAGAACTCCTTTATTTTGTCAAGTTTCACAGAGCTACTACCAACCATGTTGGATTTAGAGTTCCAAATTCATCTATCTATATAGGAGAGAACAGAGTGAAACCTAAACATAAAAACTGCTACTGTAGAAACAACGCTTCAACCGACAAGAACAAAATTTGGTGAGCCAAGTGGGATTTGTGTACTGATCATTACCACCAAGTATCATCAAGATTGGGTGAAAATATATTTGTTGGTATTTCGGAAACTCGTTATTTCTTAGAAGCTTGGCACCCCTCTCAATGAAAGTGCTTTTCCACCGTCGGTGCCTAAGGCTAATTGAATAGGAAACAAACCATAGAGACAAATCTGGGAACTCCTTTCTTTTGTCAAGTTTCAAAGAGCTTCTACAAACCATGTTGGATTTAGAGTTACAAATTCATCTATCTATATAGGAGAGTACAGAGTGAAACCTAAAAATAAAAACTGCTACTTTAGACGAACGCTTCAATCTACAAGAATAAAATTTGGTGAGCCAAGTGGGATTTGTGTACTGATCATTACCACCAAGTATCATCAAGCTTGGGTGTAAAAATATTTGCTGGTATTTCGGAAACTCGTTATTTCTCAGAAGCGTGGCTACCCTCACAATGAAAGTGCTTTTCCACAGTCTCTGCTTAGGGCTAAATGAAGTGGAAACAAATCATAGAGACAAAACTGAGAACTACTTTATTTTGTCAAGTTTCAAAGAGCTACTGGAAACCATATTGGATTTAGAGTTCCAAATTCATCTATCTATATAGGAGAGAACAGAGTGAAACCTAAATATAAAAACTGCTACTGTAGACGAACGCTTCAACCTAGAAGAACAGAATTTTGGTGAGCCAAGTGGGAATTGTGTACCGATCATCACCACCAAGTATCATCAAGATTGGGTGAAAAAATATTTGCTGGTATTTCGGAAACTCGTTATTTCTCAGAAGCGTGGCTACCCCTCACAATGAAAGTGCTTTTCCACAGTCTCTGCTTAGGGCTACTTGAAGTGGAAACAAATCATAGACACAAAACTGAGAACTCCTTTATTTTGTCAAGTTTCAAAGAACTACTACAAACCATGTTGGATTTAGAGTTCGAAATTCATCTATCTATATAGGAGAGAACAGATTGAAACCTAGTATAAAATCTGCTACTGGAGACGAACGCTTCAACCTAGAAGAACAAAATTTGGTGAGTAAAGTGGGATTTGTGTACTGATCATTACCAACAAGGATCATCAAGATTGGGTGTAAAAATATTTGCAGGTATTTCGGAAACTCGTTATTTCTCAGAAGCTTGGCAACCCCTCACAATGAAAGTGCTTTTCCACAGTCTCTGCTTAGGGCTACTTGAAGTGGAAACAAATCATAGAGACAAAACTGAGAACTCCATTATTTTGTCAAGTTTCAAATAGCTACTACAAACCGTGTTGGATTTAGAGTTCCAAATTCATCTATCTTTATAGGAGAGAACAGAGTGAAACTTAAAAATAAAAACTGCCACTGTAAAGAACGCTTCAAACTAGAAGAAAAAAATTTGGTAAGCCCGGTGGGATTTGTGTACTTCTCATTACCACCATGTATCATCAACATTGGGTGAAAAAATATTTGCTGGTATTTCGGAAACTCGTTATTTCTTAGAAGCTTGGCGACCCCTCTCAATGAAAGTGCTTTTCCACAGTCTGTGCTTAGGGCTACTTGAAGAGGAAACAAACCATAGAGACAAAACTGAGAACTCCTTTATTTTGTCAAGTTTCAAAGAGCCACTACAAACCATGTTGGATTTCGAGTTCCAAATTCATCTATCTATATAGCAGAGAACAGAGTGAAACCTAAACATAAAAACTGCTACTGTAGACGAATGCTTCAAAGTAGAATAACAAAATTTGGTGAGGCAAGTGGGATTTGTGTACTGATCATTACCACCTAGTATCATCAACATTGGGTGAAAAAATATTTGCTGGTATTTTGGCAACTCGTTATTTCTTTGAAGCTTGGCAACCCCACTCAATGAAAGTGCTTTTCCACAGTCTGTGCCTAGGACTTCTTGAAGAGGAAACAATCCATAGAAAGAAAACTGAGAACTCCTTTATTTTGTCAAGTTTCAAAGAGCTACTAAAAACCATGTTGGATTTAGAGTTCCAAATTCATCTATCTATATAGGAGAGAACAGAGTGAAACCTAAATATAAAAACTGCTACTGTAGACGAGCGCTTCAACTTAGAAGAACAAAGTTTGGTGAGCAAAGTGGGTTTTGTGTACTGATCATTACCACCAAGTATCATCAACATTGGGCGAAAAAATATTTGCTGGTTTTTCAGGAACTCGTTATTTGTTAGAAGCTTGGCAACCCCTCTCAATGAAAGTGCTTTTCCACAGTCTGTGCCTAGGGCTACTTGAAGAGGAAACAAACCATAGAAACAAAACTGAGAACTCCTTTATTTTGTCAAGTTTCACAGAGCTACTACCAACCATGTTGGATTTAGAGTTCCAAATTCATCTATCTATATAGGAGAGAACAGAGTGAAACCTAAATATAAAAACTGCTACTGTAGAAACAACGCTTCAACCTACAAGAACAAAATTCGGTGAGCCAAGTGGGATTTGTGTACTGATCATTACCACCAAGTATCATCAACATTGGGTGAAAAAATATTTGCTGGTATTTCGGAAACTCGTTATTTCTTAGAAGCTTGGCACCCCTCTCAATGAAAGTGCTTTCCACCGTCGGTGCCTAAGGCTAATTGAATAGGAAACAAACCATAGAGACAAATCTGGGAACTCCTTTCTTTTGTGAAGTTTCAAAGAGCTTCTACAAACCATGTTGGATTTAGAGTTACAAATTCATCTATCTATATAGGAGAGTACAGAGTGAAACCTAAAAATAAAAACTGCTACTTTAGACGAACGCTTCAATCTACAAGAATAAAATTTGGTGAGCCAAGTGGGATTTGTGTACTGATCATTACCACCAAGTATCATCAAGCTTGGGTGTAAAAATATTTGCTGGTATTTCGGAAACTCGTTATTTCTCAGAAGCGTGGCTACCCTCACAATGAAAGTGCTTTTCCACAGTCTCTGCTTAGGGCTAAATGAAGTGGAAACAAATCATAGAGACAAAACTGAGAACTACTTTATTTTGTCAAGTTTCAAAGAGCTACTGGAAACCATATTGGATTTAGAGTTCCAAATTCATCTATCTATATAGGAGAGAACAGAGTGAAACCTAAATATAAAAACTGCTACTGTAGACGAACGCTTTAAGCTAGAAGAACAGAATTTGGTGAGCCAAGTGGGAATTGTGTACCGATCATCACCACCAAGTATCATCAAGATTGGGTGAAAAAATATTTGCTGGTATTTTGGAAACTCGTTATTTTTCAGAAGCGTGGCTACCCCTCACAATGAAAGTGCTTTTCCACAGTCTCTGCTTAGGGCTACTTGAAGTGGAAACAAATCATAGACACAAAACTGAGAACTCCTTTATTTTGTCAAGTTTCAAAGAACTACTACAAACCATGTTGGATTTAGAGTTCGAAATTCATCTATCTATATAGGAGAGAACAGATTGAAACCTAGTATAAAATCTGCTACTGTAGACGAACGCTTCAACCTAGAAGAACAAAATTTGGTGAGTAAAGTGGGATTTGTGTACTGATCATTACCAACAAGGATCATCAAGATTGGGTGTAAAAATATTTGCAGGTATTTCGGAAACTCGTTATTTCTCAGAAGCTTGGCAACCCCTCACAATGAAAGTGCTCTTCCACAGTCTCTGCTTAGGGCTACTTGAAGTGGAAACAAATCATAGAGAGAAAACTGAGAACTCCTTTATTTTGTCAAGTTTCAAATAGCTACTACAAACCGTGTTGGATTTAGAGTTCCAAATTTATCTATCTTTATAGGAGAGAACAGAGTGAAACTTAAAAATAAAAACTGCCACTGTAAACGAACGCTTCAACCTAGAAGAAAAAAATTTGGTAAGCCAGGTGGGATTTGTGTACTTGTCATTACCACCATGTATCATCAACATTGGGTGAAAAAATATTTGCTGGTATTTCGGAAACTCGTTATTTCTTAGAAGCTTGGCGACCCCTCTCAATGAAAGTGCTTTTCCACAGTCTGTGCTTAGGGCTACCTGAAGAGGAAACAAACCATAGAGACAAAACTGAGAACTCCTTTATTTTGTCAAGTTTCAAAGAGCCACTACAAACCATGTTGGATTTCGAGTTCCAAATTCATCTATCTATATAGCAGAGAACAGAGTGAAACCTAAACATAAAAACTGCTACTGTAGACGAATGCTTCAAAGTATAAGAACAAAATTTGGTGAGCCAAGTGGGATTTGTGTACTGATCATTACCACCTAGTATCATCAACATTGGGTGAAAAAATATTTGCTGGTATTTTGGCAACTCGTTATTTCTTTGAAGCTTGGCAACCTCACTCAATGAAAGTGCTTTTCCACAGTCTGTGCCTGGGACTACTTGAAGAGTAAACAAACCATAGAAACAAAACTGAGAACTCCTTTCTTTTGTTAAGTTTTAAAGAGCTACTACAAACCATGTTGGATTTAGAGTTCCAAATTCATCTATCTATATAGGAGAGAACAGAGTGAAACCTAAATATAAAAACTGCTACTGTAGACGAGCGCTTCAACCTAGAAGAACAAAGTTTGGTGAGCAACGTGGGTTTTGTGTACTGATCATTACCACCAAGTATCATCAACATTGGGCGAAAAAATATTTGCTGGTATTTCGGAAACTCATTATTTCTTAGAAGCTTGGCACCACTCTCAATGAAAGTGCTTTTCCACCCTCGGTGCCTAAGGCTAATTCAATAGGAAACAAACCATAGAGACAAATCTGGGAACTCCTTTCTTTTGTCAACTTTCAAAGAGCTACTACAAACCATGTTGGATTTAGAGTTCCAAATTCATCTATCTATATAGGAGAGAACAGAGTGAAACCTAAAAAGAAAAACTGCTGCTGTAGACGAACGCTTCAACCTAGAAGAACAGAATTTGGTGAGCCAAGTGGGATTTGTGTACTTGTCATTACCACCAAGTATCATCAAGATTGGTTTAAAAAATATTTGCTGGTATTTCAGAAACTAGTTATTTCTTAGAATCTTGGAAACCCCTCACAATGAAAGTGCTTTTCCACAGTCTCTGCTTAGGGCTACTTGAAGTGGAAACAAATCATAGAGAGAAAACTGAGCACTCCTTTATTTTGTCAAGTTTCAAATAGCTTCTACAAACCATGTTGGATTTAGAGTTCCAAATTCATCTATCTTTATAGGAGAGAAGTGAGTGAAACTTAAAAATAAAAACTGCCACTGTAAACGAACGCTTCAACCTAGAAGAACAAAATTTGGTAAGCCAAGTGGGATTTGTGTACTTGTCATTACCACCATGTATCATCAACATTGGGTGAAAAAATATTTGCTGGTATTTCGGAAACTCGTTATTTCTTAGAAGCTTGGCAACCCCTCTCAATGAAAGTGCTTTTCCACAGTCTGTGCCTAGGGCTACTTGAAGAGGAAACAAACCATAGAGACAAAACTGAGAACTCCTTTATTTTGTCAATTTTCAAAGAGCCACTACAAACCCTGTTGGATTTCGAGTTCCAAATTCATCTATCTATATTGCAGAGAACAGAGTGAAACCTAAACATAAAAACTGCTACTGTAGACGAATGCTTCATAGTAGAAGAACAAAATTTGGTGAGCGAAGTGGGATTTGTGAACTGATCATTACCACCAAGTATCATCAACATTGGGTGAAAAAATATTTGCTGGTATTTTGGAAACTCGTTATTTCTTTGAAGCTTGGTTACCCCACTCAATGAAAGTGCTTTTCCACAGTCTGTGCCTAGGACTACTTGAAGAGGAAACAAACCATAGAAACAAAACTGAGAACTCCTTTCTTTTGTCAAGTTTCAAAGAGCTACTACAAACCATGTTGGATTTAGAGTTCCAAATTCATCTATCTATATAGGAGAGAACAGAGTGAAACCTAAATATAAAAACTGCTACTGTAGACGAGCGCTTCAACCTAGAAGAACAAAGTTTGGTGAGCAAACTGGGTTTTGTGTACTGATCATTACCACCAAGTATCATCAACATTGGGCGAAAAAATATTTGCTGGTATTTCGGAAACTCGTTATTTCTTAGAAGCTTGGCACCCTTCTCAATGAAAGTGCTTTTCAACAGTCTGTGCCTAGGGCTACTTGAAGAGGAAACAAACCATAGAGACAAAACTGAGTACTCCATTATTTTGTCAAGTTTCAAAAAACCACTACAAACCATGTTGGATTTAGAGTTCCAAATTCATCTATCTATATAGGAAAGAACAGAGTGAAACCTAAAAATAAAAACTGCTACTGTAGACGAACACTTCAACCTAGAAGAACAAAACTTGATGAGCCAAGTGGGATTTGTGTACTTGTCATTACCACCACGTATCATCAAGATTGGGTTGAAAAATATTTGCTATTATTTCGTAAACTCGTAATTTCTATGAAGCTTGGCAACCCCTTTCAATGAAAGTGCTTTTCCAAAGTCTCTGCTTAGGGCTACTTGAAGAGAAAACAAACCATAGAGACAAAACTGAGAAACCCTTTATTTTGTCAAGTTCCAAAGAGCTACTACAAACCATGTTGGATTTAGAGTTCCAAATTCATCTATGTATATAAGAGAGAACAGAGTGAAACCTAAATAAAAAAACTGCTCATGTAGACGAACGCTTCAATCTACAAGAATAAAATTTGGTGAGCCAAGTGGGATTTGTGTACTGATCATTACCACCAAGTATCATCAAGCTTGGGTGTAAAAATATTTGCTGGTATTTCGGAAAGTCGTTATTTCTCAGAAGCGTGGCTACCCTCACAATGAAAGTGCTTTTCCACAGTCTCTGCTTAGGGCTAAATGAAGAGGAAACAAACCATAGAAACAAAACTGAGAACTCCTTTATTTTGTCAAGTTTCAAAGAGCTACTACCAACCATGTTGGATTTAGAGTTCCAAATTCATCTATCGATATAGGAGAGAACAGAGTGAAACCTAAATATAAAAACTGCTACTGTAGAAACAACGCTTCAACCTACAAGAACAAAATTTGGTGAGCCAAGTGGGATTTGTGTACTGATCATTACCACCAAGTATCATCAACATTGGGTGTAAAAATATTTGCTGGTATTTTGGAAACTCGTTATTTCTTAGAAGCTTGGCACCCCTCTCAATGAAAGTGCTTTTCCACCATCGGTGCCTAAGGCTAATTGAATAGGAAACAAACCATAGAGACAAATCTGGGAACTCCTTTCTTTTGTCAAGTTTCAAAGAGCTTCTACAAACCATGTTGGATTTAGAGTTCCAAATTCATCTATCTATATAGGAGAGAACAGAGTGAAACCTAAATATAAAAACTGCTACTGTAGATGAACGCTTCAACCTAGAAGAACAGAATTTGGTGAGCCAAGTGGGAATTGTGTACCGATCATCACCACCAAGTATCATCAAGATTGGGTGAAAAAATATTTGCTGGTATTTCGGAAACTCGTTATTTCTTAGAAGCTTGGCGACCCCTCTCAATGAAAGTGCTTTTCCACAGTCTCTGCTTAGGGCTACCTGAAGAGGAAACAAACCATAGAGACAAAACTGAGAACTCCTTTATTTTGTCAAGTTTCAAAGAGCCACTACAAACCATGTTGGATTTCGAGTTCCAAATTCATCTATCTATATAGCAGAGAACAGAGTGAAACCTAAACATAAAAACTGCTACTGTAGACGAATGCTTCAAAGTAGAAGAACAAAATTTGGTGAGCCAAGTGGGATTTGTGTACTGATCATTACCACCTAGTATCATCAACATTGGGTGAAAAAATATTTGCTGGTATTTTGGCAACTCGTTATTTCTTTGAAGCTTGGCAACCTCACTCAATGAAAGTGCATTTCCACAGTCTGTGCCTAGGACTACTTGAAGAGTAAACAAACCATAGAAACAAAACTGAGAACTCCTTTCTTTTGTCAAGTTTCAAAGAGCTACTACAAACCATGTTGGATTTAGAGTTCCAAATTCATCTATCTATATAGGAGAGAACAGAGTGAAACCTAAATATAAAAACTGCTACTGTAGACGAGCGCTTCAACCTAGAAGAACAAAGTTTGGTGAGCAACGTGGGTTTTGTGTACTGATCATTACCACCAAGTATCATCAACATTGGGCGAAAAAATATTTGCTGGTATTTCGGAAACTCGTTATTTCTTAGAAGCTTGGCACCACTCTCAATGAAAGTGCTTTTCCACCCTCGGTGCCTAAGGCTAATTCAATAGGAAACAAACCATAGAGACAAATCTGGGAACTCCTTTCTTTTGTCAACTTTCAAAGAGCTACTAAAAACCATGTTGGATTTAGAGTTCTAAATTCATCTATCTATATAGGAGAGAACAGACTGAAACCTAAAAAGAAAAACTGCTGCTGTAGACGAACGCTTCAACCTAGAAGAACAGAATTTGGTGAGCCAAGTGGGATTTGTGTACTTGTCATTACCACCAAGTATCATCAAGATTGGGTTAAAAAATATTTGCTGGTATTTCAGAAACTAGTTATTTCTTAGCATCTTGGAAACCCCTCACAATGAAAGTGCTTTTCCACAGTCTCTGCTTAGGGCTACTTGAAGTGGAAACAAATCATAGAGAGAAAACTGAGCACTCCTTTATTTTGTCAAGTTTCAAATAGCTACTACAAACCATGTTGGATTTAGAGTTCCAAATTCATCTATCTTTATAGGAGAGAACAGAGTGAAACTTAAAAATAAAAACTGCCACTGTAAACGAACGCTTCAACCTAGAAGAACAAAATTTGGTAAGCCAAGTGGGATTTGTGTACTTGTCATTACCACCATGTATCATCAACATTGGGTGAAAAAATATTTGCTGGTATTTCGGAAACTCGTTATTTCTTAGAAGCTTGGCAACCCCTCTCAATGAAAGTGCTTTTCCACAGTCTGTGCCTAGGGCTACTTGAAGAGGAAACAAACCATAGAGACAAAACTGAGAACTCCTTTATTTTGTCAATTTTCAAAGAGCCACTACAAACCATGTTGGATTTCGAGTTCCAAATTCATCTATCTATATTGCAGAGAACAGAGTGAAACCTAAACATAAAAACTGCTACTGTAGACGAATGCTTCATAGTAGAAGAACAAAATTTGGTGAGCGAAGTGGGATTTGTGAACTGATCATTACCACCAAGTATCATCAACATTGGGTGAAAAAATATTTGCTGGTATTTTGGAAACTCGTTATTTCTTTGAAGCTTGGTTACCCCACTCAATGAAAGTGCTTTTCCACAGTCTGTGCCTAGGACTACTTGAAGAGGAAACAAACCATAGAAACAAAACTGAGAACTCCTTTCTTTTGTCAAGTTTCAAAGAGCTACTACAAACCATGTTGGATTTAGAGTTCCAAATTCATCTATCTATATAGGAGAGAACAGAGTGAAACCTAAATATAAAAACTGCTACTGTAGACGAGCGCTTCAACCTAGAAGAACAAAGTTTGGTGAGCAAAGTGGGTTTTGTGTACTGATCATTACCACCAAGTATCATCAACATTGGGCAAAAAAATATTTGCTGGTATTTCGGAAACCCGTTATTTCTTAGAAGCTTGGCACCCTTCTCAATGAAAGTGCTTTTCAACAGTCTGTGCCTAGGGCTACTTGAAGAGGAAACAAACCATAGAGACAAAACTGAGTACTCCATTATTTTGTCAAGTTTCAAAAAACCACTACAAACCATGTTGGATTTAGAGTTCCAAATTCATCTATCTATATAGGAAAGAACAGAGTGAAACCTAAAAATAAAAACTGCTACTGTAGACGAAAACTTCAACCTAGAAGAACAAAATTTGATGAGCCAAGTGGGATTTGTGTACTTGTCATTACCACCACGTATCATCAAGATTGGGTTGAAAAATATTTGCTATTATTTCGTAAACTCGTAATTTCTTGGAAGCTTGGCAACCCCTTTCAATGAAAGTGCTTTTCCAAAGTCTCTGCTTAGGGCTACTTGAAGAGAAAACAAACCATAGAGACAAAACTGAGAAACCCTTTATTTTGTCAAGTTCCAAAGAGCTACTACAAACCATGTTGGATTTAGAGTTCCAAATTCATCTATGTATATAAGAGAGAACAGAGTGAAACCTAAATAAAAAAACTGCTCATGTAGACGAACGCTTCAATCTACAAGAATAAAATTTGGTGAGCCAAGTGGGATTTGTGTACTGATCATTACCACCAAGTATCATCAAGCTTGGGTGTAAAAATATTTGCTGGTATTTTGGAAAGTCGTTATTTCTCAGAAGCGTGGCTACCCTCACAATGAAAGTGCTTTTCCACAGTCTCTGCTTAGGGCTAAATGAAGTGGAAACAAATCATAGAGACAAAACTGAGAACTACTTTATTTTGTCAAGTTTCAAAGAGCTACTGGAAACCATATTGGATTTAGAGTTCCAAATTCATCTATCTATATAGGAGAGAACAGAGTGAAACCTAAATATAAAAACTGCTACTGTAGACGAACGCTTCAACCTAGAAGAACAGAATTTGGTGAGCCAAGTGGGAATTGTGTACCGATCATCACCACCAAGTATCATCAAGATTGGGTGAAAAAATATTTGCTGGTATTTCGGAAACTCTTTATTTCTCAGAAGCGTGGCTACCCCTCACAATGAAAGTGCTTTTCCACAGTCTCTGCTTAGGGCTACTTGAAGTGGAAACAAATCATAGATACAAAACTGAGAACTCCTTTATTTTGTCAAGTTTCAAAGAACTACTACAAACCATGTTGGATTTAGAGTTCGAAATTCATCTATCTATATAGGAGAGAACAGATTGAAACCTAGTATAAAATCTGCTACTGTAGACGAACGCTTCAACCTAGAAGAACAAAATTTGGTGAGTTAAGTGGGATTTGTGTACTGATCATTACCAACAAAAATCATCAAGATTGGGTGTAAAAATATTTGCAGGTATTTCGGAAACTCGTTATTTCTCAGAAGCTTGGCAACCCCTCACAATGAAAGTGCTTTTCCACAGTCTCTGCTTAGGGCTACTTGAAGTGGAAACAAATCATAGAGAGAAAACTGAGAACTCCTTTATTTTGTCAAGTTTCAAATAGCTACTACAAACCGTGTTGGATTTAGAGTTCCAAATTCATCTATCTTTATAGGAGAGAACAGAGTGAAACTTAAAAATAAAAACTGCCACTGTAAACGAACGCTTCAACCTAGAAGAAAAAAATTTGGTAAGCCAGGTGGGATTTGTGTACTTGTCATTACCACCATGTATCATCAACATTGGGTGAAAAAATATTTGCTGGTATTTCGGAAACTCGTTATTTCTTAGAAGCTTGGCGACCCCTCTCAATGAAAGTGCCTTTCCACAGTCTGTGCATAGGGCTACTTGAAGAGGAAACAAACCATAGAGACAAAACTGAGAACTCCTTTATTTTGTCAAGTTTCAAAGAGCCACTACAAACCATGTTGGATTTCGAGTTCCAAATTCACCTATCTATATAGCAGAGAACAGAGTGAAACCTAAACATAAAAACTGCTACTGTAGACGAATGCTTCAAAGTAGAAGAACAAAATTTGGTGAGCCAAGTGGGATTTGTGTACTGATCATTACCACCTAGTATCATCAACATTGGGTAAAAAAATATTTGCTGGTATTTTGGCAACTCGTTATTTCTTTGAAGCTTGGCAACCCCACTCAATGAAAGTGCTTTTCCACAGTCTGTGCCTAGGACTACTTGAAGAGGAAACAAACCAAAGAAACAAAACTGAGAACTCCTTTCTTTTGTCAAGTTTCAAAGAGCTACTACAAACCATGTTGGATTTAGAGTTCCAAATTCATCTATCTATATAGGAGAGAACAGAGTGAAACCTAAATATAAAAACTGCTACTGTAGACGAGCGCTTCAACCTAGAAGAACAAAGTTTGGTGAGCAACGTGGGTTTTTTGTACTGATCATTACCACCAAGTATCATCAACATTGGGCGAAAAAATATTTGCTGGTATTTTGGAAACTCGTTATTTCTTAGAAGCTTGGCACCACTCTCAATGAAAGTGCTTTTGCACCCTCGGTGCCTAAGGCTAATTCAATAGGAAACAAACCATAGAGACAAATCTGGGAACTCCTTTCTTTTGTCAACTTTCAAAGAGCTACTACAAACCATGTTGGATTTAGAGTTCCAAATTCATCTATCTATATAGGAGAGAACAGAGTGAAACCTAAAAAGAAAAACTGTTGCTGTAGACGAAAGCTTCAACCTAGAAGAACAGAATTTGGTGAGCCAAGTGGGATTTGTGTACTTGTCATTACCACCAAGTATCATCAAGATTGGGTTAAAAAATATTTGCTGGTATTTCAGAAACTAGTTATTTCTTAGGATCTTGGCAACCCCTCACAATGAAAGTGCTTTTCCATAGTCTCTGCTTAGGGGTACTTGAAGTTGAAACAAATCATAGAGAGAAAACTGAGAACTCCTTTATTTTGTCAAGTTTCAAATAGCTACTACAAACCGTGTTGGATTTAGAGTTCCAAATTCATCTATCTTTATAGGAGAGAACAGAGTGAAACTTAAAAATAAAAACTGCCACTGTAAACGAACGCTTCAACCTAGAGGAACAAAATTTGGTGAGCCAAGTGGGATTTGTGTACTTGTCATTACCACCATGTATCATCAACATTGGGTGAAAAAATATTTGCTGGTATTTCGGAAACTCGTTATTTCTTAGAAGCTTGGCAACCCCTCTCAATGAAAGTGCTTTTCCACAGTCTGTGCCTAGGGCTACTTGAAGAGGAAACAAACCATAGAGACAAAACTGAGTACTCCATTATTTTGTCAAGTTTCAAAAAACCACTACAAACCATGTTGGATTTAGAGTTCCAAATTCATCTATCTATATAGGAAAGAACAGAGTGAAACCTAAAAATAAAAACTGCTACTGTAGACGAACACTTCAACCTAGAAGAACAAAATTTGGTGAGCCAAGTGGGATTTGTGTACTTGTCATTACCACCACGTATCATCAAGATTGGGTTGAAAAATATTTGCTGGTATTTCGTAAACTCGTAATTTCTTGGAAGCTTGGCAACCCCTTTCAATGAAAGTGCTTTTCCAAAGTCTCTGCTTAGGGCTACTTGAAGAGAAAACAAACCATAGAGACAAAACTGAGGAACCCTTTATTTTGTCAAGTTCCAAAGAGCTACTACAAACCATGTTGGATTTAGAGTTCCAAATTCATCTATGTATATTAGAGAGAACAGAGTGAAACCTAAATAAAAAAACTGCTACTGTAGACGAACGCTTCAATATACAAGAATATAATTTGGTGAGCCAAGTAGGATTTGTGTACTGATCATTACCACCAAGTATCATCAAGCTCGGGTGTAAAAATATTTGCTGGTATTTCGGAAACTCGTTATTTCTCAGAAGCGTGGCTACCCTCACAATGAAACTGCTTTTCTACAGTCTCTGCTTAGGGCTAAATGAAGTGGAAACAAATCATAGAGAGAAAACTGAGAACTCCGTTATTTTGTCAAGTTTCAAAGAACTACTACAAACCATGTTGGATTTAGAGTTCTAAATTCATCTATCTATATAGGAGAGTACAGAGTGAAACCTAAAAATAAAAACTGCTACTGTAGACGAACGCTTCAACCTAGAAGAACAGAATTTGTTGAGCCAAGTGGGATTTGTGTACCGATCATCACCACCAAGTATCATGAAGATTGGGTGAAAAAATATTTGCTTGTATTTCGAAAACTCGTTATTTCTTAGAAGCTTGGCAACCCCTCTCAATGCAAGTGCTTTTCCACAGTCTGTGCCTAGGACTACTTGAAGAGGAAACAAAACATAGAGTCAAAACTGAGAACTACTTTATTTTGTCAAGTTTCAAAGAGCTACTGGAAACCATATTGGATTTAGAGTTCCAAATTCATCTATCTATATAGGAGAGAACAGAGTGAAACCTAAATATAAAAACTGCTACTGTAGACGAACGCTTCAACCTAGAAGAACAGAATTTGGTGAGCCAAGTGGGAATTGTGGACCGATCATCACCACCAAGTATCATCAAGATTGGTGAAAAAATATTTGCTGGTATTTCGGAAACTCGTTATTTCTCAGAAGCGTGGCTACCCCTCACAATGAAAGTGCTTTTCCACAGTCTCTGCTTAGGGCTACTTGAAGTGGAAACAAATCATAGACACAAAACTGAGAACTCCTTTATTTTGTCAAGTTTCAAAGAACTACTACAAACCATGTTGGATTTAGAGTTCGAAATTCATCTATCTATATAGGAGAGAACAGATTGAAACCTAGTATAAAATCTGCTACTGTAGACGAACGCTTCAACCTAGAAGAACAAAATTTGCTGAGTAAAGTGGGATTTGTGTACTGATCATTACCAACAAAAATCATCAAGATTTGGTGTAAAAATATTTGCAGGTATTTCGGAAACTCGTTATTTCTCAGAAGCTTGGCAACCCCTCACAATGAAAGTGCTTTTCCACAGTCTCTGCTTAGGGCTACTTGAAGTGGAAACAAATCATAGAGAGAAAACTGAGAACTCCTTTATTTTGTCAAGTTTCAAATAGCTACTACAAACCGTGTTGGATTTAGAGTTCCAAATTCATCTATCTTTATAGGAGAGAACAGAGTGAAACTTAAAAATAAAAACTGCCACTGTAAACGAACGCTTCAACCTAGAAGAAAAAAAATTGGTAAGCCAGGTGGGATTTGTGTACTTGTCATTACCACCATGTATCATCAACATTGGGTGAAAAAATATTTGTGGTATTTCGGAAACTCGTTATTTCTTAGAAGCTTGGCGACCCCTCTCAATGAAAGTGCCTTTCCACAGTCTGTGCATAGGGCTACTTGAAGAGGAAACAAACCATAGAGACAAACTGAGAACTCCTTTATTTTGTCAAGTTTCAAAGAGCCACTACAAACCATGTTGGATTTCGAGTTCCAAATTCACCTATCTATATAGCAGAGAACAGAGTGAAACCTAAACATAAAAACTGCTACTGTAGACGAATGCTTCAAAGTAGAAGAACAAAATTTGGTGAGCCAAGTGGGATTTGTGTACTGATCATTACCACCTAGTATCATCAACATTGGGTAAAAAAATATTTGCTGGTATTTTGGCAACTCGTTATTTCTTTGAAGCTTGGCAACCCCACTCAATGAAAGTGCTTTTCCACAGTCTGTGCCTAGGACTACTTGAAGAGGAAACAAACCAAAGAAACAAAACTGAGAACTCCTTTCTTTTGTCAAGTTTCAAAGAGCTACTACAAACCATGTTGGATTTAGAGTTCCAAATTCATCTATCTATATAGGAGAGAACAGAGTGAAACCTAAATATAAAAACTGCTACTGTAGACGAGCGCTTCAACCTAGAAGAACAAAGTTTGGTGAGCAACGTGGGTTTTGTGTACTGATCATTACCACCAAGTATCATCAACATTGGGCGAAAAAATATTTGCTGGTATTTTGGAAACTCGTTATTTCTTAGAAGCTTGGCACCACTCTCAATGAAAGTGCTTTTGCACCCTCGGTGCCTAAGGCTAATTCAATAGGAAACAAACCATAGAGACAAATCTGGGAACTCCTATCTTTTGTCAACTTTCAAAGAGCTACTACAAACCATGTTGGATTTAGAGTTCCAAATTCATCTATCTATATAGGAGAGAACAGAGTGAAACCTAAAAAGAAAAACTGTTGCTGTAGACGAAAGCTTCAACCTAGAAGAACAGAATTTGGTGAGCCAAGTGGGATTTGTGTACTTGTCATTACCACCAAGTATCATCAAGATTGGGTTAAAAAATATTTGCTGGTATTTCAGAAACTAGTTATTTCTTAGAATCTTGGCAACCCCTCACAATGAAAGTGCTTTTCCATAGTCTCTGCTTAGGGGTACTTGAAGTTGAAACAAATCATAGAGAGAAAACTGAGAACTCCTTTATTTTGTCAAGTTTCAAATAGCTACTACAAACCGTGTTGGATTTAGAGTTCCAAATTCATCTATCTTTATAGGAGAGAACAGAGTGAAACTTAAAAATAAAAACTGCCACTGTAAACGAACGCTTCAACCTAGAGGAACAAAATTTGGTGAGCCAAGTGGGATTTGTGTACTTGTCATTACCACCATGTATCATCAACATTGGGTGAAAAAATATTTGCTGGTATTTCGGAAACTCGTTATTTCTTAGAAGCTTGGCAACCCCTCTCAATGAAAGTGCTTTTCCACAGTCTGTGCCTAGGGCTACTTGAAGAGGAAACAAACCATAGAGACAAAACTGAGTACTCCATTATTTTGTCAAGTTTCAAAAAACCACTACAAACCATGTTGGATTTAGAGTTCCAAATTCATCTATCTATATAGGAAAGAACAGAGTGAAACCTAAAAATAAAAACTGCTACTGTAGACGAACACTTCAACCTAGAAGAACAAAATTTGGTGAGCCAAGTGGGATTTGTGTACTTGTCATTACCACCACGTATCATCAAGATTGGGTTGAAAAATATTTGCTGGTATTTCGTAAACTCGTAATTTCTTGGAAGCTTGGCAACCCCTTTCAATGAAAGTGCTTTTCCAAAGTCTCTGCTTAGGGCTACTTGAAGAGAAAACAAACCATAGAGACAAAACTGAGGAACCCTTTATTTTGTCAAGTTCCAAAGAGCTACTACAAACCATGTTGGATTTAGAGTTCCAAATTCATCTATGTATATTAGAGAGAACAGAGTGAAACCTAAATAAAAAAACTGCTACTGTAGACGAACGCTTCAATATACAAGAATATAATTTGGTGAGCCAAGTAGGATTTGTGTACTGATCATTACCACCAAGTATCATCAAGCTCGGGTGTAAAAATATTTGCTGGTATTTCGGAAACTCGTTATTTCTCAGAAGCGTGGCTACCCTCACAATGAAACTGCTTTTCCACAGTCTCTGCTTAGGGCTAAATGAAGTGGAAACAAATCATAGAGAGAAAACTGAGAACTCCGTTATTTTGTCAAGTTTCAAAGAACTACTACAAACCATGTTGGATTTAGAGTTCTAAATTCATCTATCTATATAGGAGAGTACAGAGTGAAACCTAAAAATAAAAACTGCTACTGTAGACGAACGCTTCAACCTAGAAGAACAGAATTTGTTGAGCCAAGTGGGATTTGTGTACCGATCATCACCACCAAGTATCATGAAGATTGGGTGAAAAAATATTTGCTTGTATTTCGAAAACTCGTTATTTCTTAGAAGCTTGGCAACCCCTCTCAATGCAAGTGCTTTTCCACAGTCTGTGCCTAGGACTACTTGAAGAGGAAACAAAACATAGAGTCAAAACTGAGAACTACTTTATTTTGTCAAGTTTCAAAGAGCTACTGGAAACCATATTGGATTTAGAGTTCCAAATTCATCTATCTATATAGGAGAGAACAGAGTGAAACCTAAATATAAAAACTGCTACTGTAGACGAACGCTTCAACCTAGAAGAACAGAATTTGGTGAGCCAAGTGGGAATTGTGGACCGATCATCACCACCAAGTATCATCAAGATTGGGTGAAAAAATATTTGCTGGTATTTCGGAAACTCGTTATTTCTCAGAAGCGTGGCTACCCCTCACAATGAAAGTGCTTTTCCACAGTCTCTGCTTAGGGCTACTTGAAGTGGAAACAAATCATAGAGAGAAAACTGAGAACTCCTTTATTTTGTCAAGTTTCAAAGAACTACTACAAACCATGTTGGATTTAGAGTTCGAAATTCATCTATCTATATAGGAGAGAACAGATTGAAACCTAAACATAAAAACTGCTACTGTAGACGAATGCTTCAAAGTAGAAGAACAAAATTTGGTGAGCCAAGTGGGATTTGTGTACTGATCATTACCACCAAGTATCATCAACATTGGGTGAAAAAAATATTTGCTGGTGTTTTGGAAACTCGTAATTTATTGGAAGCTTGGCAACCCCTCTCAATGAAAGTGCTTTACCACAGTCAGTGCCTAGGGCTACTTAAAGAGGAAACAATCCATAGAGACAAAACTGAGACCTCATTTATTTTGTAAAGTTTCAAAAAGCTACTACAAACCATGTAGGATTTAGAGTTCCAAATTCATCCATCTATATAGGAGAAAACAGAGTGAAACACAAATAAAAACTGCTACTGTAAACGAATGCTTCAAAGTAGATGAACAAAATTTGGTGAGCCAAGTGGGATTTGTGTACTGATCATTACCACCAAGTATCATCAAGATTGGGTGAAAAAATATTTGATGGTATTTTGGAAACTCGTTATTTCTTTGAAGCTTGGCAACCCCACTCAATGAAAGTGCTTTTCCACAGACTGTGCCTAGGACTACTTGAAGAGGAAACAAACCATAGAAACAAAACTGAGAACTCCTTTCTTTTGTCAAGTTTCAAAGAGCTACTACAAACCATGTTGGATTTAGAGTTCCAAATTCATCTCTCTATATAGGAGAGAATAGAGTGAAACCTAAATATAAAAACTGCTACTCTAGACGAGCGCTTCAACCTAGAAGAATAAAGTTTGGTGAGCCAAGTGGGTTTTGTGTACTGATCATTACCACCAAGTATCATCAACTTTGGGAGAAAAAATATTTGCTGGTATTTCGGGAACTCGTTATTTCTTAGAAGCTTGGCAACCCCTCTCAATGAAAGTGCTTTTCCACAGTCTGAGCCTAGGGCTACTTGAAGAGGAACCAAACCATAGAAACAAAACTGAGAACTCCTTTATTTTGTCAAGTTTCAAAGAGCTACTACCAACCATGTTGGATTTAGAGTTCCAAATTCTTCTATCTATATAGGATAGAACAGAGGGAAACCTAAGTATAAAAACTGCTAAGGTAGACGAACGCTTCGACCTAGAAGAACAAAATTTGGAGAGCCTCGTGGGATTTGTGTACTGATCATTACCACCATGTATCATCAAGAGTAGGTGATATAATATTTGCTGGTATTTCGGAAACTCGTAATTTCTTGGAAGCTTGGCTACCCCTCTCAATGAAAGTGCTTTTCCACCGACGGTGGCAGGGCTAATTTAAGAGGAAACAAACCATAGAGACAATACTGAGAACTCCTTTCTTTTGTCAAGTTTCAAAGAGCTACTACAAACTATGTTGGATTTAGAGTTCCAAATTCATCTATCTATATAGCAGAGAACAGAGTGAAACCTAAATATAAAAACTGCTACTGTAGATGAACAATTCGAACTAGAAGAACATAATTTGGTGAGCAAAGTGGGATTTGTGAACTGATCATCACCACCAAGTATCATCAAGATTGGGTGAAAAAATATTTGCTGGTATTTCGGAAACTCGTTATTTCATAGAAGCTTGGCAACCCCTCTCAATGAAAGTGCTTTTCCACAGTCTGTGCCTAGGACTACTTGAAGAGGAAACAAAACATAGAGACAAAACTGAGAACTACTTAATTTTCTC
Organism: Callospermophilus lateralis; assembly: GCF_048772815.1. Lineage (NCBI taxonomy): Eukaryota > Metazoa > Chordata > Mammalia > Rodentia > Sciuridae > Callospermophilus > Callospermophilus lateralis. Next base: position 276,707 of record NW_027512933.1, read on the forward strand.
AAGTTTCAAAGAGCTGTTACAAACCATGTTGGATTTAGAGTTCCAAATTCATCTATCTATATAAGAGAGAACAGAGTGAAACCTAAATATAAAAACTGCTACTGTAGACGAACGCTTCAACCTAGAAGAACAGAATTTGGTGAGCCAAGTGGGAATAGTGTACCGATCATCACCACCAAGTATCATCAAAATTGGGTGAAAAAATATTTGCTGATATTTCAGGAACTCGTTATTTCTCAGAAGCGTGGCTACCCCTCACAATGAAAGTGCTTTTCCACAGTCTCTGCTTAGGGCTAAATGAAGTAGAAACAAATCATAGAAACAAAACTGAGAACGCCTTTATTATGTCAAGTTTCAAACAACTACTACAAACGATGTTGGATTTAGAGTTCGAAATTCATCTATCTATATAGGAGAGTACAGAGTGAAACCTAAAAATAAAAACTGCTACTGTAAACGAACGCTTCAACCTAGAAGAACAAAATTTGGTGAGTAAAGTGGGATTTGTGAACTGATCATTACCACCAAGTATCATCAACATTGGGTGAAAAAATATTTGCTGGTATTTTGGAAACTCATTATTTCTCAGAAGCTTGGCAACCCCTCACAATGAAAGTGATTTTCCACAGTCTCTGCTTAGGGCTACTTGAAGTGTAAACAAATCATAGAGAGAAAACTGAGAACTACTTTATTTTGTCAAGTTTCAAAGAGCTACTGGAAACCATATTGGATTTAGAGTTCCAAATTCATCTATCTTTATAGGAGAGAACAGAGTGAAACTTAAAAATAAAAACTGCCACTGTAAACGAACGCTTCAACCTAGAAGAACAAAATTTGGTAAGCCAAGTGGGATTTGTGTACATGTCATTACCACCATGTATCATCAACATTGGGTGAAAAAATATTTGCTGGTATTTCAGAAACTCGTTATTTCTCAGAAGCGTGGCTACCCCTCACAATGAAAGTGCTTTTCCACAGTCTCTGCTTAGGGCTAATTGAAGTGGAAACAAATCATAGACACAAAACTGAGAACTCCTTTATTTTGTCAAGTTTCAAAGAACTACTACAAACCATGTTGGATTTAGAGTTCGAAATTCATCTATCTATATAGGAGAGAACAGATTGAAACCTAGTATAAAATCTGCTACTGTAGACGAACGCTTCAACCTAGAAGAACAAAATTTGGTGAGTAAAGTGGGATTTGTGTACTGATCATTACCAACAAGGATCATCAAGATTGGGTGTAAAAATATTTGCAGGTATTTCGGAAACTCGTTATTTCTCAGAAGCTTGGCAACCCCTCACAATGAAAGTGCTTTTCCACAGTCTCTGCTTAGGGCTACTTGAAGTGGAAACAAATCATAGAGAGAAAACTGAGAACTCCTTTATTTTGTCAAGTTTCAAATAGCTACTACAAACCGTGTTGGATTTAGAGTTCCAAATTTATCTATCTTTATAGGAGAGAACAGAGTGAAACTTAAAAATAAAAACTGCCACTGTAAACGAACGCTTCAACCTAGAAGAAAAAAATTTGGTAAGCCAGGTGGGATTTGTGTACTTGTCATTACCACCATGTATCATCAACATTGGGTGAAAAAATATTTGCTGGTATTTCGGAAACTCGTTATTTCTTAGAAGCTTGGCGACCCCTCTCAATGAAAGTGCTTTTCCACAGTCTGTGCTTAGGGCTACCTGAAGAGGAAACAAACCATAGAGACAAAACTGAGAACTCCTTTATTTTGTCAAGTTTCAAAGAGCCACTACAAACCATGTTGGATTTCGAGTTCCAAATTCATCTATCTATATAGCAGAGAACAGAGTGAAACCTAAACATAAAAACTGCTACTGTAGACGAATGCTTCAACGTAGAAGAACAAAATTTGGTGAGCCAAGTGGGATTTGTGTACTGATCATTACCACCTAGTATCATCAACATTGGGCGAAAAAATATTTGCTGGTATTTTGGCAACTCGTTATTTCTTAGAAGCTTGGCACCACTCTCAATGAAAGTGCTTTTGCACCCTCGGTGCCTAAGGCTAATTCAATAGGAAACAAACCATAGAGACAAATCTGGGAACTCCTTTCTTTTTTCAACTTTCAAAGAGCTACTACAAACCATGTTGGATTTAGAGTTCCAAATTCATCTATCTATATAGGAGAGAACAGAGTGAAACCTAAAAAGAAAAACTGCTGCTGTAGACGAACGCTTCAACCTAGAAGAACAGAATTTGGTGAGCCAAGTGGGATTTGTGTACTTGTCATTACCACCAAGTATCATCAAGATTGGGTTAAAAAATAATTGCTGGTATTTCAGAAACTAGTTATTTCTTAGAATCTTGGCAACCCCTCACAATGAAAGTGCTTTTCCACAGTCTCTGCTTAGGGCTACTTGAAGTTGAAACAAATCATAGAGACAAATCTGGGAACTCCTTTCTTTTGTCAACTTTCAAAGAGCTACTACAAACCATGTTGGATTTAGAGTTCCAAATTCATCTATCTATATAGGAGAGAACAGAGTGAAACCTAAAAAGAAAAACTGCTGCTGTAGACGAACGCTTCAACCTAGAAGAACAGAATTTGGTGAGCCAAGTGGGATTTGTGTACTTGTCATTACCACCAAGTATCATCATGATTGGGTTAAAAAATATTTGCTGGTATTTCAGAAACTAGTTATTTCTTAGAATCTTGGAAACCCCTCACAATGAAAGTGCTTTTCCACAGTCTCTGCTTAGGGCTACTTGAAGTGGAAACAAATCATAGAGAGAAAACTGAGCACTCCTTTATTTTGTCAAGTTTCAAATAGCTACTACAAACCATGTTGGATTTAGAGTTCCAAATTCATCTATCTTTATAGGAGAGAACAGAGTGAAACTTAAAAATAAAAACTGCCACTGTAAACGAACGCTTCAACCTAGAAGAACAAAATTTGGTAAGCCAAGTGGGATTTGTGTACTTGTCATTACCACCATGTATCATCAACATTGGGTGAAAAAATATTTGCTGGTATTTCGGAAACTCGTTATTTCTTAGAAGCTTGGCAACCCCTCTCAATGAAAGTGCTTTTCCACAGTCTGTGCCTAGGGCTACTTGAAGAGGAAACAAACCATAGAGACAAAACTGAGAACTCCTTTATTTTGTCAATTTTCAAAGAGCCACTACAAACCATGTTGGATTTCGAGTTCCAAATTCATCTATCTATATTGCAGAGAACAGAGTGAAACCTAAACATAAAAACTGCTACTGTAGACGAATGCTTCATAGTAGAAGAACAAAATTTGGTGAGCGAAGTGGGATTTGTGAACTGATCATTACCACCAAGTATCATCAACATTGGGTGAAAAAATATTTGCTGGTATTTTGGAAACTCGTTATTTCTTTGAAGCTTGGTTACCCCACTCAATGAAAGTGCTTTTCCACAGTCTGTGCCTAGGACTACTTGAAGAGGAAACAAACCATAGAAACAAAACTGAGAACTCCTTTCTTTTGTCAAGTTTCAAAGAGCTACTACAAACCATGTTGGATTTAGAGTTCCAAATTCATCTATCTATATAGGAGAGAACAGAGTGAAACCTAAATATAAAAACTGCTACTGTAGACGAGCGCTTCAACCTAGAAGAACAAAGTTTGGTGAGCAAAGTGGGTTTTGTGTACTGATCATTACCACCAAGTATCATCAACATTGGGCGAAAAAATATTTGCTGGTATTTCGGAAACTCGTTATTTCTTAGAAGCTTGGCACCCTTCTCAATGAAAGTGCTTTTCAACAGTCTGTGCCTAGGGCTACTTGAAGTGGAAACAAACCATAGAGACAAACCTGAGTACTCCATTATTTTGTCAAGTTTCAAAAAACCACTACAAACCATGTTGGATTTAGAGTTCCAAATTCATCTATCTATATAGGAAAGAACAGAGTGAAACCTAAAAATAAAAACTGCTACTGTAGACGAACACTTCAACCTAGAAGAACAAAATTTGATGAGCCAAGTGGGATTTGTGTACTTGTCATTACCACCACGTATCATCAAGATTGGGTTGAAAAATATTTGCTATTATTTCGTAAACTCGTAATTTCTTGGAAGCTTGGCAACCCCTCTCAATGAAAGTGCTTTTCCACAGTCTCTGCTTAGGGCTACTTGAAGCGGAAACAAATCATAGAGACAAAACTGAGAACTCCTTTATTTTGTCAAGTTTCAAAGAGCTACTACAAACCATATTGGATTTAGAGTTCCAAATTCATCTATCTATATACGAGATAACAGAGTGAAACCTAAATATAAAAACTGCTACTGTAGACGAACGCTTCAACCTAGAAGAACAAAATGTGGAGAGTCAAGTGGGATTTGTGTACTGATCTGCATCACCAAGTATCATCAAGATTGGGTGAAAAAATATTTGCTGGTAATTTGGAAACTCGTTATTTCTTAGAAGCTTGGCAACCCCTCTCTATGAAAGTGCTTTTCCACAGTCTCTGCTTAGGGCTACTTGAAGCAGAAACAAATCATAGAGACAAAACTGAGAACTCCTTTATTTTGTCAAGGTTCAAAGAGCTACTACAAACCATGTTGGATTTAGAGTTCCAAATTCATCTATCTGTATATTAGAGAACAGAGTGAAACCTAAAAATAAAAACTGCTACTGTAAAATAACGCTTTAACTTAGAAGAACAAAATTTGGTGATCCAAGTGGGATTGTGGACTTGCCATTACCACCACATATCACCAAGATTGGGTGAAAAAATATTTGCTGGCATTTCGGAAACTCGTAATTTCTTGGAATCTTGGCAACCCCTCTCAATGAAAGTGCTTTTACACCGTCTCTGCCTAGGGCTACTTGAAGAGGAAACAAACCATAGAGACAAAACTGAGAACTCCTTTATTTTGTCAAGTTTCAAAGAGCCACTACAAACCCTGTTGGATTTAGAGTTCCAAATTCATCTATCTATATAGCAGAGAACAGAGTGAAACCTAAACATAAAAACTGCTACTGTAGACGAATGCTTCAACCTAGAAGAACAAAATTTGGTGAGAAAAGTGGGATTTGTATACTGATCTTCACCACCAAGTATCATCAAGATTGGGTGAAAAAATATTTGCTGGTAATTCGGAAACTCGTTATTTCTTAGAAGCTTGGCAACCCCTCTCAATGAAAGTGCTTTTCCACAGTCTCTTCTTAGGGCTAGTTGAAGCGGAAACAAATACTAGAGACAAAACTGAGAACTCATTAATTTGTCAAGTTGCAAAGAGCCACTACAAAGCATGTTGGATTTAGAGTTTCAAATTCATCTATCTATATAGGAGAGAACACAGTGAAACCTAAACATAAAAACTGCTATGTAGACGAACGCTTCAACCTAGAAGAACAAAATTTGGTGAGAAAAGTGGGATTTGTATACTGATCATTACCACCACGTTTCATCAAGATTGGGTGAAAAAATATTTGCTGGTATTTCGAAAACTGGTAATTTCTTGGAAGCTTGGCAACCCCTCTCAATGAAAGTGCTTTTCCACAGTCTCTGCTTAGGGCTACTTGAAGCGGAAACAAATCATAGAGACAAAACTGAGATCTCCTTTATTTTGTCAAGTTTCAAAGAGCTACTACAAACCATATTGGATTTAGAGTTCCAAATTCATCTATCTATATACGAGATAACAGAGTGAAACCTAAATATAAAAACTGCTACTGTAGACGAACGCTTCAACCTAGAAGAACAGAATTTGGTGAGCCAAGTGGGATTTGTGTACCGATCATCACCACCAAGTATCATGAAGATTGGGTGAAAAAATATTTGCTTGTACTTCGGAAACTCGTTATTTCTTAGAAGCTTGGCAACCCCTCTCAATGCAAGTGCTTTTCCACAGTCTGTGCCTAGGACTACTTGAAGAGGAAACAAAACATAGAGTCAAAACTGAGAACTACTTTCTTTTGTCAAGTTTCAAAGAGCTACTGGAAACCATATTGGATTTAGAGTTCCAAATTCATCTATCTATATAGGAGAGAACAGAGTGAAACCTAAATATAAAAACTGCTACTGTACACGAACGCTTCAACCTAGAAGAACAGAATTTGGTGAGCCAAGTGGGAATTGTGGACCGATCATCACCACCAAGTATCATCAAGATTGGGTGAAAAAATATTTGCTGGTATTTCGGAAACTCGTTATTTCTCAGAAGCGTGGCTACCCCTCACAATGAAAGTGCTTTTCCACAGTCTCTGCTTAGGGCTACTTGAAGTGGAAACAAATCATAGATACAAAACTGAGAACTCCTTTATTTTGTCAAGTTTCAAAGAACTACTACAAACCATGTTGGATTTAGAGTTCGAAATTCATCTATCTATATAGGAGAGAACAGATTGAAACCTAAACATAAAAACTGCTACTGTAGACGAATGCTTCAAAGTAGAAGAACAAAATTTGGTGAGCCAAGTGGGATTTGTGTACTGATCATTACCACCAAGTATCATCAACACTGGGTGAAAAAAATATTTGCTGGTGTTTTGGAAACTCGTAATTTATTGGAAGCTTGGCAACCCCTCTCAATGAAAGTGCTTTACCACAGTCAGTGCCTAGGGCTACTTAAAGAGGAAACAATCCATAGAGACAAAACTGAGACCTCATTTATTTTGTAAAGTTTCAAAAAGCTACTACAAACCATGTAGGATTTAGAGTTCCAAATTCATCCATCTATATAGGAGAAAACAGAGTGAAACACAAATAAAAACTGCTACTGTAAACGAATGCTTCAAAGTAGATGAACAAAATTTGGTGAGCCAAGTGGGATTTGTGTACTGATCATTACCACCAAGTATCATCAAGATTGGGTGAAAAAATATTTGATGGTATTTTGGAAACTCGTTATTTCTTTGAAGCTTGGCAACCCCACTCAATGAAAGTGCTTTTCCACAGACTGTGCCTAGGACTACTTGAAGAGGAAACAAACCATAGAAACAAAACTGAGAACTCCTTTCTTTTGTCAAGTTTCAAAGAGCTACTACAAACCATGTTGGATTTAGAGTTCCAAATTCATCTCTCTATATAGGAGAGAATAGAGTGAAACCTAAATATAAAAACTGCTACTCTAGACGAGCGCTTCAACCTAGAAGAATAAAGTTTGGTGAGCCAAGTGGGTTTTGTGTACTGATCATTACCACCAAGTATCATCAACATTGGGAGAAAAAATATTTGCTGGTATTTCGGGAACTCGTTATTTCTTAGAAGCTTGGCAACCCCTCTCAATGAAAGTGCTTTTCCACAGTCTGAGCCTAGGGCTACTTGAAGAGGAACCAAACCATAGAAACAAAACTGAGAACTCCTTTATTTTGTCAAGTTTCAAAGAGCTACTACCAACCATGTTGGATTTAGAGTTCCAAATTCTTCTATCTATATAGGAGAGAACAGAGTGAAACCTAAATATAAAAACTGCTACTGTAGAAACAACGCTTCAACCTAGAAGAACAAAATTTTGTAAGCCAAGTGGGATTTCTGTACTGATCATAACCACCAAGTATCATCAATATTGGGTGAAAAAATATTTGCTGGTATTTCGGAAACACGTTATTTCTTTTAAGCTTGGCACCCCTCTCAATTAAAGTGCTTTTCCACCGTCTGTGCCTAGGGCTACTTGAAGAGGAAACAAACCATAGAGACAATACTTAGAACTCCTTTCTTTTGTCAAGTTTCCAAGAGCTACTACAAACCATGTTGGATTTAGAGTTCCAAATTCATCTATCTATATAGCAGAGAACAGATTGAAACCTAAACATAAAAACTGCTACTGTAGACGAACGCTTCAACCTGGAAGAACAATATTTGGTGAGACAAGTAGGATTTGTGTACTGATCATTACCACCAAGTATCATCAATATTGGGTGAAAAAATTTTTGCTGATATTTTGAAAACTCGTTATTTCTTAGAAGATTTGCAACCCCTCTCAATGAATGTGTTTTTCTACAGTCTGTGCCTAGGGCTACTTGAAGAGGAAATAAACCATAGAGACAAAAATTAAAACTCCTTTATTTTGTCAAGTTTCAAAGAGCCACTACAAACAATGTTGGATTTAGAGTTCCAAATTCATCTATCTATATAGGAGAGAACAGAGTGAAACCTAAAAATAAAACCTGCTACTGTAAACGAATGCTTCAAAGTAGTAGAACAAAATTTGTTGAGCCATGTGGATTTTGTGTACTGATCATTACCACCAATATCATCAGGATTGGGTGAAAAAATATTTGCTGGTATTTCGGAAACACGTTATTTCTTAGAAGCTCTGCAAACCCTCTCAATGAAAGTGCTTTTCCACTGTCGGAGCGTGGGCTAATTGAAGAGAAAACAAACCATAGAGCCAAAATGAGAACTCCTTTCTTTTGTCAAGTTTCAAAGAGCTACTACAAACCATGTTGGATTTAGAGTTCCAAATTCATCTATCTATATAGCAGAGAACAGAGTGAAACCTAAATATAAAAACTGCTACTGTAGATGAACGCTTCAACCTAGAAGAACAAAATGTGGAGAGCCAAGTGGGATTTGTGTACTGATCTTCATCACCAAGTATCATCAAGATTGGGTGAAAAAACATTTGCTGGTAATTTGGAAACTCGTTATTTCTTAGAAGCTTGGCAACCCCTCTCAATGAAAGTGCTTTTCCACAGTCTCTGCTTAGGGCTACTTGAAGCAGAAACAAATCATAGAGACAAAACTGAGAACTCCTTTATTTTGTCAAGGTTCAAAGAGCTACTACAAACCATGTTGGATTTAGAGTTCCAAATTCATCTGTCTGTATAGGAGAGAACAGAGTGAAACCTAAAAATAAAAACTGCTACTGTAAAATAACGCTTTAACTTAGAAGAACAAAATTTGGTGATCCAAGTGGGATTGTGGACTTGTCATTACCACCACGTATCACCAAGATTGGGTGAAAAAATATTTGCTTGTATTTCGGAAACTCGTAATTTCTTGGAATCTTGGCAACCCCTCTCAATGAAAGTGCTTTTTCACCGTCTCTGCCTAGGGCTACTTGAAGAGGAAACAAACCATAGAGACAAAACTGAGAACTCCTTTATTTTGTCAAGTTTCAAAGAGCCACTACAAACCCTGTTGGATTTAGAGTTCCAAATTCATCTATCTATATAGCAGAGTACAGAGTGAAACCTAAACATAAAAACTGCTACTGTAGACGAACGCTTCAACCTAGAAGAACAAAATTTGGTGAGCCAAGTGGGATTTGTGTACTGATCTTCACCACCAAGTATCATCAAGATTGTGTGAAAAAATATTTGCTGGTAATTCGGAAACTTGTTATTTCTTAGAAGCTTGGCAACCCCTCTCAATGAAAGTGCTTTTCCACAGTCTCTTCTTAGGGCTACTTGATCAAAAACAAATAATAGAGACAAAACTGAGAACTCATTAATTTGTCAAGTTTCAAAGAGCCACTACAAACCATGTTGGATTTAGAGTTCCAAAATCATCTATCTATATAGCAGAGAACAGAGTGAAAACTAAACATAAAAACTGCTACTGTAGACGAACGCTGCAACCTAAAAGAACAAAATTTGGTGAGCCAAGTAGGATTTGTGTACTGATCATTACCACCAAGTATCATCAACATTGGGTGAAAAAATATTTGCTGGTATTTCGGAAACTCGTTATTTCTCAGAAGCTTGGCAAACCCTCTCAATGAAAGTGCCTTTCAACCGTCGGTGCGAGGGCTATTTGAGAGGAAACAAACCATAGAGCCAAAATGAGAACTCCTTTCTTTCGTCAAGTTTCAAAGAGCCACTACAAACCATGCTGGATTTAGAGTTCCAAATTCATCTATCTATATAGCAGAGAACAGAGTGAAACCTAAAAATAAAAACTGCTACTGTAAACGAATGCTTCAAACTAGAAGAACAAAATTTGGTGAGCCAAGTGGGATTTGTGTACTGATCATTACCACGAAGTATCATCAAGATTTGGTGAAAAAATATTTGCTGGTATTTCGGAAACTCGTTATTTCTTAGATGCTTGGCAACCCCTCTAAATGAAAGTGGTTTTCCACAGTCTGTGCCTAGGACTACTTGAAGAGGAAACAAACCATGGAAACAAAACTGAGAACTCCTTTATTTTGTCAAGTGTCAAAGAGCTACTACAAACCATGTTATATTTAGAGTTCCAAATTCATCTATCTATATAGGAGAGAACAGAGTGAAACCTAAATATAAAAACTGCTACTGTAGACGAACGCTTCAATCTAGAAGAACAAAATTTGGTGATCCAAGTGGGTTTTGTGTACTGATCATTACCACCACGTTTCATCAAGATTGGGTGAAAAAATATTTGCTGGTATTTCGAAAACTGGTAATTTCTTGGAAGCTTGGCAACCCCTCTCAATAAAAGTGCTTTTCCACAGTCTATGCTTAGGGCTACTTGAAGCGGAAACATATCATAGAGACAAAACTGAGATCTCCTTTATTTTGTCAAGTTTCAAAGAGCTACTACAAACCATATTGGATTTAGAGTTCCAAATTCATCTATCTATATACGAGATAACAGAGTGAAACCTAAATATAAAAACTGCTACTGTAGACGAACGCTTCTACCTAGAAGAACAAAATTTGGTGAGCCAAGTGGGATGTGTTTACCGATCTTCACCACCAAGTATCATCAAGATTGGGTGAAAAAATATTTGCTGGTAATTCGGAAACTCGTTATTTCTTAGAAGCTTGGCAACCCCTCTCAATGAAAGTGCTTTTCCACAGTCTCTGCTTAGGGCTACTTGAAGCGGAAACAAGTAATAGAGACAAAATTGAGAACTCATTTATTTTGTCAAGTTTCAAAGAGCTACTACAAACCATGTTGGATTTAGAGTTCCAAATTCATCTATCTATATAGGAGAGAACAGAGTAAAACCTAAAAATAAAAACTGCTACTGCAGACGAATGCTTCAACCTAGAAGAACAAAATTTGGTGAGCCAAGTGGGATTTGTATACTTGTCCTTACCACCAAATATCATCAAGATTGGGTGAAAAAATATTTGCTGCTATTTCGGAAACACGTGATTTCTTAGTAGCTTGGCAACCCCTCTCAATGAAAGTGCTTTTCCACAGTCTGTGCCTAGGGCTACTTGAAGAGGAAACAAACCATAGAGACAAAACTTAGAACTCCTTTATTTTGCCAAGTTTCAAAGAGCCACTACAAACCAGGTTGGATTTAGAGTTCCAAATTCATCTATCTATATAGGAGAGAACAGAGTGAAACCGAAAAATAAAAACTGCTACTGTAAACGAACGCTTCAACCTAGAAGAACAAAATGTGTTGAGCCAAGTTGGATTTGTGAACTGATCATTACCACCAAGTATCATCAACATTGGGTGAAAAAATATTTGCTGGTATTTCGGAAACTCGTTATTTCTTAGAAGCTTGGCAAACCCTCTCAATGAAAGTGCTTTTCCACTGTCGGAGCGAGGGCTAATTGAAGAGAAAACAAACCATAGAGCAAAAATGAGAACTCCTTTCTTTTGTCAAGTTTCAAAGAGCTACTACAAACCATGTTGGATTTAGAGTTCCTAATTCATCTATCTATATAGCAGAGAACAGAGTGAAACCTAAATATAAAAACTGCTACTGTAGATGAAAGCTTCATCCTAGAAGAACAAAATGTGGAGAGCCAAGTGGGATTTGTGTACTGATCTTCATCACCAAGTATCATCAAGATTGGGTGAAAAAAATATTTGCTGGTAATTTGGAAAGTCGTTATTTCTTAGAAGCTTGGCAACCCCTCTCAATGAAAGTGCTTTTCCACAGTCTCTGCTTAGGGCTACTTGAAGCAGAAACAAATCATAGAGACAAAACTGAGAACTCCTTTATTTTGTCAAGGTTCAAAGAGCTACTACAAACCATGTTGGATTTAGAGTTCCAAATTCATCTATGTGTATAGGAGAGAACAGAGTGAAACCTAAAAATAAAAACTGCTACTGTAAAATAACGCTTTAACTTAGAAGAACAAAATTTGGTGATCCACGTGGGATTGTGGACTTGTCATTACCACCACATATCACCAAGATTGGGTGAAAAAATATTTGCTGGCATTTCGGAAACTCGTAATTTCTTGGAATCTTGGCAACCCCTCTCAATGAAAGTGCTTTTACACCGTCTCTGCCTAGGGCTACTTGAAGAGGAAACAAACCATAGAGACAAAACTGAGAACTCCTTTATTTTGTCAAGTTTCAAAGAGCCACTACAAACCCTGTTGGATTTAGAGTTCCAAATTCATCTATCTATATAGCAGAGAACAGAGTGAAACCTAAACATAAAAACTGCTACTGTAGACGAATGCTTCAACCTAGAAGAACAAAATTTGGTGAGAAAAGTGGGATTTGTATACTGATCTTCACCACCAAGTATCATCAAGATTGGGTGAAAAAATATTTGCTGGTAATTCGGAAACTCGTTATTTCTTAGAAGCTTGGCAACCCCTCTCAATGAAAGTGCTTTTCCACAGTCTCTTCTTAGGGCTAGTTGAAGCGGAAACAAATACTAGAGACAAAACTGAGAACTCATTAATTTGTCAAGTTGCAAAGAGCCACTACAAAGCATGTTGGATTTAGAGTTTCAAATTCATCTATCTATATAGGAGAGAACAGAGTGAAACCTAAACATAAAAACAGCTATGTAGACGAACGCTTCAACCTAGAAGAACAAAATATGGTGAGAAAAGTGGGATTTGTATACTGATCATTACCACCACGTTTCATCAAGATTGGGTGAAAAAATATTTGCTGGTATTTCGAAAACTGGTAATTTCTTGGAAGCTTGGCAACCCCTCTCAATGAAAGTGCTTTTCCACAGTCTCTGCTTAGGGCTACTTGAAGCGGAAACAAATCATAGAGACAAAACTGAGATCTCCTTTATTTTGTCAAGTTTCAAAGAGCTACTACAAACCATATTGGATTTAGAGTTCCAAATTCATCTATCTATATACGAGATAACAGAGTGAAACCTAAATATAAAAACTGCTACTGTAGACGAACGCTTCAACCTAGAAGAACAAAATTTGGTGAGCCAAGTTGGATGTGTTTCCCGATCTTCACCACCAAGTATCATCAAGATTGGGTGAAAAAATATTTGCTGGTAATTCGGAAACTCGTTATTTCTTAGAAGCTTGGCAACCCCTCTCAATGAAAGTGCTTTTCCACAGTCTCTGCTTAGGGCTACTTGAAGCGGAAACAAGTAATAGAAACAAAACTGAGAACTCATTTATTTTGTCAAGTTTCAAAGAGCTACTACAAACCATGTTGGATTTAGAGTTCCAAATTCATCTATCTATATAGGAGAGAACAGAGTAAAACCTAAAAATAAAAACTGCTACTGCAGACGAATGCTTCAACCTAGAAGAACAAAATTTGGTGAGCCAAGTGGGATTTGTATACTTGTCCTTACCACCAAGTATCATCAAGATTGGGTGAAAAAATATTTGCTGCTATTTGGGAAACACGTGATTTCTTAGTAGCTTGGCAACCCCTCTCAATGAAAGTGCTTTTCCACAGTCTGTGCCTAGGGCTACTTGAAGAGGAAACAAACCATAGAGACAAAACTTAGAACTCCTTTATTTTGTCAAGTTTCAAAGAGCCACTACAAACCAGGTTGGATTTAGAGTTCCAAATTCATCTATCTATATAGGAGAGAACAGAGTGAAACCGAAAAATAAAAACTGCTACTGTAAACGAACGCTTCAACCTAGAAGAACAAAATGTGTTGAGCCAAGTTGGATTTGTGAACTGATCATTACCACCAAGTATCATCAACATTGGGTGAAAAAATATTTGCTGGTATTTCGGAAACTCGTTATTTCTTAGAAGCTTGGCAAACCCTCTCAATGAAAGTGCTTTTCCACTGTCGGAGCGAGAGCTAATTGAAGAGAAAACAAACCATAGAGCAAAAATGAGAACTCCTTTCTTTTGTCAAGTTTCAAAGAGCTACTACAAACCATATTGGATTTAGAGTTCCAAATTCATCTATCTATATACGAGATAACAGAGTGAAACCTAAATATAAAAACTGCTACTGTAGACGAACGCTTCAACCTAGAAGAACAAAATGTGGAGAGCCAAGTGGGATTTGTGTACTGATCTGATTCACCAAGTATCATCAAGATTGGGTGAAAAAATATTTGCTGGTAATTTGGAAACTCGTTATTTCTTAGAAGCTTGGCAACCCCTCTCTATGAAAGTGCTTTTCCACAGTCTCTGCTTAGGGCTACTTGAAGCAGAAACAAATCATAGAGACAAAACTGAGAACTCCTTTATTTTGTCAAGGTTCAAAGAGCTACTACAAACCATGTTGGATTTAGGGTTCCAAATTCATCTATCTGTATATTAGAGAACAGAGTGAAACCTAAAAATAAAAACTGCTACTGTAAAATAACGCTTTAACTTAGAAGAACAAAATTTGGTGATCCAAGTGGGATTGTGGACTTGCCATTACCACCACATATCACCAAGATTGGGTGAAAAAATATTTGCTGGCATTTCGGAAACTCGTAATTTCTTGGAATCTTGGCAACCCCTCTCAATGAAAGTGCTTTTACACCGTCTCTGCCTAGGGCTACTTGAAGAGGAAACAATCCATAGAGACAAAACTGAGAACTCCTTTATTTTGTCAAGTTTCAAAGAGCCACTACAAACCCTGTTGGATTTAGAGTTCCAAATTCATCTATCTATATAGCAGAGAACAGAGTGAAACCTAAACATAAAAACTGCTACTGTAGACGAATGCTTCAACCTAGAAGAACAAAATTTGGTGAGAAAAGTGGGATTTGTATACTGATCTTCACCACCAAGTATCATCAAGATTGGGTGAAAAAATATTTGCTGGTAATTCGGAAACTCGTTATTTCTTAGAAGCTTGGCAACCCCTCTCAATGAAAGTGCTTTTCCACAGTCTCTTCTTAGGGCAAGTTGAAGCGGAAACAAATACTAGAGACAAAACTGAGAACTCATTAATTTGTCAAGTTGCAAAGAGCCACTACAAAGCATGTTGGATTTAGAGTTTCAAATTCATCTATCTATATAGGAGAGAACAGAGTGAAACCTAAACATAAAAACTGCTATGTAGACGAACGCTTCAACCTAGAAGAACAAAATTTGGTGAGAAAAGTGGGATTTGTATACTGATCATTACCACCACGTTTCATCAAGATTGGGTGAAAAAATATTTGCTGGTATTTCGAAAACTGGTAATTTCTTGGAAGCTTGGCAACCCCTCTCAATGAAAGTGCTTTTCCACAGTCTCTGCTTAGGGCTACTTGAAGCGGAAACAAATCATAGAGACAAAACTGAGATCTCCTTTATTTTGTCAAGTTTCAAAGAGCTACTACAAACCATATTGGATTTAGAGTTCCAAATTCATCTATCTATATACGAGATAACAGAGTGAAACCTAAATATAAAAACTGCTACTGTAGACGAACGCTTCAACCTAGAAGAACAAAATTTGGTGAGCCAAGTTGGATGTGTTTCCCGATCTTCACCACCAAGTATCATCAAGATTGGGTGAAAAAATATTTGCTGGTAATTCGGAAACTCGTTATTTCTTAGAAGCTTGGCAACCCCTCTCAATGAAAGTGCTTTTCCACAGTCTCTGCTTAGGGCTACTTGAAGCGGAAACAAGTAATAGAGACAAAACTGAGAACTCATTTATTTTGTCAAGTTTCAAAGAGCTACTACAAACCATGTTGTATTTAGAGTTCCAAATTCATCTATCTATATAGGAGAGAACAGAGTAAAACCTAAAAATAAAAACTGCTACTGTAGACGAACGCTTCAAACTAGAAGAACAAAATTTGGTGAGCCAAGTGGGATTTGTGTACTGATCATTACCACCAAGTATCATCAAAATTTGGTGAAAAAATATTTGCTGGTATTTCGGAAACTCGTTATTTCTTAGATGCTTGGCAACCCCTCTAAATGAAAGTGGTTTTCCACAGTCTGTGCCTAGGACTACTTGAAGAGGAAACAAACCATGGAAACAAAACTGAGAACTCCTTTATTTTGTCAAGTGTCAAAGAGCTACTACAAACCATGTTATATTTAGAGTTCCAAATTCATCTATCTATATAGGAGAGAACAGAGTGAAACCTAAATATAAAAACTGCTACTGTAGACGAACGCTTCAATCTAGAAGAACAAAATTTGGTGAACCAAGTGGGTTTTGTGTACTGATCATTACCACCACGTTTCATCAAGATTGGGTGAAAAAATATTTGCTGGTATTTCGGAAAGTGGTAATGTCTTGGAAGCTTGGCAACCCCTCTCAATGAAAGTGCTTTTCCACAGTCTCTGCTTAGGGCTACTTGAAGCGGAAACAAATCATAGAGACAAAACTGAGAACTCCTTTATTTTTTCAAGTTTCAAAGAGCTACTACAAACCATATTGGATTTAGAGTTCCAAATTCATCTATCTATATACGAGATAACAGAGTGAAACCTAAATATAAAAACTGCTACTGTAGACGAACGCTTCAACCTAGAAGAACAAAATTTGGTGAGCCAAGTTGGATGTGTTTCCCGATCTTCACCACCAAGTCTCATCAAGATTGGGTGAAAAAATATTTGCTGGTAATTCGGAAACTCGTTATTTCTTAGAAGCTTGGCAACCCCTCTCAATGAAAGTGCTTTTCCACAGTCTCTGCTTAGGGCTACTTGAAGCAGAAACAAGTAATAGAGACAAAACTGAGAACTCATTTATTTTGTCAAGTTTCAAAGAGCTACTACAAACCATGTTGTATTTAGAGTTCCAAATTCATCTATCTATATAGGAGAGAACAGAGTAAAACCTAAAAATAAAAACTGCTACTGTAGACGAACGCTTCAACCTAGAAGAACAAAATTTGGTGAGCCAAGTGGGATTTGTGTACTGATCATTACCACCAAGTATCATCAAGATTTGGTGAAAAAATATTTGCTGGTATTTCGGAAACTCGTTATTTCTTAGATGCTTGGCATCCCCTCTAAATGAAAGTGGTTTTCCACAGTCTGTGCCTAGGACTACTTGAAGAGAAAACAAACCATGGAAACAAAACTGAGAACTCCTTTATTTTGTCAAGTGTCAAAGAGCTACTACAAACCATGTTATATTTAGAGTTCCAAATTCATCTATCTATATAGGAGAGAACAGAGTGAAACCTAAATATAAAAACTGCTACTGTAGACGAACGCTTCAATCTAGAAGAACAAAATTTGGTGAGCCAAGTTGGATTTGTTTACCGATCTTCACAACCAAGTATCATCAAGATTGGGTGAAAAAATATTTGCTGGTAATTCGGAAACTCGTTATTTCTTAGAAGCTTGGCAACCCCTCTCAATGAAAGTGCTATTCCACAGTCTCTCCTTAGGGCTACTTGAAGCGGAAACAAGTAATAGAGACAAAACTGAGAACTCATTTATTTTGTCAAGTATCAAAGAGGTACTACAAACCATATTGGATTTAGAGTTCCAAATTCATCTATCTATATAGGAGGGAACAGAGTAAAACCTAAAAATAAAAACTGCTACTGCAGACGAATGCTTCAACCCAGAAGAACAAAATTTGGTGAGCCAAGTGGGATTTGTATACTTGTCCTTACCACCAAGTATCATCAAGATTGGGTGAAAAAATATTTGCTTGTATTTCGGAAACACGTGATTTCTTAGTAGCTTGGCAACCCCTCTCAATGACAGTGCTTTTCCACAGTCTGTGCCTAGGGCTACTTGAAGAGGAAACAACCCATAGAGACAAAACTTAGAACTCCTTTATTTTGTCAAGTTTCAAAGAGCCACTACAAACCAGGTTGGATTTAGAGTTCTAAATTCATCTATCTATATAGGAGTGAACAGAGTGAAACCGAAAAATAAAAACTGCTACTGTAAACAAACGCTTCAACCTAGAAGAACAAAATTTGGTGAGCCAAGTGGGATTTGTGTACTGATCATTACCACCAAGTATCATCAACATTGGGTGAAAAAATATTTGCTGGTAATTCGGAAACTCGTTATTTCTTAGAAGCTTGGCAAACCCTCTCAATGAAAGTGCTTTTCCACTGTCGGAGCGAGGGCTAATTTAAGAGAAAACAAACCATAGAGCCAAAATGAGAACTCCTTTCTTTTGTCAAGTTTCAAAGAGCTACTACAAACCATGTTGGATTTAGAGTTCCAAATTCATCTATCTATATAGCAGAGAACAGAGTGAAACCTAAATATAAAAACTGCTACTGTAGATGAAAGCTTCAACCTAGAAGAACAAAATGTGGAGAGCCAAGTGGGATTTGTGTACTGATCTTCATCACCAAGTATCATCAAGATTGGGTGAAAAAATATTTGCTGGTAATTTGGAAACTCGTTATTTCTTAGAAGCTTGGCAACCCCTCTCAATGAAAATGCTTTTCCACAGTCTCTTCTTTATGGCTACTTGAAGCAGAAACAAATCATAGAGACAAAACTGAGAACTCCTTTATTTTGTCAAGGTTCAAAGAGCTACTACAAACCATGTTGGATTTAGAGTTCCAAATTCATCTATCTGTATAGGAGAGAACAGAGTGAAACCTAAAAATAAAAACTGCTACTGTAAAATAACGCTTTAACTTAGAAGAACAAAATTTGGTGATCCAAGTGGGATTGTGGACTTGTCATTACCACCACATATCACCAAGATTGGGTGAAAAAATATTTGCTGGCATTTCGGAAACTCGTAATTTCTTGGAATCTTGGCAACCCCTCTCAATGAAAGTGCTTTTAAACCGTCTCTGCCTACGGCTACTTGAAGAGGAAACAAACCATAGAGACAAAACTGAGAACTCCTTTATTTTGTCAAGTTTCAAAGAGGCACTACAAACCCTGTTGGATTTAGAGTTCCAAATTCATCTATTTATATAGCAGAGAACAGAGTGAAACCTAAACATAAAAACTGCTACTGTAGACGAACGCTTCAACCTAGAAGAACAAAATTTGGTGAGCCAAGTTGGATTTGTTTACCGATCTTCACAACCAAGTATCATCAAGATTGGGTGAAAAAATATTTGCTGGTAATTCGGAAACTCGTTATTTCTTAGAAGCTTGGCAACCCCTCTCAATGAAAGTGCTTTTCCACAGTCTCTCCTTAGGGCTACTTGAAGCGGAAACAAGTAATAGAGACAAAACTGAGAACTCATTTATTTTGTCAAGTTTCAAAGAGGTACTACAAACCATATTGGATTTAGAGTTCCAAATTCATCTATCTATATAGGAGGGAACAGAGTAAAACCTAAAAATAAAAACTGCTACTGCAGACGAATGCTTCAACCTAGAAGAACAAAATTTGGTGAGCCAAGTGGGATTTGTATACTTGTCCTTACCACCAAGTATCATCAAGATTGGGTGAAAAAATATTTGCTTGTATTTCGGAAACACGTGATTTCTTAGTAGCTTGGCAACCCCTCTCAATGACAGTGCTTTTCCACAGTCTGTGCCTAGGGCTACTTGAAGAGGAAACAAACCATAGAGACAAAACTTAGAACTCCTTTATTTTGTCAAGTTTCAAAGAGCCACTACAAACCAGGTTGGATTTAGAGTTCTAAATTCATCTATCTATATATCAGTGAACAGAGTGAAACCGAAAAATAAAAACTGCTACTGTAAACAAATGCTTCAACCTAGAAGAACAAAATTTGGTGAGCCAAGTGGGATTTGTGTACTGATCATTACCACCAAGTATCATCAACATTGGGTGAAAAAATATTTGCTGGTAATTCGGAAACTCGTTATTTCTTAGAAGCTTGGCAAACCCTCTCAATGAAAGTGCTTTTCCACTGTCGGAGCGAGGGCTAATTTAAGAGAAAACAAACCATAGAGCCAAAATGAGAACTCCTTTCTTTTGTCAAGTTTCAAAGAGCTACTACAAACCATGTTGGATTTAGAGTTCCAAATTCATCTATCTATATAGCAGAGAACAGAGTGAAACCTAAATATAAAAACTGCTACTGTAGATGAAAGCTTCAACCTAGAAGAACAAAATGTGGAGAGCCAAGTGGGATTTGTGTACTGATCTTCATCACCAAGTATCATCAAGATTGGGTGAAAAAATATTTGCTGGTAATTTGGAAACTCGTTATTTCTTAGAATCTTGGCAACCCCTCTCAATGAAAATGCTTTTCCACAGTCTCTTCTTTATGGCTACTTGAAGCAGAAACAAATCATAGAGATAAAACTGAGAACTCCTTTATTTTGTCAAGGTTCAAAGAGCTACTACAAACCATGTTGGATTTAGAGTTCCAAATTCATCTATCTGTATAGGAGAGAACAGAGTGAAACCTAAAAATAAAAACTGCTACTGTAAAATAACGCTTTAACTTAGAAGAACAAAATTTGGTGATCCAAGTGGGATTGTGGACTTGTCATTACCACCACATATCACCAAGATTGGGTGAAAAAATATTTGCTGGCATTTCGGAAACTCGTAATTTCTTGGAATCTTGGCAACCCCTCTCAATGAAAGTGCTTTTACACCGTCTCTGCCTAGGGCTACTTGAAGAGGAAACAAACCATAGAGACAAAACTGAGAACTCCTTTATTTTGTCAAGTTTCAAAGAGCCACTACAAACCCTGTTGGATTTAGAGTTCCAAATTCATCTATTTATATAGCAGAGAACAGAGTGAAACCTAAACATAAAAACTGCTACTGTAGACGAACGCTTCAACCTAGAAGAACAAAATTTGGTGAGCCAAGTGGGATTTGTATACTGATCTTCACCACCAAGTATCATCAGGATTTGGTGAAAAAATATTTGCTGGTATTTCGGAAACTCATTATTTCTTAGATGCTTGGCAACCCCTCTCAATGAAAATGCTTTTCCACAGTGTCTTCTTAGGGCTACTTGAAGCGGAAACAAATAATAGAGACAAAACTGAGAACTCATTAATTTGTCAAGTTGCAAAGAGCCACTACAAAGCATGTTGGATTTAGAGTTTCAAATTCATCTATCTATATAGCAGAGAACAGAGTGAAAACTAAGCATAAAAACTGCTACTGTAGAAGAACGCTTCAACCTAGAAGAACAAAATTTGGTGAGCCAAGTGGGATTTGTGTACTGATCATTACCACCAAGTATCATCAACATTGCATGAAAAAATATTTGCTGGTATTTCGGAAACTCGTTATTTCTTAGGAGCTTGGCAAACCCTCTCAATGAAAGTGCCTTTCAACCATCGGTGCGAGGGCTAATTGAAGAGGAAACAAATCATAGAGCCAAAATGAGAACTCCTTTCTTTTGTCAAGTTTCAAAGAGCTACTACAAAACAAGTTGGATTTAGAGTTCCAAATTCATCTATCTATATAGCAGAGAACAGAGTGAAACCTAAATATAAAAACTGCTACTGTAGATGAACGCTTCAACCGAGAAGAACAGAATGTGGTGAGCCAAGTGGGATTTGTGTACTGATCTTCACCACCAAGTATCACCAGGATTGGGTGAAAAAATATTTGCTGGTAATTGGAAACTCGTTATTTCTTAGAAGCTTGGCAACCCCTCTCAATGAAAGTGCTTTTCCACAGTCTCTGCGTAGGACTACTTGAAGCGGAAACAAATCATAGAGACAAAACTGAGAACTCCTTTATTTTGTCAAGGTTCAAAGAGCTACTACAAACCATGTTGGATTTACAGTTCCAAATTCATCTATCTATATAGGAGAGAACAGAGTGAAACCTAAAAATAAAAACTGCTACTGTAAAAGAACGCTTTAACTTAGAAGAACAAAATTTGGTGATCCAAGTGGGATTGTGGACTTGTCATTACCATCACATATCACCAAGATTGGGTGAAAAAATATTTGCTGGCATTTCGGAAACTCGTAATTTCTTGGAATCTTGGCAACCCCTCTCAATGAAAGTGCTTTTACACCGTCTCTGCCTAGGGCTACTTGAAGAGGAAACAAACCAAAGAGACAAAACTGAGAACTCCTTTATTTTGTCAAGTTTCAAAGAGCCACTACAAACCCTGTTGGATTTAGAGTTCCAAATTCATCTATCTATATAGCAGAGAACAGAGTGAAACCTAAACATAAAAACTGCTACTGTAAAAGAACGCTTCAACCTGGAAGAAAAAAATTTGGTGAGCCAAGTGGGATTTGTGTACTGATCATTACCACCCAGTATCATCAAGATTGGGTGAAAATATATTTGCTGGTATTTCGGAACTCGTTATTTCTTAGAAGCTTGGCAACCCTCTCAATGAAAGTGCTTTTCCACAATCTGTGCCTAGGGCTACTTGAAGAAGAAACAAACCATAGAGTCAAAACTGAGAGCTCCTTTATTTTGTCAACTTTCAAAGAGCTACTACAAAACATATTGGATTTAGAGTTCCAAATTCATCTATCTATATAGGAGAGAACATAGTTAAACCTGAAAATAAAAACTGCTACTGTAAACGAACGCTTCAACCTACAAGAACAAAATTTGGTGAGCCAAGTGGGATTTGTGTACTTGTCATTACCACCACGTATCATCAACATTGGGTGAAAAATTATTTGCTGGTATTTCGGAAACTCGTATTTTCTTGGAAGCTTGGCAACCCCTCTCAAGGAAAGTGCTTTTCCAACGTCTGTGCCTAGGGCTACTTGAAGAGGAAACAAACCATAGAGACAAAACTGAGAACTCCTTTATTTTGTCAACTTTCAAAGAGCCACTATAAACCATGTTGGATTTAGAGTTCCAAATTCATCTATCTATATAGGAGAGAACAAATTGAAACCTAAATATAAAAACTGCTACTGTAGACAAACGCTTCAACCCAGAAGAACAAAACTTGGTGAGCCAAGTGGGATTTGTGTACTGATCATTGCCACCAAGTATCATCAACATTGGGTGAAAAAATATTTGCTGGTATTTCGGAAACTCGTAATTTCTTGGAAGTTTGGCAACCCTTTTCAATGAATGTGCTTTTTCACAGTCTCTGCTTAGGGCTACATGAAGCGGAAACAAATCATAGAGACAAAACTGACAATTCCTCTATTTTGTCAAATTTCAAAGAGCTACTACACACCATGTTGGATTTAGTGTTCCAAATTCATCTATCTATACAGGAGAGAACAGAGGGAAACCTAAAAATATGAACTGCTACTGAAAACGATCGCTTCAACCTAGAAGAACAAAATTTGGTGAGTCAAGTGGGATTTGTGTACCGATCATTACCGCCAAGTATCATCAAGATTCGGTGAAAAAATATTTGCTGGTATTTCGGAAACTCGTTATTTCTTAGAAGCTTGGCAACCTCTCTCAATGAAAGTGATTTTCCACCGTCGGTGCCTAGGACTACTTGAAGAGGAAACAAAACATAGAGACAAAACTGAGAAATAATTTATTTTGCCAAGTTTCAAAGAGCTACTGCAAACCATATTGGATTTAGTGTTCCAAATTCATCTATCTATATAGGAGAGAACAGAGTGAAACCTAAATATAAAAACTACTACTGTAGATGAACGCTTCAACCTAGAAGAACAAAATTTGGTGAGCCAAGTGGGATTTGTGTACTGATCATTACCACCAAGTATCATCAACATTGGCTGAAAAAATATTTGCTGGTATTTCGGAAACTCGTTATTTTTGAGAAGCTTGGCAACCCCTCTCAATGAAAGTGCTTTTCCACAGTCTGTGCCAGGGCTATTTGAAGAGGAAGCAAACCATGGAGACAAAACTGTGAACTCCTTTATTTTGTCAAGTTTCAAAGAGCTACTACAAATCATGTTGGATTTAGAGGTCAAAACTCATCTATCTATATAGGAGAGAAGAGAGTGAAACCTAAAAATTAAAACTGCTACTGAAAACGAACGCATCAACCTAGAAGAACAAAATTTGGTGAGTCAAGTGGGATTTGTGTACCGATCATTACCACCAAGTATCATCAAGATTGGGTGAAAAAATATTTGCTGGTGTTTCGGAAACTTGTAATTTCTTGGAAGCTTGGCAACCCCTCTCAATGAAAGTGCTTTTCCACCGTCTGTTCCTAGGGCTACTTGAAGAGGAAACAAACCATTGAGACAAAACTGAGAACTCCTTTATTTTGTCAAGTTTAAAAGAGCCACTACAAACCATGTTGTATTTAGAGTTCCAAATTCATCTATCTATATACGAGAGAACCAAGTGAAACCTAAACATAAAAACTGCTACTGTAGAAGAACGCTTCAACCTAGAAGAACAAAATTTGGTGAGCCAAGTGGGATTTGTGTACTGATCATTACCACCAAGTGTCATCAAGATTGCGAGAAAAAATATTTGCTGGTATTTCGTAAACTCGTTATTTCTTAGAAACTTGGCAACCCCTCTCAATGAAAGTGCTTTTCCACTGTCGGAGCGAGGGCTAATTGAAGAGAAAACAAACCATAGAGCAAAAATGAGAACTCCTTTCTTTTGTCAAGTTTCAAAGAGCTACTACAAACCATGTTGGATTTAGAGTTCCAAATTCATCTATCTATATAGCAGAGAACAGAGTGAAACCTAAATATAAAAACTGCTACTGTAGATGAAAGCTTCAACCTAGAAGAACAAAATGTGGAGAGCCAAGTGGGATTTGTGTACTGATCTTCATCACCAAGTATCATCAAGATTGGGTGAAAAAATATTTGCTGGTAATTTGGAAACTCGTTATTTCTTAGAAGCGTGGCAGCCCCTCTCAATGAAAGTGCTTTTCCAAAGTCTCTGCTTAGGGCTACTTGAAGCAGAAACAAATCATAGAGACAAAACTGAGAACTCCTTTATTTTGTCAAGGTTCAAAGAGCTACTACGAACCATGTTGGATTTAGAGTTCCAAATTCATCTATCTGTATAGGAGAGAACAGAGTGAAACCTAAAAATAAAAACTGCTACTGTAAAAGAACGCTTTAACTTAGAAGAACAAAATTTGGTGATCCAAGTGGGATTGTGGACTTGTCATTACCACCACATATCACCAAGATTGGGTGAAAAAATATTTGCTGGCATTTTGGAAACTCGTAATTTCTTGGAATCTTGGCAACCGCTCTCAATGAGAGTGCTTTTACACCGTCTCTGCCTAGGGCTACTTGAAGAGGAAACAAACCATAGAGACAAAACTGAGAACTCCTTTATTTTGTCAAGTTTCAAAGAGCCACTACAAACCCTGTTGGATTTAGAGTTCCAAATTCATCTATCTATATAGCAGAGAACAGAGTGAAACCTAAACATAAAAACTGCTACTGTAAAAGAACGCTTCAACCTGGAAGAAAAATATTTGGTGAGCCAAGTGGGATTTGTGTACTGATCATTACCACCCAGTATCATCAAGATTGGGTGAAAATATATTTGCTGGTATTTCGGAAACTCGTTATTTCTTAGAAGCTTGGCAACCCTCTCAATGAAAGTGCTTTTCCACAGTCTGTGCCTAGGGCTACTTGAAGAAGAAACAAACCATAGAGTCAAAACTGAGAGCTCCTTTATTTTGTCAACTTTCAAAGAGCTACTACAAAACATATTGGATTTAGAGTTCCAAATTCATCTATCTATATAGGAGAGAACATAGTTAGACCTGAAAATAAAAACTGCTACTGTAAACGAACGCTTCAACCTACAAGAACTAAATTTGGTGAGCCAAGTGGGATTTGTGTACTTGTCATTACCACCACGTATCATCAACATTGGGTGAAAAATTATTTGCTGGTATTTCGGAAACTCGTATTTTCTTGGAAGATTGGCAACCCCTCTCAATGAAAGTGCTTTTCCACCGTCTGTGCATAGGGCTACTTGAAGAGGAAACAAATCATAGAGACAAAACAGAGAACTCCTTAATTTTGTCAAGTTTCAAAGAGCCACTACAAACCAAGTTGGATTTAGAGTTCCAAATTCATCTATCTATATAGGAGAGAACAGAGTGAAACCTAAAAATAAAAACTGCTACTGTCGACGAATGCTTCAAACTAGAAGAACAAAATTTGGTGAGCCAAGTGGAATTTGTGTACTGATCATTACCACCAAGTATCATCAAGAGTGGGTGAAAAAATATTTGCTGGTATTTCGGAAACTCGTAATTTCTTGGAATCTTGGCAACCCCTATCAATGAAAGTGCTTTTCCAACGTCTGTGCCTAGGGCTACTTGAAGAGGAAACAAACCATAGAGACAAAACTGAGAACTCCTTTATTTTGTCAACTTTCAAAGAGCCACTACAAACCATGTTGGATTTAGAGTTCCAAATTCATCTATCTATATAGGAGAGAACAAATTGAAACCTAAATATAAAAACTGCTACTGTAGACGAACGCTTCAACCCAGAAGAACAAAACTTGGTGAGCCAAGTGGGATTTGTGTACTGATCATTGCCACCAAGTATCATCAACTTTGGGTGAAAAAATATTTGCTGGTATTTCGGAAACTCGTAATTTCTTGGAAGTTTGGCAACCCTTTTCAATGAATGTGCTTTTTCACAGTCTCTGCTTAGGGCTACATGAAGCGGAAACAAATCATAGAGACAAAACTGACAATTCCTCTATTTTGTCAAATTTCAAAGAGCTACTACACACCATGTTGGATTTAGTGTTCCAAATTCATCTATCTATACAGGAGAGAACAGAGGGAAACCTAAAAATATGAACTGCTACTGAAAACGATCGCTTCAACCTAGAAGAACAAAATTTGGTGAGTCAAGTGGGATTTGTGTACCGATCATTACCGCCAAGTATCATCAAGATTTGGTGAAAAAATATTTGCTGGTATTTCGGAAACTCGTTATTTCTTAGAAGCTTGGCAACCTCTCTCAATGAAAGTGATTTTCCACCGTCGGTGCCTAGGACTACTTGAAGAGGAAACAAAACATAGACACAAAACTGAGAAATAATTTATTTTGCCAAGTTTCAAAGAGCTACTGCAAACCATATTGGATTTAGTGTTCCAAATTCATCTATCTATATAGGAGAGAACAGAGTGAAACCTAAATATAAAAACTGCTACTGTAGACGAACGCTTCAACCTAGAAGAACAAAATTTGGTGAGCCAAGTGGGATTTGTGTACTGACCATTACCACCAAGTATCATGAACATTGGCTGAAAAAATATTTGCTGGTATTTCGGAAACTCGTTATTTTTGAGAAGCTTGGCAACCCCTCTCAATGAAAGTGCTTTTTCACAGTCTGTGCCAGGGCTATTTGAAGAGGAAGAAACCATGGAGACAAGACTGAGAACTCCTTTATTTTTTCAAGTTTCAAAGAGCTACTACAAATCATGTTGGATTTAGAGGTCCAAACTCATCTATCTATATAGGAGAGAAGAGAGTGAAACCTAAAAATTAAAACTGCTACTGAAAACGAACGCATCAACCTAGAAGAACAAAATTTGGTGAGTCAAGTGGGATTTGTGTACCGATCATTACCACCAAGTATCATCAAGATTGGGTGAAAAAATATTTGCTGGTGTTTCGGAAACTTGTAATTTCTTGGAAGCTTGGCAACCCCTCTCAATGAAAGTGCTTTTCCACCGTCTGTGCCTAGGGCTACTTGAAGAGGAAACAAACCATAGAGACAAAACTGAGAACTCCTTTATTTTGTCAAGTTTAAAAGAGCCACTACAAACCATGTTGTATTTAGAGTTCCAAATTCATCTATCTATATACGACAGAACCAAGTGAAACCTAAACATAAAAACTGCTACTGTAGAAGAACGCTTCAACCTAGAAGAACAAAATTTGGTGAGCCAAGTGGGATTTGTGTACTGATCATTACCACCAAGTGTCATCAAGATTGCGAGAAAAAATATTTGCTGGTATTTCGGAAACTCGTTATTTCTTAGAAACTTGGCAACCCCTCTCAATGAAAGTGCTTTTACACTGTCGGAGCGAGGGCTAATTGAAGAGAAAACAAACCATAGAGCCAAAATGAGAACTCCTTTCTTTTGTCAAGTTTCAAAGAGCTACTACAAACCATGTTGGATTTAGAGTTCCAAATTCATCTATCTATATAGCAGAGAACAGAGTGAAACCTAAATATAAAAACTCCTACTGTAGATGAAAGCTTCAACCTAGAAGAACAAAATGTGGAGAGCCAAGTGGGATTTGTGTACTGATCTTCATCACCAAGTATCATCAAGATTGGGTGAAAAAATATTTGCTGGTAATTTGGAAACTCGTTATTTCTTAGAAGCTTGGCAACCCCTCTCAATGAAAGTGCTTTTCAACAGTCTCTGCTTAGGGCTACTTGAAGCAGAAACAAATCATAGAGACAAAACTGAGAACTCCTTTATTTTGTCAAGGTTCAAAGAGCTACTACGAACCATGTTGGTTTTAGAGTTCCAAATTCATCTATCTGTATAGGAGAGAACAGAGTGAAACCTAAAAATAAAAACTGCTACTGTAAAAGAACGCTTTAACTTAGAAGAACAAAATTTGGTGATCCACGTGGGATTGTGGAATTGTCATTACCACCACATATCACCAAGATTGGGTGAAAAAATATTTGCTGGCATTTCGGAAACTCGTAATTTCTTGGAATCTTGGCAACCCCTCTCAATGAACGTGCTTTTACACCGTCTGTGCCTAGGGCTACTTGAAGAGGAAACAAACCATAGAGACAAAACTGAGAACTCCTTTATTTTGTCAAGTTTCAAAGAGCCACTACAAACCCTGTTGGATTTAGAGTCCCAAATTCATCTATCTATATAGCAGAGAACAGAGTGAAACCTAAACATAAAAACTGCTACTGTAAAAGAACGCTTCAACCTGGAAGAAAAAAATTAGGTGAGCCAAGTGGGATTTGTGTACTGATCATTACCACCCAGTATCATCAAGATTGGGTGAAAATGTATTTGCTGGTATTTCGGAAACTCGTTATTTCTTAGAAGCTTGGCAACCCTCTCAATGAAAGTGCTTTTCCACAGTCTGTGTCTAGGGCTACTTGAAGAAGAAACAAACCATAGATTCAAAACTGAGAGCTCCTTTATTTTGTCAACTTTCAAAGAGCTACTACAAAACATATTGGATTTAGAGTTCCAAATTCATCTATCTATATAGGAGAGAACATAGTTAAACCTGAAAATAAAAACTGCTACTGTAAACGAACGCTTCAACCTACAAGAACAAAATTTGGTGAGCCAAGTGGGATTTGTGTACTTGTCATTACCACCACGTATCATCAACATTGGGTGAAAAATTATTTGCTGGTATTTCGGAAACTCGTATTTTCTTGGAAGCTTGGCAACCCCTCTCAATGAAAGTGCTTTTCCACCGTCTGTGCATAGGGCTACTTGAAGAGGAAACAAATCATAGAGACAAAACAGAGAACTCCTTTATTTTGTCAAGTTTCAAAGAGCCACTACAAACCATGTTGGATTTAGAGTTCCAAATTCATCTATCTATATAGGAGAGAACAGAGTGAAACCTAAAAATAAAAACTGCTACTGTCGACGAATGCTTCAAAGTAGAAGAACAAAATTTGGTGAGCCAAGTGGAATTTGTGTACTGATCATTACCACCAAGTATCATCAAGAGTGGGTGAAAAAATATTTGCTGGTATTTCGGAAACTCGTAATTTCTTGGAATCTTGGCAACCCCTATCAATGAAAGTGCTTTTCCAACGTCTGTGCCTAGGGCTACTTGAAGAGGAAACAAACCATAGAGACAAAACTGAGAACTCCTTTATTTTGTCAACTTTCAAAGAGCCACTACAAACCATGTTGAATTTAGAGTTCCAAATTCATCTATCTATATAGGAGAGAACAAATTGAAACCTAAATATAAAAACTGCTACTGTAGACGAACGCAACAACCCAGAAGAACAAAACTTGGTGAGCCAAGTGGGATTTGTGTACTGATCATTGCCACCAAGTATCATCAACATTGGGTGAAAAAATATTTGCTGGTATTTCGGAAACTCGTAATTTCTTGGAAGTTTGGCAACCCTTTTCAATGAATGTGCTTTTTCACAGTCTCTGCTTAGGGCTACATGAAGCGGAAACAAATCATAGAGACAAAACTGACAATTCCTCTATTTTGTCAAATTTCAAAGAGCTACTACACACCATGTTGGATTTAGTGTTCCAAATTCATCTATCTATACAGGAGAGAACAGAGGGAAACCTAAAAATATGAACTGCTACTGAAAACGATCGCTTCAACCTAGAAGAACAAAATTTGGTGAGTCAAGTGGGATTTGTGTACCGATCATTACCGCCAAGTATCATCAAGATTCGGTGAAAAAATATTTGCTGGTATTTCGGAACCTCGTTATTTCTTAGAAGCTTGGCAACCTCTCTCAATGAAAGTGATTTTCCACCGTCGGTGCCTAGGACTACTTGAAGAGGAAACAAAACATAGAGACAAAACTGAGAAATAATTTATTTTGCCAAGTTTCAAAGAGCTACTGCAAACCATATTGGATTTAGTGTTCCAAATTCATCTATCTATATAGGAGAGAACAGAGTGAAACCTAAATATAAAAACTGCTACTGTAGACGAACGCTTCAACCTAGAAGAACAAAGTTTGGTGAGCCAAGTGGGATTTGTGTACTGATCATTACCACCATGTATCATGAACATTGGCTGAAAAAATATTTGCTGGTATTTCGGAAACTCGTTATTTTTGAGAAGCTTGGCAACCCCTCTCAATGAAAGTGCTTTTCCACAGTCTGTGCCAGGGCTATTTGAAGAGGAAGCAAACCATGGAGACAAGACTGAGAACTCCTTTATTTTGTAAAGTTTCAAAGAGCTACTACAAATCATGTTGGATTTAGAGGTCCAAACTCATCTATCTATATAGGAGAGAAGAGAGTGAAACCTAAAAATTAAAACTGCTACTGAAAACGAACGCATCAACCTAGAAGAACAAAATTTGGTGAGTCAAGTGGGATTTGTGTACCGATCATTACCACCAAGTATCATCAAGATTGGGTGAAAAAATATTTGCTGGTGTTTCGGAAACTTGTAATTTCTTGGAAGCTTGGCAACCCCTCTCAATGAAAGTGCTTTTCCACCGTCTGTGCCTAGGGCTACTTGAAGAGGAAACAAACCATTGAGACAAAACTGAGAACTCCTTTATTTTGTCAAGTTTAAAAGAGCCACTACAAACCATGTTGTATTTAGAGTTCCAAATTCATCTATCTATATACGAGAGAACCAAGTGAAACCTAAACATAAAAACTGCTACTGTAGAAGAACGCTTCAACCTAGAAGAACAAAATTTGGTGAGCCAAGTGGGATTTGTGTACTGATCATTACCACCAAGTGTCATCAAGATTGCGAGAAAAAATATTTGCTGGTATTTCGTAAACTCGTTATTTCTTAGAAACTTGGCAACCCCTCTCAATGAAAGCGCTTTTCCACTGTCGGAGCGAGGGCTAATTGAAGAGAAAACAAACCATAGAGCCAAAATGAGAACTCCTTTCTTTTGTCAAGTTTCAAAGAGCTACTACAAACCATGTTGGATTTAGAGTTCCAAATTCATCTATCTATATAGCAGAGAACAGAGTGAAACCTAAATATAAAAACTCCTACTGTAGATGAAAGCTTCAACCTAGAAGAACAAAATGTGGAGAGCCAAGTGGGATTTGTGTACTGATCTTCATCAGGAAGTATCATCAAGATTGGGTGAAAAAAAATTTGCTGGTAATTTGGAAACTCGTTATTTCTTAGAAGCTTGGCAACCCCTCTCAATGAAAGTGCTTTTCCACAGTCTCTGCTTAGGGCTACTTGAAGCAGAAACAAATCATAGAGACAAAACTGAGAACTCCTTTATTTTGTCAAGTGTCAAAGAGCTACTACAAACCATGTTATATTTAGAGTTCCAAATTCATCTATCTATATAGGAGAGAACAGAGTGAAACCTAAATATAAAAACTGCTACTGTAGACGAACGCTTCAATCTAGAAGAACAAAATTTGGTGAGCCAAGTGGGTTTTGTGTATTGATCATTACCACCACGTTTCATCAAGATTGGGTGAAAAAGTATTTGCTGGTATTTCGGAAACTGGTAATTTCTTGGAAGCTTGGCAACCCCTCTCAATGAAAGTGCTTTTCCACAGTCTCTGCTTAGGGCTACTTGAAGCGGAAACAAATCATAGAGACAAAACTGAGATCTCCTTTATTTTGTCAAGTTTCAAAGAGCTACTACAAACCATATTGAATTTAGAGTTCCAAATTCATCTATCTATATACGAGATAACAGAGTGAAACCTAAATATAAAAACTGCTACTGTAGACGAACGCTTCAACCTAGAAGAACAAAATTTGGTGAGCCAAGTTGGATTTGTTTACCGATCTTCACCACCAAGTATCATCAAGATTGGGTGAAAAAATATTTGCTGGTAATTCGGAAACTCGTTATTTCTTAGAAGCTTGGCAACCCCTCTCAATGAAAGTGCTTTTCCACAGTCTCTTCTTAGGGCTACTTGAAGCGGAAACAAATAATAGAGACAAAACTGAGAACTCATTAATTTGTCAAGTTGCAAAGAGCCACTACAAAGCATGTTGGATTTAGAGTTTCAAATTCATCTATCTATATAGCAGAGAACAGAGTGAAAACTAAACATAAAAACTGCTACTGTAGAAGAACGCTTCAACCTAGAAGAACAAAATTTGGTGAGCCAAGTGGGATTTGTGTACTGATCATTACCACCAAGTATCATCAACAGTGGGTGAATAAATATTTGCTGGTATTTCGGAAACTCGTTATTTCTTAGGAGCTTGGCAAACGCTCTCAATGAAAGTGCCTTTCAACCGTCGGTGCGAGGGCTAATTGAAGAGGAAACAAACCATAGAGCCAAAATGAGAACTCCTTTCTTTTGTCAAGTTTCAAAGAGCTACTGCAAACCATGTTGGATTTAGAGTTCCAAATTCATCTATCTATATAGCAGAGAACAGAGTGAAACCTAAATATAAAAACTGCTACTGTAGATGAACACTTCAACCGAGAAGAACAAAATGTGGTGAGCCAAGTGGCATTTGTGTACTGATCTTCACCACCAAGTATCACCAGGATTGGGTGAAAAAATATTTGCTGGTAATTTGGAAACTCGTTATTTCTTAGAAGCTTGGCAACCCCTCTCAATGGTAGTGCTTTTCCACAGTCCCTGCGTAGGGCTACTTGAAGCAGAAACAAATCATAGAGACAAAACTGAGAACTCCTTTATTTTGTCAAGGTTCAAAGAGCTACTACAAACCATGTTGGATTTACAGTTCCAAATTCATCTATCTATATAGGAGAGAACAGAGTGAAACCTAAAAATAAAAACTGCTACTGTAAAAGAACGCTTTAACTTAGAAGAACAAAATTTGATGAGCCAAGTGGGATTGTGGACTTGTCATTACCACCCAGTATCATCAAGATTGGGTGAAAATATATTTGCTGGTATTTCGGAAACTCGTTATTTCTTAGAAGCTTGGCAACCCTCTCAATGAAAGTGCTTTTCCACAGTCTGTGCCTAGGGCTACTTGAAGAAGAAACAAACCATAGAGTCAAAACTGAGAACTCCTTTTTTTTGTCAAGGTTCAAAGAGCTACTACAAACCATGTTGGATTTACAGTTCCAAATTCATCTATCTATATAGGTGAGAACAGAGTGAAACCTAAAAATAAAAACTGCTACTGTAAAAGAACGCTTCAACCTGGAAGAAAAAAATTTGGTGAGCCAAGTGGGATTTGTGTACTGATCATTACCACCCAGTATCATCAAGATTGGGTGAAAAAGTATTTGCTGGTATTTCGGAAACTCGTTATTTCTTAGAAGCTTGGCAAACCCACTCAATAAAAGTGCTTTTCCACAGTCTGTGCCTAGGACTACTTGAAGAGGAAACAAACCATAGAGACAAAACTGAGAACTCCTTTATTTTGTCAAGTTACAAAGAGCTACTACAAACCATGTTGGATTTAGAGTTCCAAATTCTTCTACCTATATAGGAGAGAACAGAGTGAAACCTAAATAAAAAAACTGCTACTGTAGACGAA
Organism: Callospermophilus lateralis; assembly: GCF_048772815.1. Classification (NCBI taxonomy): domain Eukaryota; kingdom Metazoa; phylum Chordata; class Mammalia; order Rodentia; family Sciuridae; genus Callospermophilus; species Callospermophilus lateralis. Next base: position 310,617 of record NW_027512933.1, read on the forward strand.
CGCGTCAACGTAGAAGAACAAACATTGGTGAGCCAAGTGGGATTTGTGTACCGATCATTACCACCAAGTATCATCAACATTGGGTGAAAAAATATTTGCTGGTATTTTAGAAACTTGTTATTTCTTAGAAGCTTGGCGACCCCTCTCAATGAAAGTGCTTTTCCACAGTCTGTGCCTAGGGCTTCTTGAAGAGGAAACAAGTTATAGAGATGAAACTAAGAACTCCTTTATTTTGTCAAGTTTCAAAGAGCTGCTAGAAACCTTGTTGGATTTAGAGTTCCAAATTCATCTATCTATATAGGAGAGAACAGAGAGAAATCTAAAAATAAAAACTGCTACTGTAAACGAACGCTTCAACCTAGAAGAACAAAATTTGGTGATCCAATGGGATTTGTGTACTTTTCATTACCACCAAGTATCATCAAGATTGGGTGAAAAAATATTTGCTGATATTTCGAATACTCGTTATTTATTAGAATCTTGGCAACCACTCTCAATGAAAGTGCTTTTTCACAGTCTGTACCTAGGGCTCCTTGAAGAGGAAACAAACCATAGAGACAAAACTGAGAACTCCTTCATTTTGTCAAGTTTCAAAGAGCTACTACAAACCATGTTGGATTTAGAGTTCCAAATTCATCTGTCTATATAGGAGAGAACAGAGGGAAACCTAAAAATAAAAAGTGCTATTGTAAACGAACGCTTCAACCTGGAAGAACAAAATTTGGTGAGCAAAGTGGGATTTGTGTACTGATCATTACCACCCAGTATCATCAAGATTGGGTGAAAATATATTTGCTGGTATTTCGGAAACTCGTTATTTCTTATAAGCTTTGCAACCCCTCTCAATGAAAGTGCTTTTCCACCTTCTGTGCCTAGGGCTACTTGAAGAGGAAACAAATCATAGAGACACAACAGAGAACTCCTTTATTTTGTCAAGTGTCAAAGAGCTTCTACAAACCATGTTTGATTTAGAGTTCCAAAATCATCTATCTATATAGCAGAGCACAGAGTGAAACCTAAATATAAAAACTGCTACTGTAGACGATCGCTTCAACCTAGAAGAACAAAATTTGGTGAGCCAAGTGGGATTTGTGTACCGATCAATACCACCAAGTATCATGAATATTGGGTTAAAAAAATATTTGCTGGTATTTCGGAAACTCGTAATTTCTTGGAAGCTTGGCAATCCCTTTCAGTGAAAGTGCTTCTCCACAGTCTCTGCTTAGGGCTACATGAAACGGAAACAAATCATAGAGACAAAACTGAAAACTCCTATATTTTCTCAAGTTTCAAAGAGCTACTGCAAACCATGTTGTATTTAGAGTTCCAAATTCATCTATCAATATTGGAGAGAACAGTGTGCAACCTAAAAATGAAAACTGCTACTGTAAACGAATGCTTCAACTTAGAAGAACAAAATTTGCTGAGCCAAGTGGGATTTGTGGACTTGTCATTACCACCACGCATCATCAAGATTGGGTGAAAAAATATTTGCTGGTATTTCGGAAACTCGTTATTTCTTAGAAGCTTGGCAACCCCTCTCAATGAAAGTGCTTTTCCACCGTCTGGGCCTTGGGCTACTTGAAGAAGAAACAAATCATAGAGACAAAACTGAGAACTGCTTTATTTTTTCAAGTTTCAAAGAGCTTCTACAAACCATGTTTGATTTAGAGTTCCAAATTCATCTATCTATATAGGAGAGAACAGAGTAAAACCTGAAAATAAAAACTGCTACAGTAGACGAACGCTTCAACCTAGAAGAACAAAATTTGGTGAGTCAAGTGGGATTTGTGTACTGATCATTACCACCTAGTATCATCAAGATTCGGTGAAAAAATATTTGCTGGTATTTCGGAAACTCGTTATTTCTTAGAAACTTGGCAACCCCTCTCAATGAAAATTTTTTTCCACACTCTGTGCCTAGGACTACTTGAAGAGGAAACAAAACATAGAGACAAAACTGAGAACTACCTTATTTTGTCAAGTTTCAAAGAGCTACTGCAAACCATGTTGGATTTACAGTTCCAAATTCATCTCTCTATATAGGAGAGAACCGAGTGAAACCTAAAAATAAAAACTGCTACTGTTAACGAATGCTTCAACCTAGAAGAACAAAATTTGGTGAGCCAAGTGGGATTTGTGTACTGATCATTACCACCAAGTATCATCAAGATTCGGTGAAATAATATTTGCTGGTATTTCGGAAACTTGTTATTTCTTAGAAGCTTTGCAACCCCTCTCAATGAAAGTGCTCTTCCACCGTCTGTGAGTAGGGCTACTTGAAGCGGAAACAAACTATAGAGACAAAACTGAGAACTCCTTTATTTTGTCAAGTTTCAAAGAGCTACTACAAACCATGTTGGATTTAGAGTTCCAGATTCATCTATCTATATAGGAGAGAACAGAGGGAAACCTAAATATAAAAACTGCTACATTAGACGAACGCTTCAACCTAGAAGAACAAAATTTGGTGAGCCAAGTGGGATTTGTGTACTGATCATTACCAGCAAGTATCATCAAGATTCGGTGAAAAAATATTTGCTGGTATTTCGGAAACTCGTTTTTCTTAGAAGCTTGGCAACCCCTCTCAATGAAAGCGCTTTTCCACAGTCTGTGCCTAGGTCTACTTGAAGAGGAAACAAAACATAGAGACAAAACTGAGAACTACTTTATTTTGTCAAGTTTCAAAGAGCTACTGCAAACCATGTTGGATTTAGTGTTCCAAATTCATCTATCTATATAGGAGAGAACAGAGGGAAACCTAACTGTAAAAACTGCTACAGTAGACGAACCCTTCAACCTAGAAGAACAAAATTTGGTGAGCCAAGTGGGATTTGTCTAATGATCATTACCACCAAATATCATCAAGATTGGGTCAAAAAATATTTGCTGGTATTTCGGAAACTTGTAATTTCTTGGAAGCTTGGCAACCCCTCTCAATGAAAGTGCTTTTCCAGAGTCTCTGCTTAGGGCTACTTGAAGCGAAAACAAATCATAGTGACAAAACTGAGAACACCTTTATTTTGTCAAGTTTCAAAGAGCTACTACAATGCATATTGGATTTAGAGTTCCAAATTCATCTATCTATATAGGAGAGAACAGAGTGAAACCTAAATATACAAACTGCTACTGTAGACGAACGCTTCAACCTAGAAAAAAAAAATTTGTTGAGCCAAGTGGGATTTGTGTACCGATCATCACCACCAAGTATCATCAAGATTGGGTGAAAAAATATTTGCTGGTATTTCGGAAACTTGTTATTTCTTAGAAGCATGGCAACCCCTCTCAATGAAAGTGCATTTCCACAGTCAGTGCATAGGACTACTTGAAGAAGAAACAATCCATAGAGACAAAACTGAGAACTAGTTTATTTTGTCAAGTTTTAAAGAGCTACTGCAAACCATGTTGGATTTAGAGTTCCAAATATATCTATCTATGAGGCAGAGAACAGAGTGAAACCTAAATATAAAAACTGCTACAGTAGAAGATCGCTTCAAACTAGAAGAACAAAATTTGGTGAGCCAAGTGGGATTTGTGTACTGATCATTACCACCAAATATCATAAACCTTGGGTGAAAAAATATTTGCTAATATTTCGGAAACTCGTTATTTCTTAGAAGCTTGGCAACCCCTCTCAATGAAAGTGCCTCTCCACCGTTTGTGCCTAGGACTACTTGAAGAAGAAAGAAACCATAGGGACAAAACTGAGAACTCCTTTATTTTGTCAAATTTCAAAGAGCTACTACAAACCATGTTGGATTTAGAGTTCCAAATTCATCTGTCTATATTGGAGAGAACAGAGTGAAACCTAAATATAAAAACTGCTACTGTAGACGAACGCTTCAACTTAGAAGAACAAAATTTGGTGAGCCAAGTGGGATTTGTGTACTGATCATCACCACCAAGTATCATCAAGATTCGGTGAAAAAATATTTGCTGGTATTTCGGAAACTCTTTATTTCTTAGAAGCTTTGCAACCCCTCTCAATGAAAGTGCTTTTCCACCGTCTGTGCCTAGGGCTACTTGAAGAGGAAACAAACTATAGGTACAAAACTGAGAACTCCTTTATTTTGTCAATTTTCAAAGAGCTACTAAGAACAATGTTGGATTTAGAGTTCCAAATTCATCTATCTATATAGCAGAGAACAGAGTGAAACCTAAATATAAAAACTGCTACTGTAGACGAACGCTTCAACCTAGCAGAACAAAATTTGGTGAGCGAAGTGGGATTTGTGTACCGATCATCAACACCAAGTATCATCAAGATTGGGTGTAAAAATATTTGCTGGTATTTCAGAAACTCGTTATTTCTTAGAAGATTGGCAACCCCTCTCAATGAAAGTGCATTTCCACAGTCAGTCCCTAGGACTACGTGAATAGGAAACAATCCAGAGAGACAAAACTGAGAACTAGTTTATTTTGTCAGTTTCAAAGAGCTACTGCAAACCATGTTGGATTTAGAGTTCCAAATTTATCTATCTATGAGGCAGAGAACAGAGTGAAACCTAAATATAAAAACTGCTACAGTAGAAGAACGCTTCAACCTAGAAGAACAAAATTTGGTGAGCCAAGTGGGAGTTGTGTACTGATCATTACCACCAAATATCATCAACTTTGGGTGAAAAAATATTTGCTAATATTTCGGAAACTCGTTATTTCTTAGAAGCTTGAAAACCCCACTCAATGAAAGTGCTTTTCCACCGTCTGTGCCTAGGGCTACTTGAAGAGGAAACAAACTATAGAGACAAAACTGAGAACTCCTTTATTTTGTCAATTTTCAAAGAGCTACTAAGAACCACGTTGGATTTAGAGTTCCAAATTCATCTATCTATATAGCAGAGAACAGAGTGAAACCTAAATATAAAAACTGCTACTGTAGACGAACACTTCAACCTAGCAGAACAAAATTTGGTGAGCCAAGTGAGATTTGTGTACCGATCAGTACAACCAAGTGTCATGAATATTGGGTGAAAAAATATTTGCTGGTATTTCGGAAAATCGTAATTTCTTGGAAGCTTGGCAACCCCTCTGAATGAAAGTGCTTTTCCGGAGTCTCTGCTTAGGGCTACTTGAAGCGGAAACAAATCATAGAGACAAAACTGAGAACTACTTTATTTTGTCAAGTTTCAAAGAGCTACTACAAACCGTGTTGGATTTAGAGTTCCAGATTCTTCTATCTATATAGGAGAGAACAGAGTGAAACCTAAAAATAAAAACTGCTACTGTAGACGAACACTTCAAAATAGAAGAACAAAATTTGGTGAGCCAAGTGGGATTTGTTTACTGATCATTACCACCAAGTATCATCAAGATTTGGTGAAAAAATATCTCCTGGTATTTCGGAAAATCGTAATTTCTTAGAAGCTTGGCCACCCCTCTCAATTAAAGTGCTTTTCCACAGTCAGTGCCTAGGGCTACTTGAAAAGGAAACAATCCAGAGAGACAAATCTGAGAACTCCTTTATTTTGTCAAGTTTCAAAGAGCTACTACAAACCATGTTGGATTTAGACTTCCAAATTCATCTATCTATATAGGAGAGAACAGAGGGAAACCTAAATATAACAACTGCTACTGTAGACGAACGCTTCAACCTACAAGAACAAAATTTGGTGAGCCAAGTGGGATTTGTGTACTGATCATTACCAGCAAGTATCATCAACATTGGGAGAAAAAATATTTGCTGGTATTTCGGAAACTCGTTATTTCTTAAAAGCTTGGCACCCGCTCTCAATGAAAGTGCTTTTCCACCGTCTGTCCTAGGGCTACTTGAAGAGGAAACAAAACATAGAGACAAAACTGAGAACTAGTTTATTTTGTCAAGTTTCAAAGAGCTTCTGCAAACCATGTTGGATTTAGAGTTCCAAATTTATCTATCTATGAGGCAGAGAACAGAGTGAAACCTAAATATAAAAACTGCTACAGTAGAAGAACGCTTCAACCTAGAAGACCAAAATTTGGTGAGCCAAGTGGGATTTGTGTACTGATCATTACCACCAAATATCATCAACTTTGGGTGAAAAAATATTTGCTAATATTTGGAAACTCGTTATTTCTTAGAAGCTTGGCAACCCCTCTCAATCAAAGTGCTTTTCCACCGTCTGTGGCTAGGGATACTTGAAGAGGAAACAAACTATAGAGACAAAACAGAGAACTCCTTTATTTTGTCAAGTTTCAAAGAGCTACTACAAACCATGTTGGATTTAGAGTTCCAAATTCATCTGTCTATATTGAAGAGAACAGAGTGAAACCTAAATATAAAAACTGCTACTGTAGACGAACGCTTCAACCTAGCAGAACAAAATTTGGAGAGCCAAGTGGGATTTGTGTACCGATCCATACCACCAAGTATCATGAATATTGGGTGAAAAAATATTTGCTGGTATTTCGGAAACTCGTAATTTCTTGGAAGCTTGGCATCCCATCTGAATGCAAGTGCTTTTCCACAGTCTCTGCTTAGGGCTACTTGAAGTGGAAACAAATCATAGAGACAAAACTGAGAAATACTTTATTTTGTCAAGTTTCAAAGAGCTACTTCAAACCATATTGGATTTAGAGTTCCAAATTCATCTGTCTATATTGGAGAGAACAGAGTGAAACCTAAATATAAAAACTGCTACTGTAGACGAACGCTTCAACCTAGAAGAACAAAATTTGGTGAGCCAAGTGGGATTTGTGTACCGATCATCACCACCAAGTATCATCAAGATTGGGTGAAAAAATATTTGCTAGTATTTCGGAAACTCGTTATTTCTTAGAAGCTTGGCAACCCCTCACAATGAAAGTGCATTTCCACAGGCAGTGCCTAGAGCTACTTGAAGAGGAAACAATCCATAGAGACAAAACTGAGAACTCCTTTATTTTGTCAAGTTTCAAAGAGCTACTACAAACGATATTGGATTTAGAGTTCCAGATTCATCTATCTATATAGGAGAGAACAGAGGGAAACCTAAATATAAAAACTGCTACTGTAAACGAACCCTTCAACCTAGAAGAACAAAATTTGGTGAGCCAAGTGGGATTTGGGTTCTGATCATTACCACCAAGTATCATCAACATTGGGTGAAAAAATATTTGCTGGTATTTCGGAAACTCGTTATATCTTAGAAGTTTGGCAACTCCTCTCAATGAAAGTGCTTTTCCACCGTCGGTGCCTGGGATACTTGAAGACGAAACAAACCATAGAGACAAAACTGAGAACTCCTTTATTTTGTCAAGTTTCAAAGAGGTACTGCAAACCATGTTGGATTTAGAGTTAGAATTCATCTATCTATATAGGAGAGAACAGAGTGAAACCTAAATATAAAAACTGCTACTGTAGGCGAATGCTTCAACCTAGCAGAACAAAATTTGGTGAGCCAAGTGGGATTTGTGCACTGATCATTAACACAAAGTATCATAAAGATTCGGTGAAAAAATATTTGCTGGTATTTCGGTAATTCGTAATTTCTTAGAAGCTTGGGAACCCCTCTCAATGAAAGTGCTTTTCCACCGTCTGTGCCTAGGGCTACTTGAAGAGGAAACAAATCATAGAGACAAAACTAAGAACTTTTTTATTTTGTCAAGTTTCAAAGAACTACTACAAACCATGGTGGATTTAGAGTTCCAAAATTATCTATCTATAAAGCAGAGAACAGAGTGAAACCTAAATATAAAAACTGCTACTGTAGTCGAACGCTTCCACCTAGAAGAACAAAATTTGGTGAGCCAAGTGGGATATGTGTACCGATTATTACCACCAAGTATCATCAAGATTGGGTGAAAAAATATTTGCTGGTATTTCGGAAACTCGTAATTTCTTGGAAGCATGGCAACCCCTCTCAATGAAAGTGCTTTTCCACAGTCTCTGCTTAGGGCTACATGAAG